>NC_134212.1:27725248-28028278 GCF_965140235.1 Caretta caretta | reverse complement strand
AACATTACATGAATATATTGTGTCATAATTTATAATCCCTATTCCATGATGAAAAGGAGTACTTGTGGCACCTTAGAGACTAACCAATTTATTTGAGCATAAGCTTTCGTGAGCTACAGCTCACTTCATCAGATGCATTCAGTGGAAAGCTGTAGCTCACGAAAGCTTATGCTCAAATAAATTTGTTAGTCTCTAAGATGCCACAAGTCCTCCTTTTCTTTTTGCGAATACAGGCTAACACGGCTGCTGCTTGGAAACTGTATTCCGTGATGAGATCTTTGAGCTATAATGTATCTTAATTAAAACTCTCTTTAGATGGGATTTTTTTTGATAAAATGCTTTTGGAGGAAAAAAAACTATTTAAATAAACAATTTTAAATTAAAAACAAAACATTGACTTTTATCCATCCTGCTTTCGTTGCTAATAACTAGGCAGCCTAGTTATGAAAAAGTTGCATCTCATGCTTAGCTCCACTGATTCACTTTCATAACAAAACTGACTGAACCTTTCTTAAGATTTACAAACCTTGAGAGAGTTATTTTTTTCACTTGTTTTATAGCTGGAATTAGAACTGGAATTTCTGAAGTTACAAGAAAGCTTTTCTGCAGATATTTCCGTTGTGTTGCAAGGATGACAATACAGTATTTTCTCATTATATTTTAGACAGATTCAATTTGATTATACTTAGGAAAAGCAACCAAAATCTGAAATTCCAGTTTCTCAGCATTTTTCTACTCAACGTCTTAGCCTTTTGGCAAAATTTTTGAAGTCCTAGTTATTTAGTGGCATTTGTAGCTCTAAATATAGAAAACTTGATGGTCTTTACTAATTTTGATTTGTCCTTTAACTTGTATTAAGCTCTGTGAACAGACATTTACTTTTTTAATACATTTGTCAAAGTATTAGCCAGATTTCAAAAAAAATTAAAAAAAGAATACAGATGCTGATTCAATTGCACATTAATATATTCTGCAGTTGTATCAGGTCACAAAGGAAAATGAGAACTCTTTCTTCTGCTATTCTGTTTCTTTTCCCTTGATACATTCTGTCCTTGTTTATCTTGCTACCTTTGTGTGTGCCTGCTGTCTTTACTCATTTTTTTAACAGTTTGCATTAGCTTTCTGTTACCGACTGCCCCATGCATGTTGTCTTTTTTTGTTAGAGCGGTAGTTGTAAACCCATTTTCCCATTGGGGCAATGCTTTTTTAATAGTAACCTAGATGGTTTCAGTAGATTACTTTAGAAATCATTATGGGGTTGTAAAGATGGTGGTGAAAACCTCATGTTTTTACAGTTTCAGAATGATTGTACAATTTCTGGAATACAGAGCATGCCATACCTTTCCATCACCCGTACTGTACTATACCAGGCATTTAATTGGTTCCAGGGTGGGTGTTACAGGGCTCCTACTGTATTTCCTGTAACTTGGGGTGGGCTTATCTTCAGCCTACCCTCTGGACTGCAGCTCACTCTCAGTCCTACCGCACTCCTACCACTCCTGTAAGGGTATGTCTACACTACGGAATAAGGTCGAATTTATAGAAGTCGGTTTTTTAGAAATCGGTTTTATAAATTCGAGTGTGTGTGTCCCCACAGTAAATGCTCTAAGTGCATTAAGTGCATTAACTCGGCGGAGCGCTTCCACAGTACCGAGGCAAGCGTCGACTTCCGGAGCGTTGCACTGTGGGTAGCTATCCCACAGTTCCCGCAGTCTCCGCTGCCCATTGGAATTCTGGGTTGAGATCCCAATGCCTGATGGGGCTAAAACATTGTCGCGGGTGGTTCTGGGTACATATCGTCAGCCTCCCGTTCCCTCCCTCCCCCCGTGAAAGCAAGGGCAGACAATCATTTCGCGCCTTTTTTCCTGAGTTACCTGTGCAGACGCCATACCATGGCAAGCATGGAGCCCGCTCAGGTAACCGTCACCCTATGTCTCCTGGGTGCTGGCAGACGCGGTACGGCATTGCTACACAGTAGCAGCAACCCCTTGCCTTGTGGCAGCAGACGGTACAGTACGACTGGTAGCCGTCATCGTCATGTCTGAGGTGCTCCTGGTCGCCTCTGTGAGGTCGATCAGGAGCGCCTGGGCAGACATGGGCACAGGGACTAAATTTGGAGTGACTTGACCAGGTCATTCTCTTTAGTCCTGCAGTCAGTCCTATTGAACCGTCTTATGGTGAGCGGGCAGGCGATACGGACTGCTAGCAGTCGTGCTGTACCATCTTCTGCCGAGCAGTCATGAGATGTGGATGGCATGCAGTCCGTCTGCTGCCAGCCAAAGATGTAAAAGATAGATGGAGTGGGTCAAAACAAGAAATAGACCAGATTTGTTTTGTACTCATTTGCTTCCCCCCCCTCCCCTGTCTAGGGGACTCATTCTTCTAGATCACACTGCAGTCAAGATGCAGCGAGGTAAATCTAGCCATGTATCAATCAGAGGCCAGGCTAACCTTCTTGCTCCAATAAGGACAATAACTTAGGTGCACCATTTCTTATTGGAACCCTCTGTGAAGTCCTGCCTGAAATACTCCTTGATGTAAAGCCACCCCCTTTGTTGATTTTAGCTCCCTGAAGCCAACCCTGTAAGCGCCCCTCCCAGCGTCAGAGCAATGGCAAACAATCGGGCATCTGAGAGTGCTGTCCAGAGCAGTCACAATGGAGCGCTCTGATGGGGCTAAAACATTGTCGCGGGTGGTTCTGGGTACGTGTCGTCAGGCCCCCGTTCCCTCCCTCCCTCCGTGAAAGCAAGGGCAGACAATCATTTCGCGCCTTTTTTCCTGAGTTACCTGTGCAGACGCCATACCACAGCAAGCATGGAGCCCGCTCAGGTAACCGTCACCCTATGTCTCCTGGGTGCTGGCAGACGCGGTACGGCTTTGCTGCACAGTAGCAGCAACCCCTTGCCTTCTGGCAGCAGACGGTGCAATACGATTGGTAGTCGTCCTCATCGTGTCCGAGGTGCTCCTGGCCGCGTCGGCTGGGAGCGCCTGGGCAGACATGGGCGCAGGGACTAAATTTGGAGTGACTTGACCAGGTCATTCTCTTTAGTCCTGCAGTCAGTCCTATTGAACCGTCTTATGGTGAGCAGGCAGGCGATACGGACTGCTAGCAGTCGTACTGTACCATCTTCTGCCAGGCAGGCAAGAGATGAGGATTGCTAGCAGTCGTATTGCACCATCTTCTGCCAGGCAGGCAAGAGATGGGGATGGCTAGCAGGCGTACTGTACCATCTTCTGCCAAGCAGCCATGAGATGTGGATGGCATGCAGTCCTTCTGCACCGTCTGCTGCCAGCCAAAGATGTAAAAGATAGATGGAGTGGGTCAAAACAAGAAATAGACCAGATTTGTTTTGTACTCATTTGCCTCCTCCCCTGTCTAGGGGACTCATTCCTCTAGGTCACACTGCAGTCACTCACAGAGAAGGTGCAGCGAGGTAAATCTAGCCATGTATCAATCAGAGGCCAGGCTAACCTCCTTGTTCCAATAACAACGATAACTTAGGTGCACCATTTCTTATTGGAACCCTCCGTGCAGTCCTGCCTGAAATACTCCTTGATGTACAGGCACCCCCTTTGTTGATTTTAGCTCCCTGAAGCCAACCCTGTAAGCCGTGTCGTCAGTCGCCCCTCCCTCCGTCAGAGCAACGGCAGACAATCGTTCCGCGCCTTTTTTCTGTGCGGACGCCATACCACGGCAAGCATGGAGCCCGCTCAGCTCACTTTGGCAATTAGGAGCACATTAACCACCACACGCATTATTCAGCAGTATATGCAGCACCAGAACATGGCAACGCGATACCGGGCGAGGAGGCGACGTCAGCGCGGTCCCGTGAGTGATCAGGACATGGACACAGATTTCTCTGAAAGCATGGGCCCTGACAATGCATGCATCATGGTGCAAATGGGGCAGGTTCATGCTGTGGAACGCCGATTCTGGGCTCGGGAAACAAGCACAGACTGGTGGGACCGCATAGTGTTGCAGGTCTGGGACGATTCCCAGTGGCTACGAAACTTTCGCATGCGTAAGGGCACTTTCATGGAACTTTGTGACTTGCTTTCCCCTGTCCTGAAGCGCATGAATACCAAGATGAGAGCAGCCCTCACAGTTGAGAAGCGAGTGGCGATAGCCCTGTGGAAGCTTGCAACGCCAGACAGCTACCGGTCAGTTGGGAATCAATTTGGAGTGGGCAAATCTACTGTGGGGGCTGCTGTGATGCAAGTAGCCCACGCAATCAAAGATCTGCTGATATCAAGGGTAGTGACCCTGGGAAATGTGCAGGTCATAGTGGATGGCTTTGCTGCAATGGGATTCCCTAACTGTGGTGGGGCTATAGATGGAACCCATATCCCTATCTTGGCACCGGAGCACCAAGCCGCCGAGTACATAAACCGCAAGGGGTACTTTTCAATAGTGCTGCAAGCTCTGGTGGATCACAAGGGACGTTTCACCAACATCAACGTGGGATGGCCGGGAAAGGTGCATGATGCTCGCATCTTCAGGAACTCTGGTCTGTTTCAAAAGCTGCAGGAAGGGACTTTATTCCCAGACCAGAAAATAACTGTTGGGGATGTTGAAATGCCTATATGTATCCTTGGGGACCCAGCCTACCCCTTAATGCCATGGCTCATGAAGCCGTACACAGGCAGCCTGGACAGTGGTCAGGAGCTGTTCAACTACAGGCTGAGCAAGTGCAGAATGGTGGTAGAATGTGCATTTGGACGTTTAAAGGCGCGCTGGCGCAGTTTATTGACTCGCTTAGACCTCAGCGAAACCAATATTCCCACTGTTATTACTGCTTGCTGTGTGCTCCACAATATCTGTGAGAGTAAGGGGGAGACGTTTATGGCGGGGTGGGAGGTTGAGGCAAATCGCCTGGCTGCTGGTTACGCGCAGCCAGACACCAGGGCGGTTAGAAGAGCACAGGAGGGCGCGGTACGCATCAGAGAAGCTTTGAAAAACAGTTTCATGACTGGCCAGGCTACGGTGTAAAAGTTCTGTTTGTTTCTCCTTGATGAACCCCCCCGCCCCTTGGTTCACTCTACTTCCCTGTAAGCTAACCACCCTCCCCTCCTCCCTTTAATCATTGCTTGCAGAGCCAATAAAGTCATTGCTGCTTCACAGTCATGCATTCGTTATTCATTCATCACACAAATAGGGGGATGACTACCAAGGTATCCCAGGAGGGGTGGTGGAGGAGGGAAGGAAAATGCCACACAGCACTTTAAGCACAGCACTTTAAAAGTTTACAACTTTAAAATTTATTGAATGACAGCCTTCTTTTTTTTGGGCAATCCTCTGTGGGGGAGTGGCTGGTTGGCCGGAGGCCTCCCCACCGTGTTCTTGGGCGTCTGGGTGTGGAGGCTATGGAACTTGGGGAGGAGGGCGGTTGGTTACAGAGGGGCTGCAGTGGCAGTCTGTGCTCCAGCTGCCTTTGCTGCAGCTCAACCATACACTGGAGCATACTGGTTTGGTCCTGCAGCAGCCTCAGCATTGAATCCTGCCTCCTCTCATCACGCTGCCGCCACCTTTGAGCTTCAGCCCTGTCTTCAGCCCGCCACTTACTCTCTTCAGCCCGCCACTTACTCTCTTCAGCCCTCCACCTCTCCTCCCGGTCATTTTGTGCTTTCCTGCACTCTGACATTATTTGCCTCCACGCATTCGTCTGTGCTCTGTCAGTGTGGGAGGACAGCATGAGCTCGGAGAACATTTCATCGCGAGTGCGTTTTTTTTTCTTTCTAAGCTTCACTAGCCTCTGGGAAGGAGAAGATCCTGTGATCATTGAAACACATGCAGCTGGTGGAGAAAAAAAAAGGGACAGCGGTATTTAAAAAGACACATTTTATAAAACAGTGGCTACACTCTTTCAGGGTAAACCTTGAAAGTTAACATTACATACATAGCACATGTGCTTTCGTTACAAGGTCGCATTTTGCCTCCTCCCACCGCGTGAACGGATTTTGGTTGAATGCCAGCAAACATACACTGCAATGCTTTGTTCTACAGTGATTCCCCAGTACGTGTTGCTGGCCTGGAGTGGTAAAGTGTCCTACCATGAAGGACGAAATAAGGCTGCCCTCCCCAGAAACCTTTTGCAAAGGCAGAACCGCAAATGCCAGGGCAAAGTAATCCTTTCACATGCTTGCTTTTAAACCATGTATAGCATTTTAAAAGGTACACTCACCAGAGGTCCCTTCTCCGCCTGCTGAGTCCAGGAGGCAGCCTTGGGTGGGTTCGGGGGGTACTGGCTCCAGGTCTAGGGTGAGAAACAGTTCCTGGCTGTCGGGAAAACCGGTTTCTCCGCTTGCTTGCTGTGAGCTATCTACAACCTCCTCCTCATCATCTTCTTCGTCCCCAAAACCTACTTCTGTATTGCCTCCATCTCCATTGAAGGAGTCAAACAACACGGCTGGGGTAGTGGTGGCTGAACCCCCTAAAATGGCATGCAGCTCATCATAGAAGCGGCATGTTTGGGGCTCTGACCCAGAGCGGCCGTTCGCCTCTCTGGTTTTCTGGTAGGCTTGCCTCAGCTCCTTCAGTTTCACGCGGCACTGCTTCGGGTCCCTGTTATGGCCTCTGTCCTTCATGCCCTGGGAGATTTTCAGAAAGGTTTTGGCATTTCGAAAACTGGAACGGAGTTCTGATAGCACGGATTCCTCTCCCCAAACAGCGATCAGATCCCGTACCTCCCGTTCAGTCCATGCTGGAGCTCTTTTGCGATTCTGGGACTCCATCATGGTCACCTCTGCTGATGAGCTCTGCATGGTCACCTGCAGCTTGCCACGCTGGCCAAACAGGAAATGAGATTCAAAAGTTCGCGGTTCTTTTCCTGTCTACCTGGCCAGTGCATCTGAGTTGAGAGCGCTGTCCAGAGCGGTCAGAATGGAGCACTCTGGGATAGCTCCCGGAGGCCAATACCATCGAATTGTGTCCACAGTACCCCAAATTCGAGCCGGCAACGTCGATTTAAGCGCTAATCCACTTGTCAGGGGTGGAGTAAGGAAATCGATTTTAAGAGCCCTTTAAGTCGAAATAAAGGGCTTCATTGTGTGGACGGGTGCAGGTTTAAATCGATTTAACGCTGCTAAATTCGATCTAAAGTCCTAGTGTAGACCAGGGCTAAGGGGGACAGCAGTTACAGAAGGGTGGGGACCTCCCATGAGCCTAAAGCAAAATCCCAGGTATTTTACGTGTATTAACTGTTCATTTTATCCTTTTAATCACACTGGAAACTGGCCACAAGTTGCAACTACGGTAATTAACAAATCCACCAAGTTACCTCTGTTAGCGGTACTAAGTGCATTTGTACTTAACCCACTGTGGCTTGAAGGTGCTGTGAGGAAGGGGAAGAATTCCCTTGTCCTCTGCTAATTGGCCCATGGGAGAGAGAAGTTCCTTCCTGTCTGTCAACTGGCTGATCAGCTAGCCACACAGCATCTGTGAGGCTGGATTTCTGTTCCAAGTTCAGAGTGGTTAGGGTGGGGCTGCTGGAACAGAGTGGAAAGAGGCTCCATGTGGCCCCTGTTCCGGGTGAAATCCTGGGAGCCAGGGAATACTGGCCTTCAGCCCCTCTCCCACCCAACTGGCCAAGGGGTGCCAGAGACTCCATGGCTGGGAAGGAGCTACCTGGTGTCCCTCAGCAAGTGCCTTCCTTGATGTGGGGACTGTCCCTTTTCACCACCAGCACTATCAAGTTCCCCCCATCTGAGGCAGGTGGATGGCATTTCTCTTACCACATCTACCATTGTTGTTCATAGTAGCAAAGTATCTATCACAACTACCTGAAGCCCACCGAGGTACAAGCAGATTTGCTCCAAAATCATAAATCAATAAAGTTTCAATTGAACCTGGGCCCAGATTATCCAAAAAGTTCATAAAGCTGGTTTGAATTCCATATTTTAATAACTTATTCAAAAACTATTAAACCCTTCTGGATTATCCTGGCACATTTTAATATAGTTACCCCTAAAACTGTAACATAATTAAATGAAAAAGTATTTTAAAGATGGCTTCATATTTACTTAGTTTTTCCCCCTTGTATATTTTAAATATTTGAGAGATTATTGTTCTTCCCAGCTCTGCATAATTTAGTCTTTTCACCCTATGGGGATCCTATTTAGAGTGTTAGAATTATGTTTGTCTTTAAATATTTGGTTCAGTGAAAGTGAGGTCCACAAGGTAGCTGTGATAAATGAAGGTGGGGGGTAGCTTCCTTTTATGGAGCCAGCCAGCCAGTTAGCTATAAAATCTCTCTTAGTAGCTGTTCTCTACTTGCTTTACCAAAAAAGCGTTAAAAGTCTCACTGTGATACATAGGTAAAAGGAAGTGAGTGGGCACATGGCCAAAAGAGCCAATGGGAAGGCTAGAACTTTTTAAAACTGAAACAAGACTCTACTTTTGTCTGTCTTGTTGTTGTTCTTGGGGAGAGGCAGACAGGGCTGCAACTATGCTGTAAGAAGCTTGGGGCTAGGTATGAAAAATCATCAGTATCATACCTAGAAACTACTCATTTGAAATCCCAGATACGTGAGCAGATCAGGAAATGTCTAGGACAGAGATCGGCAACCTTTGGCACGCGGCTTGTCAGGGAAATCCACTGGTGGGCCGGGCCGGTTCGTTTATCTGCAGTGTCTGCAGGTTTGGCCGATTGCAGCTCCCACTGGCTGCGGTTTGCTGTTCCAGGCCAATGGGGGCTGCGGGAAGCGACGTCCAGCACATCGCTTGGCCCACGCCACTTCCCGCAGCCCCCATTGGCCTGGATCAGTGAGCCGCGGTCAGTGGGAGCTGTGATCAACCAAACCTGCGGACCCTGCAGGTAAACAAACCGTCCTGGCTCACCAGCAGATTTCCCTGAGGGGCCGCGTGCCAAAGGATGCCGATCCCTGGCCTAGGAAGACACGATCTGGTTTCTTTTTTTATTTCTTTATGGCTTGTGGACTCCTCTGTACTAACCCCAGATGCTTTTGTTTGCTTATAACCTTTTAAGCTGGACCTCAAGATGCTATTCTTGATGCTTAATCATTGTAGTTGCCCTTTTAAAATCTATCAATAGCCTAAGTTTCCCAGATGTATTTTCTTCCTTTTGTTTTTTTAATAAAGTTTACGTTTTTTAAAGAACAGAATTGGATTTTTGTGTTTGTGCACATGTTTAATTAGCTAGTGGCAACAACTGATTTCCTTTGTTTTTCTTTCTCAGCTCTTCCCCGGAAGTGGGGGGTGAAAGGGCTTGAGGGTACCCCACAGGAAGGAATTCCCAAGTGCGCCTTCCTGGGTTCTCAAAGAGGTTTTGCACTTGGGTGTTGGCAGCATTTACCAATCCAACGTCAGAGAAAAGCTGTAACCTTGGGAGTTTAATACAAGCCTGGAGTGGCCAGTATTAATTTTTAGAGTCCTTGCGGGCCCCACCTTCTGCACTCAAAGTGCCAGAGAGGGGAATTAGCCTTGACAGTAGCATTCAGAAAAACATGATCTCAAAGTTTGACAGGTGCATGTGAGTGGGAGAGACTGAAGTTGTATACAGAAAATATTCTGTGTACAGTGGTCGCACAGTCAAGAGATAATTTATCTGTAATTAGGAATGAGTCAAGTGGGGTTGAAACTAGGCAAAACAAATTGAGAGTGTGAGTTTGTAAACTTAACTGAAAGTTGAATGTTATTGGGTTTGGGTCTTTCTGAGGGGGAAAGGAGGAAGCGGAAAGGAGCAGTGGAAAAATAGCTGGGAAGTAAAGCAGAGCAAAGAATGGGAAATGAAAAAGAAATGGAGAGATGGTGTAAAATAGAGCAGGGACAAGAAAAACAATTATTAAAAACATAGCATTCAATTGTGCTTAGAGGTCCTGATCAGAATGACGAGCTCATTGTGTTTAGCACTATACTCACACAGCAATTGACACGCAGATTTCTAGAAAAGGATCTGTACATGGTGAGGGGAAAGAGGTGGAAAACCCATCTATGGAGAAAATATAGTCTAGAACAGTGGTTCCCAAACTAGGGATGCAGCTTGTTCAGGGAAGGCCCCTGGTGGGCCAGGCCGGTTTGTTTACCTGCTGCGTCTGCAGGTTTGGTTGATCGCAGCTCCCAGTTGCTGCGGTTCACCATTCTCGGCCAATGGGAGCTGCGGGAAGTGGCACGGGCCGAGGGACGTGCTGGCTGCCACTTCCCGCAGCCCCCATTGGCCTGGAGCAGCGAACCGTGGCCACTGGGAGCTGCGGATGCTGCAGGTAAACAAACCGGCCTGGCCCACCAGGGGCTTTCCCTGAACAAGTGGTGCCCCTAGTTTGGGAACCACTGGTCTAGAAAGTAGCCTCTTGTTCCAGCCAGCTTTTGTGAAATTGTTTCTTTTCCCAATAAATAAGACTTCACTTTAGCTAGAAAGGGGTGTGTGTGTGTGTGAGATTTGCAAACTTGAGGTAATTTTGCAAACCTAGAACTGGGTTCACCCATCCCTGCAGTCAGTTGTTTTACAAACAGGGTATAGTAGGAATTAAATCCCTAGGAAGAAAGGGGTGAAACACTCCTTGCAAACAAATTGCTCTAAGCACATTTAATACTGGTTAGAATTATTTTATAATACTATAAAGTAAAAACTCTATAAAGAGATTTTAATTACTTTTCACTTATGGTTAATTGTTATATATATTTATTTTTCTCCAAGGCAGTGGGAAGCTTTATGTAAAATGCTAAATTCATGCTTTTGTGATTCTTGTAGCTGATAAGTTCTCTCTCTCTCCTTATACTTGCATATTTCTGGTAGTATGTTTTCTTTTTTAATGGGAGCTCCATTGTGTTAGGCACTGTTTAAGCGTGTAATGAGAGAGTTCCTGACCTGGAGAGCTGGATATCTACATAGATAGCACAAACAAAGGGCAGGAGAAAGTAAGTATTGCTTCTCCATCTGTAAAATGGGATTAATAAGGCACGAAGACTTTGATTCAGCGAAGTACTTAAGCATGTGCTTAACCTTTAGTTTTCATCGATTCAGAGTCCAAGGCCATAAGGGACCATTGTGATCATCTAGTCCAGGGGTTGGCAACCTATGGCATGCTTGCCAAAGACGGCATGCGAGCCGATTTTTTTTTTTTTGGCACGCTGCTGCCTGCCGGGTCCCTGCTGCCGGCCCTGCTCAGCCCACTGCCAAACTCAGGCCGGCAGCAGGCTGAGCAGGGCCGGGGCCAGGACCCCGGCAGGCAGCAGCGTGCCATTAAAAATCCTGCCTGCCCCAGCCTGCTCTTCTCCGCGCCTTCCCCAACCCTCTGCCCTGACCCCTCCACCCCCACGACCCCAGCCCTGACTCCAGCCCCCCCCACATACCCAGACCCCCCCCCCACATGCCCTGACTCTTGCACCCCCCACATTCCCACCCCAACCCTGAGCACCAAACGGGAGCTCCTGCACCCCTCGCACCAAATGGGAGCTGCCCATGTAAGCACTCCACACCCAAACCTCCTGCCCCAACCCTGAGCCCCCTCCCTCATTCTAGCTCCTGGCCAGACCCTGCACCCCAACCCGCAGCCTGCTCCTTTACCCCCCGCCCTGTGCTCAGTGCACTCCTACCCTCAGCTCAGTGCAGAGAGAAAGCTCAGCCTGCTGCCGGCCTAGGTGAACAGAACCCCAGGCTGGCAGCGGGCTGAGCGGGCCAGCGGCATAAGATCAACATTTTAATTTAATTTTAAATGAAACTTCTTAAACACTTTGAAAATCTTGTTTACTTTACATACAACAATAGTTTAATTATATAATATATAGACTTATAGAGAGAGACCTAAAAAATGTTAAAATGAATTACTGGCACGCAAAACCTTAAATTAAAGTGAATAAATGAAGACTCGGCACACCACTTCTGAAAGGTTGCCAACCCCTGATCTAGTCTGACGTCCCGTATAACACAGACCATAGGACTTCCCCAAAATAATTCCTGCAGCATATTTTTTTAGAAAAACATCCAATCTAGATTTTAAAATAGTCAGTGATGGAGAATCCACCACAACTCTTGTTAAATTGAACCATGGTTCATTAACCTCACCGTTAAAAATGTACGCTTTACTGCCAGTCTGAATTTGCCTTGCTGCAACTTTCAGCCATTTGTCTGCTAGATTGAAGCCTGTTTCTCCATGTAGATACTTATAGACTGTAATCAAGTCACCTCTAAACCTTTTTCTTTAGATACATAGATTGAGTTCCTTGAGTTTATCACAATAGGGCATGTTTTCTAATATTTCAATCATTTCTCATGGCTCTTCTCTGAATCATCTCCAGTTTATCAATATCCTTCCTGAATTATGGACGCCAGAACTGGACAGTGGTCCAGTAGTAGTTGTACCAGTGTTAAGTACAGAGCGTAAAATAACTTCTCTACTCCTACCTAAGATTCCTGTTTTTGCATCCAAGGATTGTAGCAGCATTTATGGCCAAAACATTGCACTAGGAACTCAGTCTTTTTCAGAGTCACTGTGTGCCAAGATATTGTTCCCGATCCTGTAATATTCTGTGTTCCTAGATGTATACATTCACAATTGGCCATATTAAGCCACATCTTGTTTGCTTGAGCCTAGTTTACCGAGTGATCCAGATAGCTCTGCATCAATGACCTGTCCCCTTCATTCTTTAACACTCCCCCAATTCTTGTCATCTGCAAACTTTGTCAGTGGTGGTTTTCTTTTCTTTCAGGTCATTGATAAAAATATTAAATAGAGTAGGGCCAAGAACCAGTCCCTGCAGTAGCCCATTAGAAATATGCCATCTTAATGAAGATTCCCACCTATATTTTGAGACCTATCAGTTAGCCAGTTTTTAATCCATTTAACTTGTGCCATATTAATTTTATATTCTATTTTTTTAATCAAATGTCATGTGATACCAAGTTAAACATGCCTCACAGAAATCTAAGTATATCACATCAGCACTATTAATTTACTTAATGGGTCTTCAGTAAGTTGGGAGATCCTGATTCCATTGACTTATATAGGGACAGGATTTCACTTGTGGACTTCAGAATGTGTTTAAAGTGAGTCATATGCTTAAGTGCTTTGCTGAATCTGGGCCACAGAGGTTGTGACTTGAGCAAGGCCACACAAATTCTATTGCAGAGCCATAAATAGAACCCAGCTCTACTGAGTCCAAGTCAAGTACCTTCCTCTCAACAGGAGGTAAACAGTACTATACAGTATTGATGCACCTGGCTTCTGCAGCTCTCTGGTGTAACAGACTGGAAATTCTGCAGCAGCCTCAATTAAATAAAAGAAATGGTGATTTTAATTTAATTAAATGTGAAAATGAATATTATACTCTGTTCACCATTATTACTTATTTTGATATTAATTTAAACTTATTTTATGCTGTTGCCAGTTTTCAATATGCAAAGGCTTTCTGCATCAACAATATGTAACTCTATAAAAAGTTGTAGCAAAGCTACAAAAGTTGTAGCAAAGCTGGAGGTTGGGAGCATTTGGCACCTATCGAGGAGTGGGTGGTGGGATAAACATAAGCTGGATATGTCTACTAAGATGTTAAGTAACATAAATGTCAACATTTTGTATTATTTTTAGCTTTCAGAGTAAACAATCAGTTGAGGTGAATGGGGAAGTTAATGCTCCTCAGAGCTGCTATTTCAGTCAGTCTGTAGACTCCGGATGAAAACAATGCATCAGTTTACACCTGATTGACATTTTCAATATTATTTTACAACTATGAATGCTAACAGTTCAAAATTTTTAAAGTTGGGTACCTACAGTCCATATTTAGGTACCTGAATAAGTGGTCTGAATTTCAGAATAGTTGAGCTCCTCCAACAATCACACTTATACAAATTTAAGCACCTTTGAACATTTTAGGCTATGATTTTTCTTTTAAATGAAAGTTTAGCACAATTCTGTGGTGAAATGTGGAATCGACAGGGGTGGGGTGTGGATTCCTAGACAACTTCTGAATTGTTGCAATCACTGATATACTTTATTATTTTACCAGTTTTTTTATAAAATATTCTTGGAAAGTGAAATCCTCTTGAGGATTAATGTGTATATTCTTCTGTCCTATTTTTGCACAGAGAATTCAGGGAGATGCCATAACTCACCTATGCTTTTACTTTAAATTTGTACTGTAATTCATAAAGCTTGATGGAAGTTTGAAATATGAAGTGAGTACTCAGGCTCTTTGTTACAGTGTCATGTATATAACATCTCTTGTATTGTGCTTTGTTGAGGCAGAGGCTGGAAATACTGTAAAAGGCACAATATAAGTAAGAGCTAATAAATCTGTTGGATGCCAACAGTCCATGGCTGCAAGTTCTAACATAAAGCTTTACTCCTAGCCTCCTCCTAGTTTCCATTATCAGTGAAAATGTCTATTAATGTAGTAATATAGCATCATGTACAAACAGTGGTCATAGATTTTTGAACAGCTGACATAAAATGATAGTCATTTGGCTTCAGGGATGGTACAGCTGAAGTCTGAATATTCTTGCTTTTCATCTTTGGTGTCTGGTAGCTATAAAATCTAATCTGTCACAAACGTGAGCAGAGTGATCCACTACAAGCCAGGCTTTCATTCATATAGAATGTAGACTTTCTCTTTAAGAAAACTAACCACTAATTAAACCATATTAAGTGGCTTGACATGCAATCTAACAGTGTAGTCAATGACCCAATATGAAAATACTGGCTAGAGTCAATAGGGGAGGACATTCACACTGTAAGATCCTGACTAAAGTTTGAAAATATCTTTGGATGCCACTGTAAAAAGTACTTTCAAGTAGCAGACTGGAGAAATAATTAGCATATAGTTGTATTCCTCTGCTTTAGGAGAGCAGACTGGACGTTTTCTCTTCCTTGTAGCAGTATATATAAACCTAGGTAGAAGCTCTTTACCAGTTTATATAGACAATTTAAACTGAAGAGAGCATGGAACAGCAGAGCGAGAAAGCCAACCCACAGATCATAACTGTACAGACTGAAGTTACTTAAACACTGCAGTTAACAAAGAAAATAAAATATATACTTAGGGTGAAATGAATGGGAAGCAACAGGGGCATAGAAAAGACAGATGAACTGCAAGGCAGAGAAAGGACCCCTACATTCCCATGACCCAAACTGAAAGGAGTTTTGTAGTCCAGGAAACCAGCATGCTGCTCTTGAGACCCGGTAACTCCTGCTGAGAAAACCATTTCTTTAGGGGAAAATCTATACTGAAGCAGTAAGTACGAGAGGCTTTGTTTGACTGAAAGCCTGTACTGTAAACGCGGAATTACTATTTTGGGGAAGCAAGTCTGTATCGGAGCAGGAAATAGTGAAATCTAATATGGCAACTAGAATGATGGCATAATGTAGACTAGTACATGTGAGATATGGCCTGATCCCTGAGAAAGTATTAGTATTAATGAAGAGAGAGTGGTGCTGAACTAATGAAATCTAGACAACCAAAAAAAAAGAGCAATTGTGTTGGCAGTGGATATGGAAACCCAGAGACTGGCAAATCCTAAAGCAGAGGCTGTCTACTGACAGCACAGTAAACTTCCAACCCAAGTTGTAGATTAAAACACTGTTGCAACTTGTAACACCACAGCCTGTAAAAGACACCAGAAAAGCCCTGCTGACTTCAAATGGAGGTCTAAGTTTACTTTTATCTTGATGTAATTCCCAGGGAGAGCAAGGCCTTGTGTTTTGCAAAAGCATGCATACAGCTAAAAAGACTAAATAGCAAGGAGATTTTTTTTGTTTATTTGCAACTGTTTCTTATAGTTTTGCACAAGGTACTGAAATATTTGGGAGGTAAACATGGTGAGTGATAGGGCCTCAGAGTGAAAGAGTATCTGATGAATGTAGTCTTTTTGCATCTGAAAATGATTCCTGAACAAATTTAGATTTTTAATATACTTATTTATTTGTCCATATAAAAATAATTGGTGAAAGAACTTTAGCCTAGGGAATTTTCACAAAATGTTAAATTCAGCTAATCCTTTATTTGTTCATTATTTATAGTGGTATGATGGTCACCTGAGATGCATTATATTGTTTCTGTTCCTTGACTGGAATGTCTAAAGCAGGAGAATACCAAATAATTACCCCAAAACACTTGTTTTTGAGGTGACTACAGCTATTTCCCAAACGTTCATGCAAAAAAAAAAAAATTGTACGAATGCTCATGAATAGAGAATGAAAGGGGCACAGAGCGTACAGCTTTTTTGGAACCTGAGCAAAGCATTTCAAATGTCATTTGCAGCATCCCCCTAACTTGAGTAATTAACTGTCACCTAAAAATCAGCGCTGTCTCCTTTCATTCACCTGTATGCTTCCTGAATCACGAGTTTATTACACATGGTATTGGGTTTGAAAGTTGTTATATATTTTGGTGTGTTTTTTAAAAAGAAAAAAACATTTTAAAGAGGTAAAGTAGGGAGATAGTCTTCAAATTTATATGCAGCATGTAAGTGAAATTGTAGTCTCTCCAGATATCTAAAATTTAAAGGCCAAGATGGGTTTGTCAGGAAGTCTTTATTCTTTAAACTCCATTGAACAGGCCATAATTTATGCTCTATTTCTGTCCAGTCTACAAAATGAACTCGGGGTTATGCTGTGTCAGTAGTTGGATAGGAGACTTCCAAGGAATATGTAGTTACTAGTTGAAGTAGTAATGTGTATTCACTAAGAGATCCTCTTCTCTCAAAGTTGGCATTCATTCAGACGATTCGGAATGGTGATGGGGTCACTGTGTCAGTGGAGAGGGATATCAGGGAGTAGCTGTGTTAGTCTGTATCCACAAAAACAACAAGGAGTCCCGTGGCACCTTAAAGACTAACAGATGTATTTGAGCATAAGCTTTCATGGGTAAAAACCCCACTTCTTCAGATGCATGGAGTGAAAATTACAGATGCAGACATAAATATACTGACACATGAAGAGAAGGGAGTTATCTCACAAGTGGAGAACCAGTGTTGACCGGGCCAATTCGATCAGGGTGGATGTAGTCCACTCCCAACAATAGATGAGGAGGTGTCAATTCCAGAAGAGGCAAAGCTGCTTTTGTAATGAGACAGCCACTCCCAGTCCCTATTCAAGCCCAAATTAATGGTGTTACATTTGCAAATGAATTTTAGTTCTGCTGTTTCTCTTTGAAGTCTGTTTCTGAAGTTTTTTTGTTCAGGTATAGCTACTTTCAAATCTGTTATAGAATGTCCAGGAAGATTAAAGTGTTCTCCCACTGGCTTTTGTATGTTACCATTCCTGATATTCAATTTGTGTCCATTTATTCTTTTACGTGGGGAGAGGGGGTCATCCTTTGGATAAGGGGTAAAATTGAGGTTTCTGACCACTTAGCAAAGATTTATTTATAGTCCTTTTCATAAGAATAGGTGTGTTAACCACAGTGTCCTGAAACGTTTCCAGGTCACTTAGCTACATTCATTCTATCTGAATTTCCCCCGCAGTTTATACAGGATGCCGTGTTAGTCTTGAATTCCCGCACTCTTCATTGTTTTGTTGTGTGCTGAGAAACAGGTACTGCATTATTCTCCAAAATTTGAATGTGTTTCCGTGGAAGGTGCAGATGTATCTATTTGTAGGAGCCAGCAATGCAATGTCATCCAGGCAAAACTCCCACAGTGCTAGTGGGCATCATGGAAGTTTAGCCTGTGCAAAAAATGCAGGAGTAGGCCCTAAGACCCGGCCTGCAAATACATACACATGTGAGTAGCCTGAGTTAGTTCTATGTGACTGCTTCTCTGTGTAAAGTTACTTTTATGTTTAAAAATTTGATTGGCCTATATAGATAGATAGATAGATAGATAGATAGATAGATAGATAGATGTTTGTTTCAGTTTATAAACAAAATGAAAACCCTAGGAACTCCTTGTATAGATTAATAAGCTAACGCAGCACCCTCCAATAACCTCCAATAAAACACACATCCCAATAATACCCTTTAGAACTGTTAAAAATTACCACTCCACATGCAAACCCTCAGCTCTTACCTGATACTTCCTTCCTCAAAAACATAGGTAATAAGGTAAGCCTTGTAGTGTGCCTAGAAGGCTGGCAAAACAGGGCTATTTTGGATTGGACTAAGAACTGGTTTCATAGCTGATGGCCCGTCCCAGAGTGCTGTTCCACAATGTGGCCCTATATAAGTGCAAGACATTTAAAATTGGGGGAAGAGTTCCAACTCAAATACCTCTACTGATCACAACTGTGACGGTATGGTACACGACAGAGGCTCTCCCTCAATTAGCCAGATCCCAAGAATTGAGTAGGTCTCAAATCTGAACAATGTATTCAGTCTCCAAAAGGTTAGGGATTTGAATTAAAGTTTGACAAAAGTGGGACAATTCAGAATTAACACCACCACTTTATCCTTATTAAGGATAAATTCATTAACTCAACATTTGGAGTCTCATTATTACAGAAGAAATTGGGCCAGATGCTGCTCTCAGTTAAACTGGAGTAAATCTGCAACACTTCCGATAAATTATTAAATCTGAGGTACTGAGACCTTTTGGATCAAATATCTAAGTTGTGACTGAAAAAAAGTATTTACTGATTAAAAATCTGCATTTAACAGTTTATAAGTTTTTTGTTTACCAATCTGAATTTATAAAAATAGCTGATTGTAGGAGTCAAGATTAGTTCTACATCACCAGCCGAAGGGTAAGGCCATGACTGTTAACATTAACAATAGGATGTAAAAGGAAGTGGAAATATTATTCCACAGAAAAGTAAGAGAATGTAAAATACAACAGGTATTTTATGTTCAAATAAAAATTGCTTGCAGATACATTAAAGACATGTGAGCAGATCTGTTGCTGTGTGCAGTATGACTTCCATACCTGTTTATAGATGTTAAACCAGTATGCATTCAACACCCTGGTAATTATATAAATTACAAAAGGAATGGATCTGCAGTCTATATATTTTCTTTTATGTACTGTGACAGGGTCAGGCCAGATGGCTACAGGAGAGTGATAGAAGGCAGATATAATAGCCCCAGGTTAAGTAGGTCCCTTTTCCCTGGGTAAGGTAACAGGGAAGGTTTCAGAATAATCAGGAACTTTCTGGAAACTATTAAGGCAGACAGGCTGATTAGAACACCTGTAGCCTATCAAGAAGCTGCCAGAACCAATTAAGGCAGGCTAATCAGGGCACCTAGGCTTAAAAAGGAGCTCACTTCAGTTTGTGGTTTGCATGTGAGGAGCTGGGAGCAAGAGGCACTAGGAGCTGAGAGTGAGAATGCATACCATTGGAGGACTGAGGAATACAAGAATTATCAGACACCAGGAGGAAGGTCCTATGGTGAGGATAAAAGTGTTGGGAGGAGGCCATGGGAAAGTAGCCCTGGGAGTTGTAGCTGTCGCACAGCTGTTCCAGGAGGCACTCTAGACAGCTGCATTTCACAGGGCCCTGGGCTGGAATCCAGAGTAGAGGGTGGGCCTGGGTTCCCCCCAAACCTCCCAACTCCTGATCAGACACAGGAGGAGTTGACCTGGACCGTTGGTTCACAAAAACGGCCAAACTGAGGGCTGCCATGAATTCTCCAAGGTGAGCAAATCCGCCAATAAGCGCAAGACCCACCAAGGTAGAGGAGGAAATTTGTCACAGTACACAAGCCTCATTACTCTGTATGTTTATTACCTTTAGTGAGGGTCACTCCTTTAGAAAAATAGGTGTTGTGTTAGAGGACGCAACATTCCTTCAGATGGAAAAATGATCAAATGCTATTGCTTATATACCAAAAGTAATTATAAATTTTGTTGAGTGCTGCACATTAAATCAAAATGTAACTTATTTTAACGGTACAAATGCTTGCACTGTGGATGATTTGACCCTTTCTTCTTGGATCAGTGAGAAATCATCAGAATCGGAAGACAGATTTTGTTCTATTTAATCACTTAAATGGAAGAGTGAGCTGTATTTCTAGTCAAATGAGATGAACTGAAAAAGAAAACCAGACTCCTTTCCCTCACTTAGTGATTTTGACAAAAGTCTACCTACTTTCTTCTGCTCCCTCACTTCCAAAGGAACTGGCAATCCTTATTCCTTTTGTGATATGATGAGCTAAGGCCTGACCTACACTTATATTTTTACATCAACCTAGCTACCTCTCTCGGATGTAAAAAATTCACACCCCAGAGTGTCACAGTTAAGCGGACCTAAACCTTGGCATAGACATGGCTAGCTCAATGGAAGAATTTTTCAGTCGATGTAGCTACTGCTCATCAGAGAGGTGGATTACCTACATTAACGAGAAAAACCCCTTTCATTGATTTAGGAAGAGTCTACACCAGGAATTGGCAACCTTTGGCATGCGGCCCATCAGGGAAATCCGCTGGCAGGCTGGGACGGTTTGTTTATCTGCAGCGTCTGCAGGTTCGGCCGATTGCAGCTCCCACTGGCCGCGGTTCACCGTTCCAGGTCAATGGGGGTTGCAGGAAGTGGCGCGGGCCGAACCTGATGGGCCACGTGCTAAAGGTTACTGATCCCTGGTCTACACTATGGTACTACAACAGTGTAGCTGTGGTGCTGCAACTGTGTCACTGTAGCGCTCAAAGTGTAGACAGCCTAAAACTTGAAAAGCTACTGAGAGGCAAAGTTACCAGTTTGCCACTCTTGTAATTTTTCCAAAGTTGGAGACATTTTGACAAATATGGGGAAAAGGAGAAGTGTATGTGAGAGAGGTGGTGGCGGAGGTGTGGGATGGGACAAAACCACACAAAAATCCTAACTCTACCCTTGCAGACGTAATTTGTTCTGTTGCTTTCAGAGACAAAAAAAAATCAAAATCAAATTCAAACTTTATTTTCACCATTGAGGTGCTTACTATCATGCACCATTGAGGTGCAACTATCTGTTCTTTTGTCTTATCACATTTTGGTCAATGATGCCAGCTTTGATTGCTCACTTGCCTACTTCTCCATCAAGCATTCTTGCTGAATGGAATGCTCATCCTAAACCAGAGGTGGGCAAACTTTTTGGCCCGAGGGCCAGATCTGGGTTGCGAAACTGTATGGAGGGCCGGGTAGGGAAGGTTGTGCCTCCCCAAACAGCCTGGCCCCTGCCCCCTATCCACCCCCTCAGAACCCTCCACCCCAACCACCCACCCTGGGACCCCACCCCCTATCCAACGCTTCCTGTCCCCTGACTGCCCCCAACCCCTGTCCACACCCCCGCCCCCTGACAGGCCCCCCGGGACTCCCACGCCACGCCTATCCAACCGACCCCTACTCCCTCTCCCCTGACCGCCCCTCCCCCGAACCTCTGCCTTATCCAACTGCCCCCTGCCCCCCTTACCCCACTGCCCCCTTACCATGCCGCTCAGAGCAGCAGGAGCTCACAGCCCTGCCGCCCACGTGCTCCCTTCCTTCTGTTTTACACTTACTTGCTAAGTCTAGTCCATTCAGTTTTTATGAAACTTCTTACTCTTTTTAGCAATTGCCCATGCACTATCACTGTACATCACTGAATCAGCTCATTCTCATGCTTTGATCTTCACTAATCATGACTATTACAACTCTCTCCTCAGTGGCCATATATCCTACTTCTTCAGACTCAAGTATGTCCAGAATATGCTGCTACATATAGGCCCATGTAGCAAGGTGTGCAATCCCATCATTCCACCCTCAAATTACTCCAGTTGTTTCAGGAGCCAGCTCAAAATGTTCCTGATTTATATTTAAAACTCTCGATGGCCTTGCCCATCAGCCTTCATGGGTCTTATCTTGCTTTACTTCTCTCCCTGATCTCTCTCTCTGCTTATTTAGGTGTCAGTCCTGCTAACAAGCCCATGCTTGACTTTAAGCACATTTACAGAAATGGAACTACTCCTAGAAATAAAATTAAACACAAGTGTTTGCAGGATTGAGACTGATTGCCTTTTTTCTGTTCCTTCCCATAATCACACTTTTTTTTTTTTTTTAAGAAAGCTTTCTCCTTTTCAGCTCCATCTGGAGTACTGTGACATTCGGGGTTGAGTGAAAGATTGTTGAAGCTGGTGAGTGCAACGGCTGCCTTTCATTCATGATGAATAAAAAAGGTAACTAAGTTCCTTTACGAAATAGCTGAAATAATAGGAGTTACTGTCCAAAACACAGGCTATATGCAAGGCCAGTCAGGAATCTGAGCTATGAGCATGGAGAGTTTTTATGGGGGCAGAAAGCAAAAGCTAGGGCGCTGTGTATTATTTGATGGAGTGGGCTGTGAGTGCAACAGTGAAGCAGACAGAAAAGGCCCCACCGGGAACACCAGAGAAGCTAGGGAAGCACTTGTGTGATCTTGAGCAAAAAGCTGAGAGCTTTTGAGCAGATAACTGGCTGGAAAAAGCCCTAGCATTCTGAGCAAAGAAACTGTCTCCTTGTGTTGATTCCTGCTGTGTTCAGGGAATCAGGACTTTCTGTATCAAAGAAATACCTGACTCCATTAAGAATTTCTCCTCCGAAAGGAAGCAACTTGCAAGACCCTGAATTTTGGCTAATTCTTGGGTCAAAAAGGGTATCAACACCCATCATATACCTCCATGTCTCTGCTTCCACTCCATCTTTAACATCACATTTTAAAACTTCTTTAACCCTGGGACAAGGTGGGAAAGCCAGGAAAGGGTTAAGGACTGCCTGCCTGTGTCACGATTCAGCAGGGCTTTAAAGGAAGGCCAGTGTCCCTTTTTCTGAGGACAGAGAAAAGGCAAAGGAAGAAGCCTCTGGGCACCTATAGCCTGATTTGCTCTTGGAAATAGATTTTTTTTTAAAATTTGAATTAATACATTGTGCCCTGAGGGTATGGCCTGAATTTTTCCTGGGTTGCTGAGTGAGCCCATTAGCATACAAACCCTTGCCTATGTCTGTTAGAGAATGTCTACTCTAGAAAAAAAAAAAATAAAAACAACTGGTGGCAGCAAGTCTGCTGGGTCAGCTGACTAAGGTTTTTACTGCGGGACTCCAAGCGGGATGTTCCCACTTGGGCTGCAGCCCCTGCTCTGAAGCCCATTGTGAGGAGAGGGTCTCAGATCCCAGGCACCAGCCTGAGCAGGCACCAGCCTGAGGTCTGTAATGCTATTTTTAGCCCTGTAGCTCAAGCCTGAGTCAGTTGACCCAGGCTCTGAGACTCACTGCCATGTTGTCGGTTTTTTTGCCGTGTGGACGTATCCTTAAACTTTCTTACTCTGTTACTGGCCTTTTGACCGAATGCTTTAATACAGTAATTGTGCAATATCGTTACTCCACATTTTTGGCAAGTTATGCTACATATTATTCATTGCCCTGTATTAGGCAATGGTATAAAGCATTTTGTGATATAGTTTGATGAAAGAAGCTATAAAAGTTATAATATAATCTTAATAGGATGAATTAACCAAAATGATGAATGAACTCACCTTATTGTATCTCTGAGAATGTGCACTTTATCATTGGTTTCAGAGCAGCAGCCGTGTTAGTCTGTGTCCATAAAAAGAAAAGGAGTACTTGTGGCACCTAAGAGACTAACAAATTTATTTGAGCATAAGCTTTTGTGAGCTACAGCTCACTTAATCGGATGCATGCAGTGGAAAATACAGTGGGGAGATTTATATACACAGAGAACATGAAACAATGGGTGTTACACACTGTAACCAGAGTGATCACTTAAGGTGAGCTATTACCAGCAGGAGAGTGGGGGGGAGGGGGGAGAACCTTTTGTTGTGATCACTCTCGTTACAGTGTGTATGGTAACACCCACTGGTTCATGTTCTCTGTGTATATAAATCTCCCCACTGTATTTTCCACTGCATGCATCCAGTGAAGTGAGCTGTAGCTCACGAAAGCTTATGCTCAAATAAATGTGTTAGTCTCCAAGGTGCCACAAGTACTCCTTTTTCTTTTCACTTTATCTTTGTGGTGAGTTAAGGGACCTGGCTGTGTACAAACTTATGAATTCGGTTTGATATTGTGAATTCTTTGTATATACCTATATCAAACTTCATTTTGTTTTCTAAGCACCATTTTGATTATAGGAATGTTCTGTGCCTTCATCTTGGCTCTGCAGACTCCATATTGATCTGGAATACCCAGAAAGTGTCAAGAGAAATTCTTGCTCCTGGGAGAAGGTTAACAGTGGAGTGTTGTTACATCTTGATCATCATTCATTCAAATGGAAGCACCCCTTGGACTAAGAACTGGCTTCAGTCCAGGGCAAAACAGTTTTTCAGGTCTGGACTTCTGCTGGGTGGTGACCAAGCAACTGAGCACCAACCAGAGGGATAGGGGGTTGAGGCAGACCAGGGAGTCACCTTACAAAGGGGACTGGAAGTCTGTAAAAGTAAGGTTCTCTCAATGGCCATTTTAGAGAAGAGACCAGAAACAGAAGGCAAGACCTGTGCAGGAGAAGAAGGGGGCTGGGGAGGAAAGATCCCCAACTGTGTCTATTTGCTTCAACTGCCACCTGACCCTGAAAGCTTAAAGTATAAACCAGAGTGCCCCCAAGGATGGAGCTCTGGGAAGGGTGTGTTTAAGCTACTGGGTGTTGGTGTGCAGAGTGGCTGGGCCACAGGGTCCCACTTTCAGAAGGGGTACCAGATAGTGTCTGTGCCTAGAAAGTATGCCAGAGAGGCAGGAGACAGAGATGGTGGCTGGAGCCAACCTTGTGACTAAGTGGAGCTTAAAAGCACGCGGGCTCAGCATTTGGGTCCAAGCACATCGGTTTGGTTAGAGTCCAGCTGGGTGAGGTTGACCCGGGCTGTGACAATCACTAATACAGGTTTCTGATAAGTGATTACTATGGCTGTATTTTTACTTTACCACGATAGCCAACAGTCTCACAGCAGTTGGATTTTTCTAGTACTTTAATTTTAAAAGATGTCAATAGTACACATTTCTTTGTCGCTTATTTATTTTTGTAAATTGCATAGCCATATTTATTAAAGATTAGATAGCAGAAACTGAGGGAGATGTTCACACTATTTTTTTCCCTGCATATTCCTTGTATAAATTAAACAAATGCTGCAGCACTCCAGTGAAAACATTACTTAAGATGTTGTAATGCAGTCATTGCCCATCTGCGCATGAAGAGTGTGTCTGCTGCTATTCTCATCTTTCTAGAACTTGGGAAAGAAAGAGCTGCCCTGCTGTGCTAAACAAGTATTTGATATTCTTATTTAGTTTGCTGTTACGGAACTTAACAGCAAACTAAATAATTCAAGCAATAGCTGAAGTTGGATGTCGGGTCACTATAACAGTTACCTGTAATATATTTGTTTCTTAAAGGTGATTTAAATTTCTGTAGTAAGGATAAAGTTTGTCTGGCAGGAGACAGAGCTTTCTCAGGGACCAGCCCAAGATTGTGGAATCAACTTACACAGGAACTACCGACCATCACAAAGCTCACCACCTTCTGCTCTAATTGCAAGAGGCATTTCTTTGATCTTGCTTTCTCTAATGCATGTGCATGCTCTCTCTCTCTCTCTGTGCTAGATATATTAGTATTTTAAAAAATTGAAAACAAAACACACTACTGCACACACTTCTCCCTCGGGGGAGAGGATGAGAAGGCAAATGTGTGACAGATGGGTAGTCACATTGCTTAATGCACTCACATACTACAGTGATGAATGCGGTATAAGAACCTATATAGAACAGCCTTGAAAAACAACACAGTACTTAAAAATGCCTTTTAAATAAGAACATTTCACATTTAAACTGCAAATAAAATAATAGAGATTAGAACAAGTGGATTGAATGGATCTTCTTTAGTCCAGTCTGTGGTATGGTCCTTAAGTCTAGTGTCACAATTTTTTGATCTCTCTTTAAACTTCCTGAAGAAAAGCGCCTTTATACATAAAATTTTGCAGGTGTAACTCCCTTTCCAAACTCAGAAAAGTGATGATTATCCCACATTTTGAAAATTGTTCTTGTCAACTCAGGCCATTTTTCAGTCACAACATAAAAACTTCTGATTTGTCTTGCGTACTAAACCTAAGTCAGAACTTGAGCACAGTAACATTTTTACTAAATTGGTGTGTAAACATTTTTAGTTGCCTCCAGTTTTAGTTACCTAAATAAAAATTTAAATTTATTAAGTTTTGATGCAAATCAGCCAACATATGGAAATTTCACAAAAGCAAAGATTCTGGGTCATGAAATGGCACAGAATAAACTGCACGTATTTTTCATTAGATGTCATATTTTTTTATCAATTGTGAAAACATTTAGACTACATAAATAAATAAAATTCCAAATATTGTTGCAAAGCTGTCTTTCGAAATGTAAACTAACTGCTAAGGCCCTGATCCTACAATTTGATCTGCATAGATGGATCTTATTGCAGGACTGAGGTTCAGATTTGTGAATTTGTCTTGGTGATTTTTCCTAATCATGGGTTATTTAGCTTTCTTTTCTCTAAAGAGTCCCATTAGAGACAGGCTAGAGTGGGTGAACCTAGGAGTAGGACCTAGGTCTGAGCTGCTTCTTCCATCTCCTATCAGGATTTCTATCCTAATGTGGGCTTAAAAACTAAAAAGAGAAACTTGGAGTTGAAGGAGAAAGATGAAAAATAGTAGAATATGTGACTTCTGTGAGCACAATGACACATGGACTTTCCCATTTCACAGTCCTACAAGGACAAATGCAGAGTCCTGCACTTAGGATGGAAGAATCCCATGCACCGCTACAGACTAGGGACTGAATGGCTAGGCAGGAGTTCTGCAGAAAAAGACTTAGGGTTTACAGTGGACGAGAAGCTGGATATGAGTCAACAGTGTGCCCTTGTTGCCAAGAAGGCCAATGGCATTTTGGGCTGTATAAGTAGGGGCATTGCCAGCAGATCGAGGGACGTGATCGTTCCCCTCTATTCGACATTGAGGCCTCATCTGGAGTACTGTGTCCAGTTTTGGGCCCCACACTACAAGAAGGATGTGGAAAAATTGGAAAACATCCAGTGGAGGGCAACAAAAATGATTAAGGGTCTGGAACATGTGGCTTATGAGGAGAGGCTGAGGGAACTGGGATTGTTTAGTCTGCGGAAGAGAAGAATGAGGGGGGATTTGCTAGGTGCTTTCAACTACCTGAAAGGGGGTTCCAAAAAGGATGGCTCTAGACTGTTCTCAGTAGTAACAGGTGACGGAATGAGGAGTAATGGTCTCAAGTTGCAGTGGGGGAGGTTTAGGTTGGATATTAGGGAAAAACTTTTTCACTAGGAGGGTAGTGAAGCACTGGAATGGGTTACCTAGGGAGGTGGTGGCATCTCCTTCCTTTGAGGCTTTTAAGGTCAGGCCTGACAAAGCCCTGGCTGGGATGATTTAATTGGGGATTGGTCCTGCTTTGAGCAGGGGGTCGGACTAGATGACTTCCTGAGGTCCCTTCCAACCCTGATATTCTATGATTGATTAGAAAAGACTAAGGTATTTTGAAGTTTACAGTGTTTTAGCATGCCTATAATTGAATATGTAGAAGATGGTAGAAGCACATTATAATGCCCAGCTAAGGCTTTGTGGCTTCATCTTCCTTCAACACAGGAAAGGTATGCTGGTTTGCATTTGCACAAGGCCTGTCCAGTCATATATAAATTTTTATATAAACTTAAAGTTAAAACATGGCTAAGTGAACCATATTAAATCATAGAAAATTGCAAATGCTTCCCGGGGGAGCATTTCTCCTGAGCATGCCTTGGAGTGGTTGCTTTGTTGTTTTTATTTTTATCAGTTACTAGAGCGTTGCTTGCAATAGAAGCTAGGTGCTTAAAATAGAACACCACAAAGCCATTATTATGACATCAAGTAGCATTTAGGAGCCCTTAGCTGCTGTGTATAAGAATGTAATATTCATATTAGTGTTACATAGTACCATATTAGTATTCGTAAATGATTTAGAAAAAAAATACTAAAATTCAAAAATGAAAACAAAAGTTGACCCAAGTAAATATCTTTCATTGGGCCATGGAACTAGTGAGTCTTGGGCTATGACAGACCTCGAGGGAAGCAATTTCTGAAAGAGGAAAAAACTATGAATATAAAGTGAAGAGTTGTTAAATTTCAGTGATTGCATTATAGCTAGACATCAGGACAGATGGCATCATGGATATCAACATCTCAGTCTTCATAATCCTACTTGGACAATTTCAGAAGAGTCTTTATTGTACCTCTTAACATCCTGTGGTTACCAAATCTAAGTTTAGGTAAATGATATAAGGTAAAAAAGAGGCTTGGGGGTTTTGTTTTTCAGTTAGACTTTGTACACCAATTGCTGACTTAATTCTGATGATCTCATTGGACAATTTGCTGTAGTTTCCCCATTGTTATATCCAAACTCCAGGTGAACATTTTGATAAAGTTTTTGAAATGTTTGGGTATTCTTTTCCTTCTAGCTTCTGTCTGGAACTGGAAATGACAGCACGCTGTGGGACAGGACGATCTTATAATATTTATGCCATGGATTGGGAGTGCAGTGTGATGAAAGTCTCATGGGGAAAGCCTTTTCTCATGAAATTTCCCACCTAATTCATGGTTTGGGTTGTTTGAATCGAATCAGATCAATACAAATCTTTGGCCACATCTAAAATTAACCCAAAGTCCACAACTTTTGAGATTCATCCATCACCAGCTAATGTTCTATGATACACTGGAAGCTGACTTGCTACAGTGGTCTGAAAATGTGTAAAAAGATACACCTCTGAAGTATACTGGTTCAGTTCTCCAGTACTGGCAAGTCTATATGTAATAGCCACGTTTCCAGTAGTAGATATGAGATCTTCCAGTCTCAGCAGGCCTATGCCCTAAGATCTGTTTCTAGTGCCAGAATATTGTAAACAAAAATGACCACAAAATAAAGTCTGGAGAAAAAAATAAACCAAACCAAACCCCTTTAGACCTTTCAGCAACTCAGCATGTTTCAGAGGAGTGCAAACCAGGACATGTGTAAGTTTCAAAGGAATTAAAGAAGTTTCAATAGTTCATGCAAAAATGGTGTAAAATATTCTAGTGATCAGTTGTGCAAAGGAAAAAGAGAATGTTAGTAGCCTGAACTTTCCTTTGATATCTTCCCCACTCAGTCAAATGCTTGTCTATTCAACATATATACACATACCCAAAGGAAAAAATGTCTATCTCCTGACCAGCTTTCATTGTATATTTGAAATTTATGGTCTCTAGAACACATTTCTATATTTGGAAAGTTATCTCTCTCTCCCCCTTTACATATCTGTCTATAAATGTCTGTTTATGTATGTGTCTGGCTGTGTTATGTGCTTTGCTTCTTCCACAGGAAAACGTGTTTATACTGCTGATTGCTGCATGTATCCTACTCAGCTAATACTATAAGGTAGATTGTTGAAGTGCTAGAGTCTGAGAGCATAGGGCTAGATTGGGAATCCCTTACTTGCATTGACATCAACAAGGCTAATTGTCTGGGCAACTGCTCATCAGTCTGAGTAAAGGGTTCTCAATCAGGCCCATAGTGAATTTGTAACTGTGAAGATGTCCTTTTGCCAATGTCTTTATAACAAAGCCCGTCCAATGTGGAGTCAAAATTTGCCTTCTTCAAGGGGTTTAATTAGTAATGAAGAAATTAACAATAATGCAACTTAAACTTCAGCTCAAGTTTTCTCCCTGGGGTTGGCTGCTGCTAAGGCTCCTATTTCTGGATTGCACAACCCATATGCCATATTCTTTCTCATGCCCACCTGAATGGGAGTAAGTGGTAGAGACGTTTTAAAAATGGTGGGTGTTTTTAGAAGTCATAGAAACTTAAAAAAGATCCAAAACCATTTTTTTTTACAAACTGACCAATATTTCAGCCAGTTCTCTAACAACAAGTGACCTCTCTTGGTGAATCAGCAGAACCCACTTAACCTTTCCTGAGCAGGAGGAAAACCTGCTAAATGGGTGGGAATTTTAGAACAAACACTGCCAGCCTGCTATATGATGCCTTCCTTACCAGAGCCTTGCACCGAGCATTCCGCCTAGTTTCCTTTCTCAGGTACAATCCCTTTAGGATTCAAATCTCAATGAGCCCTGTAGTTGGCTGAACACATGCCATCTGTGACTTTTATCCTGTTCTATGGCCTTGACTGTGACTCTCAATAATCTCCAGGTTTATCGAGTGACCAAAAATGTACCCAGGCTTTTATTGTAATGAGCAGGGCAATAAATGGTCTGTCCTTGGAGGTGCATCAGTGTCTGGGCTCACCATGACATCAGTCTTCCTTCTTTATGTATGCAAAAATTGTCATCATCTAGCTGTAGTGACACTTCCCCCCCCCCCCCACCCCCCGCAAAACAAACTGCTGAATGTACTTTTTCTGTGTTCTCTCCATCTAGCCAAGGAAGTCAGGTTTGATGACTTTATAGTAAGTAGAAGGGTATGATGTGAAGCTTTTGTGTCTCATCATAAAAAGAGTTAAACGGACAGCCCGGGAGAAGTCTTCCAACTGAAGAACAGTAGTTTACTGGTTGAAGGTAACCTCTCAATCATTGTCCAGTCCTGTTCTAGACAGAGAAGCACTGTGCAGAGATGAAAACTCTTCCCCTTCCCGTGCTTTGGCTTTTTTAAAAAAGGAATAGAAAAATAAGATAAAATTCAGTACAAACCTTGACTTGAGCTTGGCTGCTCAAAGGTTTGTCTCTTGGGACTGCTCAATCCACAGCCTATATTCTCTCTACAGCACCACTTCCACCCGCCTTATGTCAACATAGGGTATGGAGTAACCTGCCTCAGTGATCTGCGGAAGCCTCTTGACTTTTTTTCCAGCAAGGCCTTTCTTTTTTTTTCTTCCCACACCCATAAGTGAATTGGATGTCCACCAGTTTCTGCCATTTATTTCAGTCTTATGCTGGTCTGTTCTGAGTGTCATGTTGATGGATTTGGCTTCTTTCTCTATTTTGTGTAATATTTATTCTTTTTTTTTTCTCATTCTGTGTGGTGTCCATATTATTTCTTTTCATGGAAGTGTGTTGGTAGTCCTTAAAACATGTCGTAAATATGTTAATTGTCCTAATTCTACCATATTTGATGCTTTAGATTGGTTTGATCTATTTAGAATTTCTGATGTTGCAAGCAACTCTTTGCAATGGACTCTGAAGATCTTCTACAGGTATTTACCTTGGAATGAACTGATCTTCTTACCAATTTCTGCTGTAGATTTCCATGACTCTGCTCCATAAAGGAGGACAGACATGAGGTTGGTTGTAAAAATTCATATTTTCATGTCAGTGCTAATCATATTACTTTTCCAAATCTTTTCAAGTTTGACAGTTGTTTGCTGCTTTTGATATTTGTTGCTTGACATTTTGCATGGTGTCATCATTATTGCACATATCATTCCTTAGACGAAATAACTTACTTCATCTAGTGTTTATTCATTCACTCTGATGGTTACTTTTTGGACACTGATATCCATATATTTTGGCTTCCCCCTTGTTGATGAACAAACCAGCTTGTTTTGCTGTATCTGCCAAAAGCTGGGCCTTTTCTTCCTATTATGTGATGCGATGAATTAAGCAGGACAATGTCATCAGCAAAAGTGAGGTCATCAGTTGTACTTTGTCATTTATCCATAAAATTCCTTGATTGCCTTCTGTGGTTCCGTTCTTCATGACATAGTCAACGACCAGTGTATACAATAGTGGGGACATCCTACATCTTTGTCTTACTCTTGTTGTCACTGCCAACCCAGCAGAGTCCACACTTGTTAACAGGATGGGTGTTTCAGGAAAATACAACCAGCTCATTAAAATAATGTCTCAGAAAAAAACCCAAACCCTCATTGGATCCATAGTAGACCTCTATTAGCTTGACACATTTCCTACTCTTTCTTCATTTTATGCCAAGATCCTTCATAGAAGTTACGAGAAGTCCAAGCTTAACACTAATTAATACACTAAAAGAAAAGGAGTACTTGTGGCACCTTACGAGCTGTAGCTCACGAAAGCTTATGCTCAAATAAATTGATTAGTCTCTAAGGTGCCACAAGTACTCCTTTTCTTTTTGCGAATACAGACTAACACGGCTGTTATTCTGAAATCTGTCAATTAATACACTGTAATCCGTGTAAAACTACATTGCTCTTTAAGGTATTAATTTTTGTGAATTTTATTTTGAATAAGATTAATTCTAATTTTTTTTCCTGTGCTTCACAACAGAAAGGGATTTCTATAATATTTTGTAGTTTATGGTCTGGCTTTGCAATGGGATTTTATTCTTGCATTTACCATTTTTTGTCACAGGATGGCAGCATGAGTAAGACACTAAGAAAGAACCTGGCATCTTTGTTGACAAGTTCTAAAGATTTTTGCAGTGATAGCTTGTTGCGCTTTCCAATGAGGGATCAGACATAATTTTATATCCTGAAGGCTGTGATTTTATGTTTCCAAGACACTTACATTGCTTATGGAATGGTGAAAGTCCTGATGGGAACAAGTGAGGAAAAACCTCCTCCTTTCAACTGAAAGATAAGAGTTCTTGTTCATTCGGGATTTGTAGGCAGTGTAAGTCCAGTTTCCATATGTTGGTCTTTTAATTCCCAGATTTGAATAGTCAGTCACACAGATGTTCATTTTGAGCATACTCAGGTAGGAACTGAATATCCTCTTTTGAAATCTACATTTGCAAAAAAGGTTGTGTCTTTCACAAAATTTATAGAAAAGCCTAGATCTCAACATCCCAGAATATTCAGAAAGCTTAGATCCATATTGGAACCTCTCTCTCAGATTGTAATGTGTGCTTGTTGTCTGAGTCATATATTGCAAACTCTACTAAGGGAGAATTCCCAGAAAGGTCAGGGTAAGAACTGTAGGATTGGGGCCTCTGTAAGGAACCTGTAGCATACCAATGGCAGATGCAGTGACTGCATCTGCGAGATGCACCTGTTGGGGAAAACACAACCATTTGTTGCCAATAAATGGCACCTGACTTAAAAAGCACTGTTTGCTGTCATAAATTGCTCTTTTGCAGATGTAAATATATGTTTTTGTTGGTGCAAAGATAGCAGATTTATTTTGCTGGAATATAAGAACCATCTGTTACTCTCACCTTTGAAAACATAGAATACAAAAAGGCTGGAGAATAAACTCAGGAAGTAGATGACTCAGAAGCCTTTTCCATCTCATCAGCTATTACTCTCAGTAATGTTAAGGCAATTATTACTTAGAGATACTGTTCCCTGTTAAGCTTAACAGCCATCCTTCCATCTGAACTGTATTCTCTTCTGTAGTAACATTCTACCTGCCTGTTACTTTTAGGAACTACTGATGGAATCTTCTGCAGCAGGGAAGCATTTTTATGCAAAAAACTGCTGGGGAAATTGGTGCATTTATGAATCTTCTGTTAGCAACAAACTCCACACTTCTCCTGGAACAGGTATTCTTTCAAGATCACCATTCCAGTGTTAAGGAAGGTGTGAAGGAAATACCTTAATCAGTACAGCCTGCAGGGAATTTAACTTCTCCTTCCCCTCTGCCCCCCAAAGCTCTTCAAAATAAAAGTCCAGGTATCCAATAAATGAAACAAGTTCCCTATCTACTCCTAGCAGTAACCCCACCATTAGGTCCTTCAAGTGGGGGGTGGGGGCGGGGGGGAGAGGGAGAAAACAGGCTTATGTTTTCTCTGTGGGGTCATAGACATCTTTGAGAGAATGGCTATTCCCTGTTACCTCTTTACAAGCAAGTGCTGCTATAAAGAAGACCATTAAAGAGAAGGTCTGGATAATATACTCTGCCATAAAAAATAAACCACACAGCCACTGATGTCTTTGATCAGTTTCATGCCTCTGACCAGCTATTTATCTTTTGGGGATTTTCTGGGCCCTTCTCGGAGCACCAGTGTTCTTCTGTTTTTCTCTCCAACCCTGCAGCAAACCCAACCTCGTGCTGAAGAGGGATGCATGTTGCTTCCTCCAGGTCCTATCAGTGCTATTCTTGAGTCAGCTAGAGAAGTCACTAAAGAGCAATATGACACTGTTCTTGTCACCATTAAGGATCTGAGCATACTTCCTCTGCTATGCTTCCAGCTGCCAGTAATTTTTAGAGGATTTAACTACAGATTTACATTTACAAACTCTATTACTTTGCCCATTTTATTCTTTGAGTAGTTCATGTCCTTCCTGTTCATTTTCTGTGTATTGAATGTTATTTCAGCTCTAATTAGTTTGATGTTCTGGTTAGTAGTATATTTGTATTCACAAAAAACATGGGAACAATTTCATCTATTGATGCTGTACAATATGCTTATTGGATGTGCAAGTAGCATTTGAATATATCTGCCAACCATTGTTAGGCCTCTTCAAATAATAATGTGGCCATCTTATTCTGTGAGGCTTTAGACAGCATGAAAATGAATCTAGGAACTTCAGAGACCTGTTCTTTGCACTAGCAGCAACCAGAATCAAAAATAGTTATTACGGCTTTGAACAATTTATTCCAGGAAGCATAGACTCTGACTCCTGGGTGCTCTGGGACTGGAGCAACCATAGGGAAAAAAAACAGTGGGTGCTCAGCAGCCCCTCCAATCAGCTTCTCTCCCCCCCCCCCCAGTGCCTCCTGCCCACTGGCAGGCCCCATCGATCAGCTCGTCCCTCTCCCTCCCAGCACCTCCCACCCACTGTGAATCGCTGAGTGTGTGCAGGAGGTGCTGGGTGGGGAGGCGGAGGAGTGAGGGCAGCTAGGTTCGGGGGAGGGGATGGGGCGGGAAGAGGCAATTAGGAAGACAGCGCCTCAGCCAGGAAGCCTCTACATTGCAAGAGTAGCAGATAATAAAAATGTGTGCCCAGTTTTCAGTAGCATTAATTCTGGATTAAAAGATTGGAAACTCGAGTTCACCAGATGGTATTGGAGAAACTCATTCCATCTCCAGTGAGAGTGCAGTGGGGAGAGGGGGAAAGCAGAGAGAGACATACCAGGTGATTCTGAGAGTGGCATAAAAATGTCATTAAGCACTTATTTCATGGACTGGGTTTAGGTTACCGTATCTCTCTCCTCCAACAGCAGGTGGCAGGACTATTGGAAAGGCGCTACAGGGGAAACAAGGAGCTAGTGGTAATGGATGGGTTAGTGTTATATACCAATTAATAACATTTGTTTAAAGACTCCAATATACTTGAAATCACAATTAGTTTCTGTATTTAAGAATGTGTCCTTTTATACTAATGAAATTGTTCAGAAATAAGGAAGTGATTTAGCAGTGGGGGAGGGAGTCCCACCATCTCTGCCTAACCTGTACTCATCCTCCGCTAGGTCAGAGCGGCGTGGTAGCTGAGCTTAAATGCCTTGATGGTGTTTTTATCACTCTTCACTTGCGTTCTACTGCAAGAATGGAGCTCCCTTTTGGCCTGGTTCTCTTTTCACATATTACTTCTGTTGCATTTATGTAGTAGCTTAGAGTTGTTAAGCTGATGTGTCGAGAGTAGGTCTGCTTTTCAAAGATGTCACCAAGTTCCTTTTTTTTTTAATATAGTGGAAGTCAGAAGTGAAGAGAAATCAACATTGGCTTATGTTGTTGATAGAAATAGCAAAAATGCTTTAAAAATTCTTAAAAGGGGACAAAATTAGCTGAAATACAGTGTTCATAGTACAGTATCATTTGCTGGCATGTTTAATCTGTCAGTATTTAAAGGAAATAAGTACATGGGAAATTCTGTAATGCAGAGTTCTTGAAATGATTGTCAATAAGAATTTAGGACCAATAAGATCCATTTGAGTCTTACAGAAATCTTTTTTACTTTATAAAATGGGGCCAAAAGGAATTGGCATATAAATACAAAATAGAAGAGGTGGACTTTATATGAAATGATGAAACAAGTGGATAAGTATTGCATCTTGTTATACAGCTTTTGATACAGGTGAAAAGTCAAACTGCTCTTGTCTAACTCTTAAATATATTGCATTTCACCTTTGAGCTAGCTGATGGCTGTGAAACTTGTTGCTCAAGTTGGTTAGTCTTTCAGTTACAGTGGGTGTTCAGTCATCTTACAGGCTTTGATGAAGGCAATGAAAACAGTAGTGTTCTACTTGAAAACAAACAAACAACCTTTGTCTTTCAGCCACCTGCTACTGGCAATTTCTGTACATACACACAGAGACATTGTAACGTTTGTTGGGTAGAACATGTAATTTTAAAAGTAACAACACAATTCCAAAGAAAATTACCAGCTTAAAGCTGGGAGTGCAGCATTTCCATGTTGATGGATGTGGTGAATACTGTCCCTTTTCTTGTCTTCTCTATAATTTTGTGGCATCTGAGGAAAGTGTTGTTGTATCCTTAGTGTGTACAGACTGCAGTGCTTGGATTCTAGGTTAGCAATGTAATTCTCCGGCTGGAGCACACCGATCTGAATTATCTGGTGTGACTTGGCTTGCTGTTCCTTTGGTCTTTTACTGCCATGTGCTTTGTGTGTCCTTGCAAAGTCAGCCCTCAGATAACAAATGCCAGAGGCGACTTTATTTTCACCTTTTTTTGTGAGAAACTTGCTCCTGGCTTATTTGAAATCCTATTCTATTGATTCTTCTCACAAGTGTAATGGAAAATGCACTGACAGTAAGAGGGTTCTTGGTGAACCTGAGTAAAAGTATGTCTCTGCTTGTATTTTATTCAGATGGTTGCAACCACAGGGGAGAATGGGAGATGTTTCTCCCCAACATTCAAGGAAGGAATGTATTGCTGAGTGGAGGACAGACATCTCTTATTGGACTCAAGAGGTGGTGTGGGAAACAGAGCACAGAGGGGTACGCTGAGGAGCGCACACCATAAGTAGAGGTAACAGAGAAAAGGGAAGAGTACAGAGTCCTGGGGTCAGAGGAGACAGAGTTGAGTTCCATGGAGAAACAGGGCTATGGACTGTACCGATATGAATGCCCATGTATGGTCATGCGCGTGCACACACAGACAGGTGCACACTTCCAAACACAATACTCTGAGATACGTCAGGCACAATAGCGGGGAGTGGCTTTTGGGAGGAGAGGAGCAGTAAAGCTTATCTGTGGAACCTCCTGACTTTGAGCCAAAGATGCCTCCCCTACCTACTCATCTCCTGAAGCAGTGTGTATGGTCTCAATGTCTTTTCACACCTATAAGCAATACAGCACCACTGGCTGTCAGAGAAGGCAGAGAGGTGTTATACACCTCAAGGCTGAGGATGGGGAGGGGAGTGTACTTCACCTTCTGAAAGGCTGTAGCAGTATCCAGGCTGTTGTGTGCTCTCCGTGCGCGGAGACATTCTGACTCTTCTTCTTCCGCCCCCCTTTCCCCCCAACACACTCTGTGACTTTAGAAGACTGTATCTGAAGTGAGCAGGATGCTTTCTCGTGTTTTAACTTGTCTGTGCTGTATTGTGCTGTACAATTTTATTTATGTTTCAAATGGGAGAACAGAAAATGAATTACCTGAAGAACAAAGAATACTGATGCTCATAATTTTTTTAGTGGAATTTATGTACAGACTGACTTAAAAGAGAAAGTAAATCAAAACCATTGCAATGATGCCACCCCGTCTATTTTTCCAGTTATACTTGAACCAAGGAAGAGAGAGAAATTCCTTTTCTGTATCCTTAAATAAGTTACATGTTGCAATTAGAAATATCCAAAATATTTTCAATGAAATACAAAACTACTCAAAACTAAGTTTATTCACATTTTGTTACAAACTTGAATATGGGACCATTGCTGCAAAAAAAGGGCCCTTTTTGATCAGACATTTTTCACTGAAAACAACATGAACTGTGTGTGTGTGTGTGTGACACTTTGTGCTGTTGTGCCAAAAAGTATGCATACAGAAAAATATTAGAGGTGCAAAATCAGTCAAAAGTAAAATTTCCATATGAAATGCCACTGAGAATGAGTTGTTGAATTTTACTATTCTAATTGTAAATACATGTGAAAATTGTTACCACAAGGTATTACTAATGTTCAGTTGTATGCCTGTATTCTCAAATAGGGGTTGATGGAAGAAAATAGTTCTGTAGTTGTTGTTGTTTTTTTTTTTTTTTGTAATATCTGTTTTAAGATAGTCGTTACTATCTGACTTTTTTGTTTTGGTCTTCTGTAGAATACTGGATTTTGGATCAGTGTATTAAACTTAAATTACCATAACAAAAACAATACTGGAAGAAGATAGGGATTTAAATGTAGCAGAAGATAGTGTCCAACACAAATCAGATGAATGCAGACACTAGGCCTAACACTCATGACAGGCATTTTGGACTTTTGTTTATAAAATGAGTTGGTGTATTTGAACATTAATGTTCACTTACAATTTTAAAAAATAAAATCCTAATATAAGAGAGAGTTCCTGCCTGAGATTATCTTCTTGTAATCACAGAAATGGCTAACAAATTCTGTTAATCTCTTCCATGATATGAAAAACTGCTTTAATAAATTTAGAAATGGAGAATCAGAATTCAGTTGATCCAGCTGAAACTGAAATATCATTTTTGTATATATGTTGTTTAAATGAATTGAAAATTATCGCTTAGCAACATCAAAAAGAAAGATGATCATTCTACAATGTTTTCATCAATGCAAATTCTTTTTCTGTATTTTTCTACATCTAGTCTGCATGTACAGCTAACTTCCCAAAATCAAATAACCGCATACCTGTGCAATCTTTGTTTCATGTGACTAGGGTGCTGATATTGGTTTGGGATGTCCAGAAAAGATTGGTAGCTAGCTTTAATTATTTTCTTTCTTACTAAGAAGGTAAATTCCTTTCTAGACATCACTAGGCACCAGCCAGCGGAGCAGGTTGGATGTGAAAGGGGTAGTATGCTGCACCCTTTAAGGGCTGTACCAATTTATTTTCCCTCTCTCCACCCACAAAGCACAGTAGGGGTGCACTGAAGGCATTGTGCCTTAGAGGTACAGTGCTGCTTGCTAATGCCCATAGATGCAATGTGCCTTCACCAGAAAATCCCATACTCTGGGCTGTCCCTTAAGACATAATTTGGGGACATAATTTGTAGACATAATTTGTAACACAACCTGCATGAACAGGGAAACCTTTTGCTCCTAGAGATTGTTTCTCTCCGGGTGCAATTTGAGACACGCATGTAGGGCATTGTTGGGGATGGTTGTGATTGACTCTGCTGTACTACCAGAGCTGGCCTAAATAGAGGACTTCTGTATACAGAGTTGTCAGTCCCAAAGCCTGTCATTTTAGTGGTGAGAGGGAGACCCTGGGCACACCTGCCTGCAGGGTGCCAGGTTGTAGACCTTCCTCTGAGATTCTGGACCTCTCCCTGTATGTCTGCTCCAACTGTAGACCCATAAAGTCAGGAGACCCTTCATCAACCTCTTGGCACTTGCCAAGATAGCCACACATCAGTCCAGGTGGAGGAGGCTGAACGGGGGAGGTTTTCTGTGGCTCTCTGTGTATGCCTCTGGACTAAGTTCCTCTGGGCAGCGTCCACTGGCTTCTTGGACTCCTCAGAGCAGTGGGCATTGTTCAGGGTTCTCTGCTCAGCAACCCCCCCGTATCCCTTGTGTTGACCCTGTGACCTGCACCCTGTCCTTGTTTGTTCATTCTTAGCCTTACTCATGATTATGTGGAACTAAGATTTAGTCATGGGTATTCTTCGTAAAAGTCATGGACTGGTCACGGGCAATAAACAAAAATTCACGGCCCGTGACCAGTCCATGACTTTTACGAAGAATACCCCATGACTAAATCTTAGGTGCTCTGGGGGGCACTGGGGTGCTGCTCTGGGGGAAGGGCTCCAGGGCGCCGCCGCTGCTGCTGCTCGGGGGGTGGGGGGAAAGGGTGGCTCCAGGGCACCACGGTGGCTCCAGTACCGCTGCTTTGTGCCACCCCAGCAGCTCAGGTGGCCCTGGAGTCAACTTCCTGGGACACTGCAGAAGTCACGGAGGTCCCAGAAAGTCATGGAATCTGTGACTTTCATGACCTCCATGACAGACTCGCAGCCTTAATCATGAGAGTTCTGGGATCTGTGGCTTCTCTGTCACCCGAGGAGGGTGAGCCTTTCGTTTTGGTGAGCTCCACCATCCGACCCAGGATCCACATAGGCTGGTGCCTTTTGTGAACACTAAATTCACCCAAAATGTTTTTTTATTTTGTTTTTTGTTTTAAAGAGGCCAATGAAATTACTTAGGGCTTGCTCCTGAAAGGGGCTGAGTGCCCTCAGCTCCTATTGCAGTGCAGGAGGCAATCAACACTTGACAGAGTAAGCCCTACATGGGCCCGATCCAAACTCCATTGAAGTCAATGTAAAGACTTCCGATGACAACAGTAGACTTTGGATCAAGCCCTTAAGCCTTTAGTGGGTTGCAACAATTTGTTTGATTGTAATGTAAGCTGATGCGGAATACTGAAAATCTACTCTAAGTTGAAATAATGAAACATGAAGTTTCAAATTTTTTTTTTTAAAGAAGTATTTAGATAGGGTACCCTCCCACACTATATAGGGCCCCAGCCCTGAAACGATTGCTGGTATTAAGCCGTCTGTGGACTGACAAGTATCACATTTGCCAACTGCTGGATTGATGGGTTGCTATGCAGAAGGAAATGCAAATTCTATGAATAAATACATGCAGTGCTGACCATCTTTTATTTCATACTGTCACTATATTTCAAAGGGCAAGTGCAAGGTTGAAAATGTCACTTCTTCTTTGTTCGGTGTGTGCCTGGTGGTCTTGAAGACCATTGCCAGGATTTTTTTATTATGTTCATTCATCCATGCATCCTGCTAAGGACAACAGCACTAAATTATAGTACCCCACACTGAAAACCATTAATCTTAAGCAAGTAACTTATTACAGGTTATTAGCTGTTCACCTTGAAACCTGTGAATGGAAATGAAAATTATCCTAATGTCCAGCACTGTATATTAATCGAAAAAAAGCAGTTGCTAAGTTCAGAAAGTGTCCTATTTTTTCTGTTTTAGATGTTACTTGTGCGCTAACCCAGTTCAATAGTACACTGGTATTTTGTAGAAGTGATTTGAGGAAAGATGTTCTTGCTTTCTCTTTATTCTGTTATCCTCCAGTGCTCCAAATCACACTATTTATTGTGTGGTGGTGGTGGTGGGGGGGGGGGGGGAACCTGTCAGCTTCATTGCACTATTATGTATTGGAATCTGGAGTCTGAGAAGCTTACTGAATTTTCAGACTATTTTATGGAAAAAATAGTCGTTTGTGCATTGCTTTAGCATGTCTACAAGAAGAATTCAACATTATTTTTGATCTGCAAAAGTATTAAATACAATCGTCTGCAATTGGATAAATAAATTGGGTTGATGATGTACATCAACATGCTTCTGTTAATCCAAAGCATCAGGAGGGCTTTCTTGATAAACATGGACATTTATTAGTACATGGAGCTCACTGCAGGGGAACTGTCTTTCAAACAGGGCCTAATGCATCCTTCCACTGGAATAACTGCATAAAGGAGTGACAACTGTGAATTTGCAGTTTGATTCTGATTCTTCCATTGGGTGAGGGGAGGCAGGATTTGCTTCTAAGCCTGGGGGTCACTGAAGGTAACTGGCTTCCCCCTACAGCCTTTGCGCTACTGCGGTCCCCCTTCCTTGATTCCTTGCTCTGGCAGAGTAATCATCTGTGAGGCAGAGGAACTGAAAAATAGGTCTGCTTGGCTCCGGTGTAACAGCAGCCACTGGAGTTTGTGTATGCTGACTCCTGCCATATGACAGGTATATAACCTTTTGTAACAGTGACCTAAATTATGTCATGGGGGTCAGGAAATAAAGATACTTAAAATATTACTAAATAGTTGTTAAATGTTCACATTATTGAACAATTGTATAAGAGGCTCCCCTGGTTGGACGTCTAAAGGCAGAGGATGGTCTTTGTTGTTAAATCTTCAGCTGGAGGTTAGGATATCTCTTTCACATTCCCTGCTCTGCAACCGTCTGGGTCACTTTGGGCAAGCCATGTGAGACTGAATTTTCAAAAGCGCTCAGGGCTGGAGTTTCAAGTCCATGGCTGGGGCTAGATTTTCAAAGTTATGCTCCTGTTTAGGAACGTAACAAAATACTAGATTTTTCAGTAGTGCTCAGCAGCCATTGTGCACCCAAGGTAGTGAGTTCTTTTGAAAAGCTGGCCTCTGTAAGTGTGTAAATGGGAGCTGAACTCTTGAAAATCTGGCCTTTCATCTCTGTGTGCTTTGATTTCTGCATCTGTAAAATTGGGATATTTATCCATGGGATGTTGTGGAAAACACTTTAAGTCTTCCATGGAAGATGTTCTAGAAGTGCCAAGTATTATTATCCTTATACACACTGTATCTTAGAATCAGAAAGGGATTCAGTTTAAAAATAGTCTGTCAGAGCCAGTTGCTGCTACTGAGACAGCAACATAAAGCTTCTGTTAATCCAGTGTGGTTTTCACAATTTGAAAATAGGTTTTTGACTTGCTTTTAGTTGCTAGAGCCGGAGGCAGGCTTATTAGCTTGGTTTTTTTTTTTAGAGAATCTGGTGGAATAAAGAACACACAACTTTCTCATTTTTAGAACCACACTTGCCTACAATCTATATTTCAGATATCACTTTTACTTTGCTACCTGGTCACTAGAAAGTCGGTAGGACTACGGCCTGGTCTACACTATTGGGCGGGATCGATCTAAGATACATTGACTTCAGCTACGCTATTCTCGTAGCTGAAGTTGCGTATCTTAGATGGAGTTAGAATCACTTACTTCGCGTCCTCGTGGCACGGGATCGACGGCCGCCTCTCGCCCTGGTGGAGTTCCGGAGTCGACAGCAGAGCGATCAGGGATCGATCACTACCCGCTGATGAATGTTGCTTTAAGGAATATCTTCTCGTTCTCTCCTCTGTAGGGCAATATATGCTATTGTGTGTTTTTGTGTTCCAGTATCCAGGGCATTCTAAAGAAAAACCACACAGACATCTTGCAGAATTTCTATAGAACATAGGTATAGAGAAAAATTGCTGCATGCTTCTGCTGAGTATGTAATAGGTTGGTACATGCGGAGTATGAACATTTCATTTTCTAATCTGTGGCTAGAACAGTTCTGGACTAATTGAATTAAAACATTTTCTTTAAAATTCAGCCCAGTTTTAGAGATTGAGAAAATATTTCTAAAGATGAGTCTAATGTCCAGTCACCTGCTTGTATGGGCAGATTTATATTTCATCAGTGCTGTCATTTATTTTAACTTGTGGTTTAACCATATCACAGCATTTTAAGACCTTTCTTACAGGACCTGTCCAGATCATTTACTTCCATAATGCAGGATAAATTGAATATTTTATTTTAAATCTTTGTGTCTCCATTATTGGTTTATTTGAAAGTACCATTTCTGAGCTTTGTAAATGACGTGAAAGACTAAATTTGAGCAGTTGAGAGAAAAATCTTGTAAATATAAAGTTTTTTTTAAAACAAGTAACAGTTGGAATATACTTAGGATTTTGGGGGTTCAGTGTTAAAAACCAACATAGCTGTCATAAAAATCAGTGCTTAACTATTCTCTCAAATGAACCAAATATTAGTTTTTATGATATATTTTTTCTACTGCAAGCTGAACATCACAGCAGCTGCATTTGAAATTAACCTCAAAAGTGACGTGTCTCTATCTTTCTGTTAAAAAAATGGTAGCTTTGTGATACTTGGTTATATTTGTCCTGATTTTCTGGCTCTTTTACAATTGAGAAAATGCTCTTTTAAAACCAAGTTCTTTTTAATATTTAGATTTATTAAAACTTTTATCTGATTTTTGCTTCACTGGTGCTTCCAATAAGGGTGCCCCAGATGGGTTGTACTGTTCAGAAAAATGATTCCTGGCTCATGATGTAATCATGTTTCTTCAGTTTTTGAAAGCATATATAAAAGTAACATATAATATGTATGTCTGTGAGAAATGAATATTTCTCTGAGAGGTCCAGTAGCTCTTACCATTTGGAAATGACTTTTTCAGGGCCAGTACTTCTTTCTGTCTCTGTGCAATTTGAAGAGCAACAAAGTGATAAAAAAAACTGGACACAGAGGGTGATTCTACACTGGGAAAATCTGAACCTGCAATTATTTTGTAGTGGAAGTTGAAGTATAGAAAAGGCAGAAATGTTTTAAATGTCAGGAAAGCACCTATGTCCTGTCTGCATTACAGCGTTCACCTTTGCTGTCTTTGTTGGAATTTTATGGGTCTGAATTTTCAATGCACTCTCCCAGAGAGCATAAAAATCAAGGAAAGTATCCGCTGTACAGCATATCGGCCCCTAGCACAGTAATAAAGCCTGGCTGGGAGTCAGAGGTGAGGTTGCCCATAGCAGGACCCAACCAAGGAGCAGCTAGTGCATATGATGTGTTCCCGTGGTATCTCATTGAAAATACTGATGCTAAATCCAGCAGAAATGAATGTTTGTTTCTCATCTCATTAACTGCTGCTTTGCACTCCACTGTCCACAGAGGGTGACATAGGATGCAGGCATGGTAGGAGCAACAGAATGGCTCCTGAGCAAGCCGTGAGTCCAGAGATAGATACGGAAGGAAGGGGTGGTGCTCAGGAATTAGCCTTGGAATGAGGATGGACTCCCTATGCAGATGCCCCTAGATCTGCTGGATTGGTTTTCGGCAGGAATCCAAGTTTCTCTGAGCTCCTTTGCCTATATAGGGTTTGCAGACAGAGCCCCAGCCCCCTGCATCTCTCCACACACCCACAAACTTCCCCCTTTTGGGAGAATACAGTGGTAACTTTGAGTTAAAACTCAGAATTCTTGGTGTATTGTTTCTTCTGTTCTGGCATTTCTGTGAGAGGGTTAGAGTTTGATTCATAAATATCAAGGGATGATCATCTGTCACCTTAAGGAATTAGGAATGGCATACATAGAAAAAGAATTCTTTCTCAGGTGTATGGCTGGTCAATCTTGCGCACAAGCTCAGGGTCTAACTGATTGCCATGTTTGGGGTCAGGATGGAATTTTCCCCCACGTCAGGTTGGCAGACCTTGGAGTTTTTTCATCTTCCTCTGCAGTGTGGGACACAGGTCACTTGCTGGTTGGAATTAGAGTAAATGGTGGGTTCTCTGTAACTTGACATCTTTAAATCAAGATTTGAGCACTTCAGTAACTCAGCCAAAGGTTATGGGGTCTGCTACAGGAATGGGTAGTTGAGGTTCTGTGGCCTGTGATGTGCCGGGAGTCATATTAGATCACAATGGTCTTTTCTGGTCTGAACGTCTGAGAACATACATTTCCTGGATAAGAAAAAATATTTTGTGCGGCAATTTCCATTGATCAAGATGGCTGGGAATTTATAGGCCGTATATAAAAAGAAAGACATCTATTTGTTTAGATGAGTGCTTGGATCCTCTTTGTAGGTCACCAGGTGTGGACTTTTGCCCAACAGTTATGCTTTGTCTGTGTAACTGTGCCCTGTCTTAGAAACTCTTCTGATCTTTGCACATTTTAACTTAGAATCTAAATAAAATCTGAGGGAAACATTTATTTTCCGCCTCATGTACAGCCATCAATGTATAAATTCCAGTCAAGACTCTGTACGGGTGCTGCTGCTGATGAGAATAAGCAGAATGTTAGGAAGGGTCAGTGTTGGGACTCTATCTATAAAATCCAGAACACCTGCAATGTGTTGTCCAAGGTGTTTATTATGAAAGTTAGAAATGAAAAGGGCACTTGGTCTTTTGGAAAACCTAGATTAAAATGTTAAGACAATATGAGATATAAAAGCCATTAGAGGGTCACAGTTTGCCAACATTTTCCATGGTTATCTTCTATTTTAGGAAAACAAGCAGCTATAAATAGCTGCCATTCCTTTACCTTTTAAACAGGGGTGCTGGAACAATTTGTGTAATGGGGTGCTGGGAGCAATTTGAACCAAACTGTAAACCCTGTATATGATAGAAACCACTTCAAGACAGTGGGTGTGGCACCTGTGTTTTTTAAATCAACCTGCCAATGAAATGTTTCCCCCCTTTTGTCCCACAAATGTGGAGTTTCCTTTCCCTGAAAAGAGCACTGGGCTAAGGCACATGCTGAACAATTTTTAATTCTGCACCAGTATAAGTTTCTGTTGACTTAGGGAGGTTTATGCTATTGGGTGAAGGGAGATTCTCCGTTTCCCAGTGCGTCCCAGAACTCTTAGTCCCTGAAAGATCCAAAATATCTGATTTCAAGTGGACACACTCTTATATTTAAAAGAGGTATTTCAGTTTGGTTTAGAGGGTTTAAAATGTATTAGTTTTATTTTTTCTCTCCTTCTGAGCCCTGCTCTTTTGAGACTCATAGTAACTAAGGAGCCTGGCTTTACAGGCAGATACACAAAAATAGTCCCAATGAAATTTTAAAAACTCTTTAAAACATCCCCAAAATAGTAATGTTTTTAATGTACAGAATAGGGTAGCCTGGTATAAAGCTTTTATCAGTATGAGTTTGGAATGACCTGCATAACTGACTTAGGCATACTCTTTTTAGCAATGTGGCAATCCCAAACTTCTGTAAATATTTCCCCATAAGGCTGTTTATATGATTTGTAAAGTATTAGGCAAAGCATGTGTTTAACTTTTACTCACGTGATTAAAGTTAAGTGTGTGCCTAAATATTGTCAGAATGGAGGTCTTGGATATTATACATTAAAAATATATCTTTCAGGGCCCTAGAATTCCTATTTTAGGTTTCCATCCATTTTTTGTGTGTGGAGTGTGTGCTTATGGGGGATTGTGTATATTTGGGAATGTCTGCACTTATTTTACCTCCTTTAAAAATAAAAACTTTTTTTATTTTTCAAGTTGAGTGCACTGAGATGTGTGGTGATGATGCTTTCTATAAATCTCAGCAAGGTATAAATTCATATATTACCTGTATTGATTTCTGATTTTCTGTTTTTGAAAATAACAGCAATAAGCAGCATTTGGGTATGTAATTTCTCTTTCTGTTTTATGTTTAAAACAAACAGAAAAGTGAGGCATATTAGTATCGATCCCATTGTGCAAGCAACTAAAAGCTGAGATGCTTATTAATGTTCAGGAATGGGCTCTGCATACACAGAAAACGTGAAAACTGGTATAAGTAGAGGCAGGAGCGTTCTACCTTAGGGCCAGGTCCTCATCTGGAGTATATTGTCATAGCTACAATGGCCGTGTCTACACTTATAGCAGAGTGTAGGGCATGCGTAACTGCACGCTGCAGTGAGAAGCAGGCCACGTCCACACTGTGGCGTGTAGCTGCAACTGGCAGTGAAAGGCTTGGCGGGGGGAGGCAGTAGAGAGAGGGTCTTGCAGCTGGGAAGTGCCAGGGCTTTTCTCTGCAAAAGGCTCTGGCAGCAGGACACTACACTGCAGTGTAGTGAGGGAGGCACTGTAGAGAGCGGTGTAAGGTATATGCCCTAAGGGTCTGGCATGTCTGTATTCTACTTGCCTAAGCAGTGCCTCACTGTCTGTGCTCCTATTTATACAGGTGGTAGCTGGGCTTGGAGTGTCTACTCTACACGACACCATAGATGTCAACATAGCCAATGAATAACTTCAAATAGATGTATAAATATAGTGCTCTTCAACTGAAGGCGGGTGGTGGCCTTTTTAGTTTGAATATTTTCTCCCCTCTTTGGTGTATGAGTGGAAAGTACACTCACAAATGTCCATTTGACCTTTTGTCATGTGATTTCACTAGCTTGTTGGTACAGTGGGTGAAATCCAATGATCTGATGTTTTCAAACTAACAGATTTATTCTGAGATTAGTGTAAATGTGAATGTTACTTTGGAAATATGATAAAAATTGTTTATCTGCATGCACTTTAAAGCTCAAAGTACTGTTTTATGTGCATAAAATATACTGCTTCTGGGGGGAGAGATATTATTATTTAATGCAGTTCTGATGAATTTAGAATTTGATAATATCCTTCTAGATAAATAGGTCTTCGTGTTTATCATGAGTGAAAAGGTTCGGTAGCTTATAGGAGTCTTACATTTTGTTGCTGTTTTGAATACATTATTTAGAGGTAGGGAAGGTCTGTTGGGTCTTGAGTATACAGAATTACAGTTTCTAAGTGCTTCTGTGTACTAACGTATCAAAGGCAGGCATCTGGAAATGTAAATAAACGGTAGTTAATGCCCAGAAGCATGCAAGCATTTGTTTATTCAACTCTTTTCAGTAGGCAGGAGTCAAGCAGGAAGAAAAAAATTATGTCATATTTTCTTTAGCTAAGATGATGATTAATACCTTACAATAAATAGCCATCCTATTCAAAGAATATGGTCAACAGTTTGCAGGGGAGAAAGCAAATTATCATCACACATCACTTTGTGCTGAACTCTCCAGCTCATGCCCCAGACTTATCAGGGAAAGTAAGGATTACTTTGCATGCTTCCCCTTACCCCAGTGGGGTCCTTTGTCACAGCTGGATGCAAAAGATCTCTCTGTCACCCTTTTGCTATCTTCACAAATGCCCTAAACGAAAGTCTGCCCTCTCAGATCCATTGGCTGTCTCTTTTTCAGAGTGATAAATTACTAGTGACAGCATTCCCATGGCCATCATAATTTGTATTGCTCAGCAATACACTTAACAGTGTTTACCTTGCATTTTGCAATTTTCATTTGGTGGTTTACTTAAAGTATCTCTGTGTGTTCACTCTTCTTTCCAAAATCTGGTAACACAGTTTACTACAGTTTGGTTGCCAACATAAACCAGGGTTGAAAGACATGCATTTGAATTGGCAAAGTGTAAATTGTTTATATGGGAGATTTATGTTTGCTTTAAGTCAAAATTTTGACATGTCGTCTTATGTAAGCCTTGGATCTTGGGCACTCGTGCTTGTCCTTCAGAAATGGCATTAAGAGACCCCTTCTGTTTATCCCAGGAGGTTAGAGTGAGGGAGGAAGAGATCTTTCTTCTGAACTATTTTACATCTTCAAAAAGGTCCAGGTTTGATTTGAGGTGAAGATTTGGACCATTTCTTATTTTATCTGAATTACAGATGGAGTCATAATCAAGCCCTGGATCCTGACACAATTTCTTGGGGAATTTAATAATTGTACGTATTAAATAATAATTTACTGTGATCTGTACTTCGTGGAAGTTCAGATTTGGATGTAAGCTTTAAATCTTGGGACTGTTTCTAATTTGTACCTATATTCCTACCCCTACTCCACACAATGTGTTATATCTCATTATAGGCCATGGTAATTCTTAAATTCTCCAAGGAACTGTGTATCAACATAGTAAGATTAAATTTATAGAATATACTATGTAATTGGAAAGACTGAATGTGCAGTTTAAAGTTCTGATCTTGCAAAGGAATCCACCCATTAGAATGGCTGTTTAGATCAATGTAAGGGGGATCCCTTTGCAGAACAGAGAGTCCTAATGCTTTAACAATTTTTCCAATCTATGGTATATGCATTTACTCTCTGATTTGAACCCTGCATTCTCATAATAGAATTACATTACAGAATGTAGAGCATCATTCTTACCATTACATTCAGTGCAGAATCAAGGAAATTAAACTGAAGCTATTGGTAATAATGATGAATATTTAAAAAATATTATGATACGAAATTTGAAATCATAAGTCAAAATACACTATATTAGAAAGAATGTATTGTCATTTGTCAGTGTTCTATGATATGCCAATGAAATGGTAGGTTGGGAATGGGAGGATGCTTTCCAGACGGGTAGATACAATGCATATGCATACACATTTCCATAAGTGAGGTATGATTCAATGCCAAGTTGTTATGGCAACTGAAATAGGCTCAGACATCTGAGGGATAGTGTGCTTGTAATAATTAGAGATCACAGTTGAGCAAATTTCAGTGAAAACAATTAATCTTTTGTAAAGTACAGGTAATTTAGTCAGATGTGGCATAGTTTTAGAAATCTTATTTCCACATGCCAAGGATGTTTGAAGATGGAAGAAGCCCCAGGGGTTCATCTTATGTAGGGCTTGTTCCTTCCTAACTGTTACCTTATACTTAAGTTTTTTTTCCCTCCAAATATTAGTCTGTTTTTAAAATATATTTACACTAATTTCTCCTATCCCTGCTCAGGATATAGTTTTTCATATACTGACAGAGCTTTCAGTGTTTGGCTAAAAATAATAGAGCTTCACCAAAGCAAACATCTATGAAGAGATTTTTATAAAACACACCCTTAGAATATCGCAAATTTGCACTTTTTTTTTTAAAGGATTGAAATTCCTTTCAGGTGGGGGCAGCAGACCCTAACTATTTCTTAGAGGTGCTGTGAGATCATCTTTGGGACTTCGGGACAATTTCTTTATATAGTTCCAAAATAAAATAAAAATACACATTAAGCTGATTTGAAAAACTGACTTCAAGTAAACAATGAAAATAGTACTGTCTAGCACTGGTGAACCAGCCTCCATTTTCTCCTCAGAACTCCAACAAAACTGAACTTTCTGGTCAAGAAGGTTGGTTAATTTTTCCGTTCTGACTTTAGGTTTTTTTTCTATTACATCTTCACTTCCTGATTTAAGTTTCAAGAAAGCTAAGGGAATATACATATGGTAGAATATTTCCAATATAGTCTAAAGAAGGACATACCAGTCTGTTCTTACAAAACTTCCCACTTATTTCATGATGTCTATAACCTTTAGTTGAAGTAAATGCTTCAGCTTTTGCTCAACATGTCTGAACCCTGGAACCTGGATTGTAGTAAAATTTAGAGTCCGAATACCGTATGCACACTAGGCTGTTTATACATATAGGTATTCTTTACCCCACTGTTATCTCACTGTCCTCCTTCCTCCTGTTCTGATCATGGGTTATGATCGTCTCTTTTATGCTTTATATATTTTTTTATCCTTGTCTACACCACAAGTGGGAATTAATTCAATTGCTGGCTACCAGCATTTAAAACAAAACAAAAAAACCCACTGCCACCAAAAAACTTTTTCTAAGTTAAAGTTTTCAAACCCTTATTGCCTTTTCACATACCCTAGGTATTTCCCCATGAAAATAGAAGATAGCTGAGTTGGAATCAGGTGCTGGGATTTGCTTTACTTCAGTTCCACAAATTAGTGAATATAAGATTTTTCAAATGTTAGCTTAAAGAAGTTTCCTGACTTTATTTCTGTCCTCTTTAGGGGATTTCTGGCAAGTTCATTCTGTTACATCATAACTGATACAAGAAGGAAAACTTGATGTCTCTGTCTCCTTGTCCATTCCCACCCCCCACCATGCTTGTGTTACTTACTGTCTGTGTCAAACCGCATGGAGAGAGTCCCTGGATTAATCTAACGAAAAAAATGCAACGTGCATCATCACATCTTCTGTTTAAAACATGATGGTTTGATTTTCATTTTCGTACGGTGTTCTTTAATGCAAAAGTTATTTGAGTTCCATGTCTCCTGCATTGCATAGTAAGTTATTCTAACAAACATTCTGGTGTGCATTGTATAGGACTAGTGTACACCTGGTTTTGAGGGATGATTTACTTTTATGCTGTTTCTTTCTTGTTGACATTTATACAGCATGTATGGAAAAGGAAATAAATCAGGCTTTGAACTTTCACTACAAATTACACTGGATTATTTATTTCTAATAGTTATGTTCTCAAGTAATTTTCCACAGATTTGTGGATTATGTTTACATTATTTGAATTAGGTTTGCATTTCACAATAAAACAATTTGCTAGAATCTACCTATTTGGAAAGGTGCAGGAAAAATAATTTATTAACAGAGAAATCAATTCACACATGAACTGTGTGAAAATAACATTGTGCTTGACTCAGACTTACAAAACCAATTCCCAAAACCAAGTCTTTCAAACCAATTCCCAGAATCTTTCATAGGGACTTATTTCTGAAGGATCTAGTTTTCTGTAGATCTCCAGCTCTCGCAGCTGTATGTTAGCACTGAATTTAAGTTTGAATTATTCTCAGTGCTGTATATCTTTTATTTTCATATGCTGTTGAGTCTTGTAAATGCTGTGGATGCCTTTCATATCCTTGACGTGTTTGGACTGTTAGTATAATTTACAGTATGTTTTGTAAATATGTTTCTATACAATGTTTAAAAGGTTATTTACCTAATTAGACTTGAGTTGCTTCCTCAGATTTTTCACCTGACCTGTAGCTGGAATGGCAAAACTGGGCACTGTTGAAATTAATAATTTCAAGAACTCTAATAATAGACATAGTTTTCCACCTTTTTCCTTTTTTGTGAACAGAACTAAACCTACTTGAAACTGGGCAGAACAACTGACATTTACAATACTTACACCATGCTTATTATGTGAGGGACTCTAACTGTAGTATCATTAATCAAGCTGTCCGGTACAACATGAACATCCTATATTTTTTACATAAGGAGGAACTTTGTAAAGAAATGGAACCCCTGTGATGAATAGACACTGGACACCAATTATTCTGATGCTATTAATCATTATATCCATATTTAACAGGGACCGTGGGACCGTAAAGTTAAATAAACTTCTGTGGAAAGAAATGTACACACTTTATTCACTTTCACATGCAGCTCACAAAGTTGTTTACAAATCCCATAGGTTTTAATAAAAAAATCATTAAAAAAGACTACAATCAATGAGTACTGCAAAGTTAATTTAAGCAGAAATGTTTGTAACAGATTATTGTAATCTGCCTGCTAGGACTGATTTTGATTCAGTCCCAGCACTGAATTCCCAAATATATCTTATAGCAGAGAATAAAGGACTATAAGACACACATTCCTCTTCCTACATTCTTTCATACTTTCCTTTCTTTTCTGGTTTGTGTTAGATGAAGGAGAAGAGTGTAGGTGAGAGCTGGGATATGTGTTAGTTGAGAAACGATCTATCTACACAAACCTTGAGCATATACATAGTGATGATTTTGTCTTTAATATCCTTTTATTGTTCAAATTCAATAAATACTCTATTTTTGAAAAGCTTTTAGTCTTGGTATATACCAAGCATATTTCTCCTTTGTAAAATTGTCTCCTGTTTTAGTGTGGGATATTTAGGATACATTTAATAGAGATTTGCAAACCATTCTATTTTTCTGGTTTGGAAGTTAGTGGTGTTGATTGCAATTGCCTACCTTAATTAGATATTTATTGAAAACTTGTATACAGTAGATCTGTGATGGTACAATTTTTATTCTTGTGTTCATGCTTTTTAAAATGTCTAATTTCAAACTGAAATTAGACAAGTCTGAACAGTTTAAAAATACGTTACATTAGCATCTTCTTCTCAAATGATCCCAGAATACTTTACAGATAGCACCACTGCAATGCAGTCACTCTTATAAAAGATGGCAGCTAACCTAAACATCATAATAATAGAATCACAGAACTGTAGGGCTGGAAGGGACCTCAAGATGTTATTTTAGCCCACCCCCTCATGCTGAGGCAGTACCAAGTATACCTAGATCCCAGATAGGTATTTGTCTGACCTGTTCTTAAAAACCTCTAGTGACGGGCAACTTCCCTTTTACCTATTCTAGTACTTAACTTTTCTTATACTTTGAATGTTTTTCCTACCATCTAACCGGAAACTTTCTTGCTGCAAACTAAGTCGATTACTTCTTATCCTACCCTTGGTGGACATGGAGAAAAATTGAGCAGCATCCCATTTATAACAGCCAACTACATAATTGAAGACTAGCATGTCCTCCCTCATTCATCTTCTCCAAAGACTAGATATATCCAATATTTTAAACTTTTCCTCATCGATCAGGTTTTCTAAGTCTTTTATCATTTTTATGGATCTTCTCTGGACTTCTCCAATTTGTCCAAATCTTTTTTAAAGTATTGTACCCAAAACTGGAGGCAGTACTCCAGCTGAGGCCTCACCAGTGCCAAAGAGTGGAACAATTACCTCCCTTGTGGTACATACACCCCAGAATATTAGCTTTTTTTGCAACTGGATCACATTGTTGACTCATATTCAATTTGTGATCCACTATAATCCCCAGATCTCATCCTACAGTAGTACTGCCTAGCCAGTTATTCCTCATTTTGTATTTGTGCATTTAATTTTTCCTTCCTAATATAATATAAAGTATAATACTTTGCACTTGTCTTTATTGAATTTCATCTTGTTGATTTCAGACCAATTCTCTAATTTGTCAATGTCCTTTTGAATTCTGATCTTGTCCTGAAAAGTCCTTGCAACCCCTCCTATCTTAGTGTTATCCACAGATTTTTATAAGCATATTGTCCACTCCAAGTCGTTAATGAAAATATTGAATAGTACTGGATCCAGGATGGACCTCTGTGGGACACCATTAGATACATCCTCCCAGTCTGACAGCAAATTATTGATAAGTTGTCTTTGAGTACAGTTTCAACCAGTTGTGCACCCATTTCATAATAATTTCATCGAGATCACATTTCACAAGTTTGCTTATGAGAATGTCATGTAGGACAGTGTCAAAAGCTTTACTAAAATCAAGATTAATGCTTCCCAATATTCAGTAGGCAAGTAACCTTGCCAAAGAAGGAAATTTAAGTTGGCTGGGCATAACATGATCTTGACAAATGTTGGCTATTACTTATCACCTTGCCTATTATCCTCTAGGTACTTACAAACTGATTATTTAATAATTTGTTCCAGTATCTTTCCAGGTATCAAAGTTAGGCTGAGTAGTGTATATTTCCCCAGGCCCTTTTTGTTCCCCTTTTAAAATATATGTACACTGTTTGCCCTTCTCCGGTCCTCTGGGACTTCACCCACCTTCCATGAGTTCTCAGTGATAATTGCTAATGGTTCCAAAATTGCTTCAGTTAAGTACCTTCCTTAAGTACCCTTGGATGAATTTTGTCAGAGCTTGCTGACTTGAATACATCTAACTTACCTGAATATTTTAACCTGCTCTTTCCTTATTTCAGCTTGTGTTCCTTTCCCCTTGTTAATATTAATTGTCTTAAGCACCCAATCACAGTTAACTTTTTAGAGAAAACAGAAGCAAAATCGGCACTAAAATATCTCAGCCTTTTTGGTGTCCTGTGTTGTTAGTTCTCTTTCCCTGCTAAGTAATGGACCAATGCTTGCCTTCATTGTTTTCATGCTCCTAATGTATTTATAAAACCTCTTATAGCCTTTTATATCCTTTGTTAGGTGTAACTCACTTTGTACCTTAGCCTTTCTGATTTTATCCCTACGTGTTTGTTATTCTTTTGTATTCATCCTTAGCAATTTGTCCGTTTCCACTTTTTGTAAGACTCTTTTCTTGCTTTTCAGGTAATTAAAGGGCTTCCGATGCAGCCATTTTGGTGTCTTACTATTCTGCCTTTCTTTCCATTGCATTGGGATAGTTTGCTGTTGTCTCTTTCAGAAACTGCCAGTTCTCCTGAACTTTTTTCCTTTAGTTTTTCTTCCCATGGGACAGTATCTACTAGTTCTGAGTTTACTAAAGTCTGTTTTTTTAGAGTCCATTGTCCTTATTCTGCTGCTCTCACTCCTTTCCTTAAAATCGTGATGCCTTCAGTTCATGATTACTTTCAACCATGTTATTTTCCACCTTCAAATTTGCAACTAATTCTGTTACTCAGAATCAAATCTAAAGTGGAGGCACCCTGGGAACATCCTTCACTTTTTGAAACCAGAAGTAGTCCTCCACACATGCCAAAAATCTGCTGGACATTTTGTGTTTTGCTGTATTGGTTGCTGTCACGGTTCCTTTCCCACTCTGAACTCTAGGGTACAGATGTGAGGACCTGCATGAAAGACCCCCTAAGCTTATTCTTACCAGCTTAGGTTAAAAACTTCCCAAGGTACAAACTTTGCCTTGTCCTTGAACAGTATGCTGCCACCACCAAGCGTTTTTAAACAAAGAACAGGGAAAGAGCCCATTTGGAGACGTCTTCCCCCAAAATATCCCCCCAAGCCCTACACCCCCTTTCCTGGGGAAGGCTTGATAATAATCCTCACCAATTTGTACAGGTGAACACAGACCCAAACCCTTGGATCTTAAGAACAATGAAAAATCAATCAGGTTCTTAAAAGAAGAATTTTAATTAAAGAAAAGGTAAAAGAATCACTTCTGTAAAATCAGGATGGTAAATACTTTACAGGGTAATCACATTCAAAACATAGAGAATCCCTCTAGGCAAAATCTTAGGTTACAAAAAGCAGATAGCTCTCTTCCCCAACAATGGGTTCTACTCTTCTTCTCTTGTTGCCAGTACTGCATACCCGTTCTTGGCCTCGAAGCACAGGGGACTTGGTGGGGGAGGTGGAGAACTGCCTGCTGTTTTGAGGTGGTCAGCAGCAAGTCTCCTCCTTACATAGTAGCCAGTTCTCCTCCCACCTCTGGTGCTGCTGTAGTCTTTTCTAGTTAGCTGCATAATATGCAGTACATTCTGAATGAGTGTGACATTGCACTCTATATAATTTTGTGAAAATATGCTAATGAGTATGAATATAATGGAACTGGAATATGCTTCATGCAAAGGGTCTCCTGTAAGGTATCATTACAAAGCTTATAATCTGCTGAGTCTGATCATCCTGTTTGTATGAATGTATCACTCTTGTGTCTGAAACTAGAAATATGAAATATAGCTCTGAGAGCCTACTGTAATTATGCAAAGCATGGGTCATTAATGGTGGTTTGGAATCTTGATGGCTCTCATCAGCCAGGACAACTGACTGTGGATGGATCTGTTTGCAGGCAGGCCTTCCTGTGAGTCAGGCTGGGAGTCTCACAGGAAATGTGACCATGTCACCTAGTACTAAAATCCATCTTAAACCTGGTGCTTTTCCATTTAGAGGGGGTGGGGTGGGGACCCAGAGAGATGAGAGATCCTGGCTTTGTGCCAAAGCCATATAAGGGGGTGGAACAGAACAAAGGAGGCGGCAGTCATGAGAAATCCCTTAGCTACCACCTGAGCTGGAACAAGGGCTGTACTAGGAGAAAGGGCTGTGCCCAGACGGGGAAGGCTTCCAGTCTGTGAAAAACTTACTGAAACACCCCTGAGGGTGAGATTTTATCCGTATTCAGTTTATTACTGTATTAGGCTTAGACTTGCATGTTTTGTTTTATTTTACTTGCTAATTCACTTTGTTCTGTCTGTTACTACTTGGAACCACGTAAATCCTACTTTCTGAATTTAATAAAATCACTTTTTACTTATTAATTAACCCAGAGTATGTATTAATACCTGGGGGGGGGGGGGGCAAACAGCTGTGCATATCTCTCTATCAGTGTTATAGAGGGCGAACAATTTATGAGTTTACCCTGTATAAGCTTTATACAGGGTAAAACGGATTTATTTGGGGTTTAAACCCCATTGGGAGTTGGGCATCTGAGTGTTAAAGACAGGAACACTTCTTAAGCTGCTTTTAATTAAGCTTGCAGTTTGTGGGATGTGGTTCAGACCTGGGTCAGTGTTTGTGGCTGGCACGCATGTCTGGCACAGCCAGGCAGGGTTCTGGAGTCCCAAGTTGGCAAGGAAGGCAGGGGCAGAAGTAGTCTTGGCACATCAGTTGGCAGCCCCAGAGGGGTTTCTGTGATCCAACCCGTCACAATGAGAAAGAGAACTCTAATGAGAGAGGACACCAGAGCAACTCCATCTCTCACAGAAAGTGCCATGGCTGCAACAGCATGGCATACATCATGGGATCCTTATTGTTCGTGAAAAGGAAGCAGGCTATCAGTTCGGAAATAGGTCTGTACAAAACGTGTTAGTTCTTGTACCCACTTGAAATAAGATTTACTTGAGGTTCTCATGTGACCATAAATTCAACCTCCAAAATAATTCATTAATTTGTGTTTTCCCAGTGCCACCTGTGACCCACACAAACCAAATCTAAACAGTTAAAAATATAGGGAAATTAAGTTCTCTTCTGTTAATCTTATCCATCTCAGATTTCTTTTTATTATAATAGTGTAAGTATTTATTTGATTCAGGAGAAGCCTAAATCAAAAGTCTGGATCCCAACACCCTTGAGCTTTGCTGATTAGCTTTTCTCTGTTGTTGCAGAGAGAGGACTCTGTTCTGGGTCTGAAACGCCAAGGTTTAATTTTACCCCAATGAACAGTGAACATATAGAACTATATGTATCTTTTATTTATCCCCTGCTCAGTGCTTTTGCTGGTGCTTTACAAATGATCACTTAAGTCTTCAGGAGTTATTTTCCTTTCTTTTGCTGCAGTAAGCAAATGTTACCATCTGAATGTTAGTCTGCAGAAAAGAAACCAATCACAATAGGCCACTTTCCAACCAATCATCCACAGAACATTCAGCTACTGCTGAGCAAACCCCAGTCAAAATTAATTGCTAAAATTATATAATTGCAGGTGCTCTGACTGAGACTAGACCACAGCATCTGTTCCAGCCTCAATTGCCTCTATTCCTGCTTTAAAAATAAAATAAATTTAAAATAACCCAACTTCAGCACTGGTACCTAAGTGCAGTGATTCTTATCCAGGTATATGTTGGGTCACCAAGCCCACAAACAATTAGGGAGAATGGCTACTCATCTGTTTCCCAGTATTACCAGCCCCAAGCATTTAAAAATGAGTCAGGCCCTCCAATATCATGATGTTGGATGAAAAATCCTGAGATTTAAACCTAATTAATTTTGGGATTCTCTGTTTGCTATCTGGTTGCAGTCAGTAGGGTTAACGTTTTTCAAAGTTTACTCTGTAACAACGAAGGCTAGAAATTTAGATATGTATGTATTTTGAAATGAAAGCTGAAATTCTCATATAACAAGATGACTCCCAGGTCTGGGCCTTTAAGGAAAAACTTCAAATATTGCAAGACTTGCAGTAAAACTATGAGAGCTGGCAGCACTGCTCTCCTCTGGTGACTCCAGTGATTTCAGGGCATAGCACGTACTAAACCTAATTTACTGTCCAACAACACTTCATAAAACTCAGATACATCAAACTCATAAACAACCTGATTGGGAAAAGTTAAATGTTCCAAACTATAAGGTATCTGATCTATATATTTCACAAGTTTTTCTTTCCTAAGTTTCATTTTCTACAGTTGTTCTTTTTCTAGCATGTCTAGTAATTAACGGTCTAAAACTCTAGTTATCCAACTTGTTACTGTAACACTGCCACTGCATAGGAATTAAAATCTTGAATCTTTGTAGCTCTTGAATTCACAAACTTAATAAAGACATGCAATAATTCCCAAAGCCTGAATTAAGTACTGCCTTCTCCTAAAACAGCCGGAAAGAATGCAGGAAGTTCTCATTTAGTGCAAAATATCAACTAGGTCTCAGCATGTGATGTATAATTTCATTTACTGCTCTGTGCTCTGTGCCTTTGTTATATTTTCTTTTAAACTTATAATGTTGACAATATTTATAACCCTTCTCTCCCTCCACATTGTGTGGAACAAAGATAAAATTAGATTTCAGAATAAGCTCAATCAAACAATCTCATTTAATACAGTTAGACTTCTTCAGTGTCAGTCTTCAGAGTTGTTAAATGCCAATGTCATACCACATGAATAAGGTATTTTACTGACTTCATCATAAATGGACTTTTTTCAGCAGTTTTTGCAAATGAGTGAAAATATATTGCAGATATTACTTCTGATGATTTTATGCACTCATTTTTTTTTATAAAATGAAGCTAAGCCTTAACAATTTTTCTTGCTCATGGTATCTTTCAAGAGGACTGTGCATACTCAACTGTTTTTAACTTCTATCTCTACAGTAAGTTGTAACATGTCACATTAATACAGCTAAGGCCAGCCTCCTAATTTAGATATTATCCTTTTTACAATTAAAAAAGCCAGAAAAATACTAAATAATTTTAATTTAGTACTTTTTTGGTTAAAAAAAAAAGCACTCTCTGGTCCCAAGTTGAACAAGGGGTTATCTTGTCTGCCCCTCTCTTTGCACAGATGTTCAGGAGCAAGAAATGCACTAGGTTGCTCTAATCTGATGTCTCAAGATACTGGCTCAGGTTTTTAGTGGGTCACTCTAATTCTTGCTGCAAAATTTGTGGGAACATGCATTTGTATGCATAAAGCCTCATAAAAATGCATGGCGGCTAAGAGACAAATAAGACGCTGTTCTTGTGCAGAAGAGCTTTGAAACTAACAGTCCAAACTTGCAAATGCTTTGTGAATTTAATACTTAATTTTTGTAACCTTCATGTTTGCATTACCAGACAAAGCAACCACATGATTTCAACTTGGTTCTTTTTCCTACCTCAATTAAATGGCCCCTTAGCCAGAGCCCTGTGAGCCTGAGTCAGCTGGCATGGGCCAGCCCTGGGTGTCTAATTGCAGTGTAGACATAGCCTTAGTGACTATTATCAATACTCTGCAGATCGGGTTCTAAAACGTAACTTGGCATGTAATGATAAGAGGCATTAGGGCTAGGGGAAGAAAGGTGACAGCTTTTAAGACAGGTTGGAAATGCAAGTCTCAAAACTGTTCCAAAGGGGGGGGGGGCGGGGGTGTGTGTGTATATTTTTGTGTAACATGGTTTCTTTGAAGGGAAGACCTGAGTTCATATTTACAAAGCACTGCTTTTATATCCCTCTGTAAATTTGGACCATTAAGCTCGAATATATTCACCCACTTTTTAGCAGCAACTATTTAAAGTAAAGTATTCAAATTACTTGTGGAAGATTTGGAGAGAATTTTTGAACAGATGTTGAAAAATTGTTTTAAAGCAGGTGAAGACAGCCAGGGGAATTAGCTGGGAGTTCTGTGCAGGGAGGAAATAAGGGAGTTAGCCATGCTGCTGCTGGAGGAGCTGGCTCGGGAGAAGGAAGCCCATAGATATGTTAAAGATTTTGTTTGTGGTTTTGTGTTCATTTGAGATGTGTGCTGCTTGCTGAGGGAAGCTAGACAGCTGTGAACTACACTGAAGGGAATGTGTGGTGTAAGTATCCAGGCTCAAAGGCAACCAAATGAATTAGTTGAAGAGTAATGATGATAAATTTAATAACTGAAGCTGTGCGTTTTTGTCCATATATATTGTATGTTATAGGACACAGAAATTTATCATTTCACAGAATTTTAAGATAACTTTTCAAAAAAATTTATAAACTGGTTCTCTGCTTTTCTTTCTATTGTATGATTAAAAACTGGATTCAGTGGTGTTTCTGCTTCAGAGTTGCTTTTTCCCGCAGGATCAGAGTTTCCTCCTGAAATTATAAGAGAGAGAATTCAATTTAAAATTTAAAAGAAAAAAAAGCACTTCATAAATGAATAAAATGTAATGTAGGGATACATGGTCCCCATATAATATGAGGAAGTTTTTCTTGTTGTAGGAGCTTTGCAGTCCAAGGCCCTATTCTTGCAATGATCTCCAACCAAGTGCAGGAGTCTACCCATGCAGAGATCATTTCAGGATCAGGGCCCAGATTGAGGCAGAATGCCACAAGTGAATGAGACAAACAGGCAACAGGTGGGTTAATGCAGATTCTGTTACTGTGCATAAGTTAGCTGCCACGTAACCTGATGGTTCCAAATCTTCTGAAGCTTTTTTAAATTGCTCTGAAGATTGTAATACTGTCTAAATCCTGTATAGTTCTTTATGCCCTCAGGTGTTTGAAGGAAAGAGGATTTCAACTCACCTGCTCTGTTTTGAAAATTTATTTAGTCCTTGTTTGAATATGTGCAGGAACTTTCCTCCATTCCTATATATTTCTCCATTGTTTTGACCAGCTCTGAAATATGTAACAGAAGTGACTATTTGTATGGGATGGATGTCAGTGTTGCATGAACCTTATATGGCCAGGTATACTGCCATCTGGGCTGTCTGTTTCTTGAGAGTTTTTGGCACCTTTTCTTACTGTCTGACTTAGGTTTTTCTGCCAGGCCCATCCTTCATATTCTGTTGTATGATAAACCACATGTACAGTTTCTTGACTCCCTCTTTTAAAGCTTGCATTTGCCATTTTGCCTGTTCTACTCCTCTGCAGAGTTGTATGGCTTTCTTTGCAGCTGTACCCCAAATCCTTGCATAACAAAGACTCGACACAGTCAGGGTGCTTTAATCTGCATTGGGAAGCTGACCAGTTGCTGAGCCATCTGAGGATTCTGGGGGCTGGAGGGAGTGTCACAAAGTTAGCCTAAAGCTGTTGAGTAATCATCAGACACCAGGCCATCTGAGAGATGATAGTTAATAATAGGGTGTTTGCTGCCTTGGGTTTTACTGGCAGAAGACCGCAGGGATGGAATGTCTGTTAGTGGAGTCCCCCCTAACCTTCATGGCTTGCTCAGACGCAACAGTAAATGGTCACTATTTTGCTATTTGTTGATAACTCTGGATTACTTCCATATTATCTGTCTCTACAGTATGAAGTTTCTGTGGAGAAGTTTATTTAACACTTGCTGTGCTGCTCCGCTCTGGGGACACAAAGAAAATGATTAACGTGGAATGCTGCTGCTGTCTCTCCCAGTACAAACAGAGCAGGCAGGCAGGGGTGGATATGTGTGTGTGACCGCAAGAGGGACTGTGCTGTTCAGAGCCAGGGAGGGAGGTGGGGGCTGAGGTTGGGGTCTCCCCCTCCCCCTGCCGCAGGACTGGACAGCATGCTGACACACTCTCCCCCGACACACACTGTCTGTCTTCCCTCCCTCCACACCCACCATACACATGGTCCCTGTCACACACTTTCCCCCACACACTTGAGTTGAAAAGCTGCTGGCAATCTAGGATGCCCATGGAACTATGGGACTGAGAAACCTGCATCATGTGATGCTGTACCTGCCCCATGAGGCATTGCAAACCCTTCCCAAAGCACCCTGCGGCCAGTTGCATAGTGGGATAGCTACCACAGTGCACTGCTCTGTCATTGCAAGAGCTGCTAGTGTGTGTGCTCCAGTGACACAAGGAGCGAGCATGGACTGCAACAGCGGTTTTAACGAAAGCACTTTAATAAAAGTGGTATAACTTTTGGTGCAAAAACTTGCCCGTGTAAACATAGTCTTAGTCTGTTAATATACGTTGGTGTTAGAAATCCATGTATAGTTCCTTTTCTCCACAAAGTAATGGAATTAGGTTTTTTTCCTGGTTTTGACGAGCTGATAGGGTTTTTTCCTGTGCAAATATGATCCATTTTGGTTTAGAATGAGGGTCTGGAGCTTTAGATATGGATTCCAGTTTATTTTTGCTTATCAAAGCATTTTAAAAGTTAATCAGTAATATATTTTAATTGAAGCAATTTGCAGGTTATTTGTTGTGTTGTTATGTGGGCTTCACTGATAATACAGCTAGATGAAATATATTTTCTGTATCATCACTCTTTAGTGTCTGAGCTTCACATGGTAAATTCCCAGCCAGTGTTGATAGCCAAAGAGAAACTAAGCAAGTGAGGTTTTAGAAGCAGCCTGCAACTAATAGGGATTTTTGTGTTGGCTGAGATCCTCAAGAGGATGTTTTGTTCTTAGCTGTATCGCAGATTCTTCTGTGATTACATGCACTGAAAATGACAGCCAGACTCTTTCCCTAAATTTCCCTATAAAATTACCTCTATGCTTTGGCTCTGTAATGTGGATTCTGTTTTTAGAGCACTTATAATTATGCTGTTCTGCTTGTGCTCAAGAATACTCTTTTCATGATGGGAGAGTGCATCTCTCTTCGCATACATTTTAATGCGGATAAGATTCCCAACAAGATGGTCTATAGCAAAATGTTTAATTTTGTCCTGAGTTTACTCCATTGCTAAAAGATATTATTTGCAAATTTTTAAATATTTTCATGGAGATCTAAAGATTTTGCTAGCTTTAGTTGAATTAGAGCTTTCTTCCTGGTGACAGAATGGGTCTTACTATTAAATATCCTCTGATATGAGATTTCATTTGACTCATGACCTCTATGTGACGATTCCTGGACTTTCTTCACTCTGTCATTATTATTGCTTCATTTAACAATTGTATCTGCATCTGTTTTGGATTTAAATGTCATTGATCTGGTGTAGGGTGCTCTCAGTAGAGGAGGGGGCCAATGACTTGGGAATTTGCTTCTTCTTTTAATGTGGTAGAGCTTTTGTGCAAACATTTGCACATGTTGAAGTGAAGTTAGTGTGATACTCTTCATGGCACCAAAGTGAAGCATATGCATATGTGATTGCAGGATCAGTGCCTTAGTTTATTGACTAAAAGGGCACAGTGCAAAGCCCACCTCTATATCCCAATGTTTCCTGGAGACAGTAAGCACCGCAGAAGTCCTTAAGGAGCATCTTATGTTGTTTGTAGTCTCTTACAAATGTACAGCATTGTAATACCTTGGATTAAACACTTGGATGATCTGTAGCAAGTATATTCTGCTGTAGCTGTCTTCTACTGTAAAATGGGTTTGCCAGGGCGTAGAACAGTGGTTTTCTATAAGTATATCACTGTAGCATGAATATACTCTCAATGATACCTTCATAGGTAGGTTAAATTTTTTCATACACACTGAGCCTGATGCTGCAGCCATTCTACATGTAGAACCTCCACAAATACAGGCTCTGGGTGATGTGACTTACCTATGAATAGTATATACAGCATACTGTGTGATGGTTAACTTTTAACTAATGCTGACTTTAACTAATACTGAATTAATGTGCTGGCCAAGAAACATTTCACACAGGTCTGAGTGAATTTAACTCCGGTTTGGTCAATATGAAGCACAACTTGTATTTTTTGAATATATGTAGAATCCAAAACTCAGGGATGGCCAGCGGGATGCCTTCTCCTATTCATTCTTTTGTGGGGGGGATCCCGGGGTAGAAGCTAGGAAGGTCTTACTGAGCTGCCGTCTGGGTCATTGTTGCTTCTATCTTTTAATGAGTAGCAGGGTCACGCTACACTCCTCGGGCCCTGGTTTTACCAGCCCTTTACTGTTCTAGGGCTGAATTGCTTTAAAATACTCTGGAAACATTGTTCTCACATGAGCCTTCAAAAATCTCACAGGTGGTATAAAACCATGCATTTTTCATAATTTTTTGTTTTAGTTTTGTTTAGGCATTTTCTTACAGCTCCTAAATCAGATGCTAGAAATATCGAAACAGATCTCCAAAAGTATAAGAAAATATGCTTTTAAAAATTAAGCTTCTGTCAATTTCCATTGGAATTTTAAACTATCCTTAATTATTTACTGAAGGGAAATATTGGGAGGGAAACAGGTGTTCATATTAAACTCTCCTGAGATGAAATTGTGTTTATTGAACTACAGCTCCCAAAATACCTTGCACATTATTCATGAACTGTTAATCACAAGCTGGCTACAGATAATTTTCTAGGAGATCTTGGAGAAAATGATACAGTTGTTGCCATTTAGGTGACAGGGCTTGACAAAAGGAACATGTGAGCATAGAATGTAGCTTGATTGAGAATTGAATTAGTTTAAGTAGTTAGAACCAAACCTGTTCTGAATCAAGAATGTAGTGTAATACTGGGAGGCAAGTGTACAGATCTATGCCTAATACATGCAGGCATGTCTAGTGTTACATAGCCATAAAGAATAGAGAAGGAATCTAAAAAAAAGTAAAATAAGTATATTGTAAAAAATAATGTAAAAAAATTCTATTGAATCTGGTACAATTGCATCCTTAAGTCTACTCCATGGTATAGTCAACATAATTCTCTCTGGAGTGCTCAAGGACAGCTTTTTGATAATTTGTGTGAATTTCTATTAGACCATTTAAATCAAGTAATGTAAAGTGAGATTATACAAGAAACCACGCTCTTGGTTTGACATAGTTAATTAAGTCCCAAGCAGACTGCGAAGAGCTACAAAAGGATCTCACAAAACTGGGTGACTGGGCAACAAAATGGCAGGTGAAATTCAATGTTGATAAATGCAAAGTAAGGCACACTGGAAAACATAATCCCAATGATGGATATAAAATGGTGAGGTCTAAATTAACTCTTACCACTCAAAAAAGAGATTTTGGAGTCCTTGTGGATTGTTCTCTGAAAACATATGCAGCAGCCGTCAAAAAAGAATGTTGGGAATCCTTAAGAAAGGGATAGGTAATAACAGTGCCTCTGTATAAACCCACGGTACGCCCACATCCTGAATTCTACGTGCAAATGTGGTCGCCCCATCTCAAGAAAGATACGTTGAATTGCAAAAGGTTCAGAAAAGGGCAACAAAAATGGTTAGGGGTATGGAATGGCTTCCATATGAGGAAAGATTAATAAGACTGGGACTTTTTAGCTTGGAAAATAGACAACGTGGGGGGGGGATATGATAGGTGTCTATAAAATCATGACTGATGTGGAGAAAGTAAATAAGGAAGTGTTCTTTATTCCTTCTCATAACACACGAACTAGGGGTCACCAAATGAAATCAATAGGCAGCAGGTTTAAAACAAACGGAAGTATTTTTTCACACAATGCGTGGTCAACCTCTGGAACTCCTTACCAGAGGATGTTGTGAAGACCGACTATAACAGGGTTAAAAAAAGAACTAGATAGGTCCATCAATGGCTATTAGCCAGGATGGGCAGGGATTGTGTCCCTAGCCTTTGTTTGCCAGAACCTGGGAATGGGCAACAGGTGATGGATCATTTGATTACTTGTTCTGTTCATTCCCTCTGGGGCACCTGTCATTGTCGGTAGACAGGATACCGGACTAGATGGACCTTTGGTCTGACCCAGTATGGCCGTTCTTATGTAAAATTTTACGTATTTTATTTGTTTCAGAAAATGATAATATTAACCAGATGCTATGCAAGTACACACTCATTTATAGCATTAAAATGTATTTTCACCACTAAAATTCATATATAAAGATAAACTAAATGGACTTCTAGAGGGCTCTGCTTAAGCTATTTTGATTATCAATCTGACAGATTAGATACGGTATCAAAAGCATTTTTGATAACTGTAAGGTTAGCTTTTGTTAGTACAGTAATCCTTTTTCTCACACATAGAAGGAATTTTCTGTTCTGGGATCTTACTGATGAGTCAGACCAGAGGATTCCTCTGCATCAGAAGACTTATTTGCAGTAAGTTTGAACAGTGTATTGTTGGAAAACCTGTAAATTATAACTACACTAAGCAAGCTCTGCGCTTAAAAAAATTAAAACAACTTCTTTTTGACTGTTACAGTAGCATTTTTTGGCGATAATAGTGGGAGCACTAGTGTAGATGGGCTTAGATGAAACACTAGTAGTAAAACCATCTGAGCCTGGGCTATGTTCACACTTCCACCGTTGCTACAATCAGTGAAGCTGCACTGGTTGCACTGCCATGGTGAGTGATTTCTTGAAAAATGCTAGCAAAGACAAGGCTTTTGAAATGTTAATTTGCACTTATGCAAATTCACCTGTCAGTGGCACATTGAATGTGGAAGACCCAACTCTTTTCATAGAGTGGTTCCTATGGTTTCGGAGGTATGCTTTGTCGGTTTGCAAGTTATGAATATTTATGCTATTCAGAATCCTCATCTGTGTTGCACTTTATATAATTTTTACTTAATTTCACATTAAAAAAAGTCATTTCCATCCATTACCTAGGTAGATGTCTTCATTGGCAATCATTTTATGCATGCACACAAGAGTGTCCTGATTGACAAAACCATGAACACAGATGGCTTCCTGATACTCTTTAGTAGTTGCTGTAGAAAATAGCATACAGTATATGCCTGATACATTATTTACTGACACTAAATAGCAGACATGGTTATGGTAAATGAAACCTTTGAATTATTTATGAGAACTGGTGCTAAATGTTTTTTTTTCTTTCTTTGCATTAGTCTAAAAGCTATTGTACAATTGTTGGTAAACACTTTTTAAAATATTCAAGATATATAAAATAAATTGTCTGGTTAAGTGGATCTGTTATTCACTTAAAACAATCTGGTCTTCAGAAAGCACTTCTGCATATTTTTACTTTCAGTCGTTTGAAGTCACTATAGTAGTATTTTATCAAGTAGCGTTCCCTGTGGTTGTCTTGCCATCAGCTGTGAGCTGTGTGTGTGTAAAGGGGACAGGAATAGACTTGCTTTTTTTACAGTGTGTGTTTTTTTTCTGATATTTTCCTCTATGTGGCAAGGCTACAAAAGGTGGAGAATGATACTGTGGCCAGGTACTTAACCCGTGGCCTAAGATACATGGTGCATAACATTTTTTATGAAGTGAGAAGTCCTCTCAACTTGCATCAAGTAATTAGAAGATGAAGGGAAACTCAGCATGGTGCAGGACTGCAGGAGTATGCTAGTCCTATTCATCGGTCACTTCACTAGTTCTCTGTTCACTGTCACAGTGACTATAAAACTACTCTCCTGGATTTAAAATCATTTTACTATGTTTCTCCTTCCTTCCTTCTGTTTTAATGGCTTTCGTTTTTGTGTGTTCCTGTTTGTATTTTGAGACTGGTGAGTTCTAAGGTGCCTCCATTCCCAAACATCAAATGAACAGAGTGTGGTTGAGCTTAGACTGACTTTTTCAATTATGAGCATGCTGAGCATTTGGACTTACAAACGCTTTGCATTTTATTTATCATTTTAACACAATTATTTTAAAATTGTGAGTGTGCTTAATGTGCTAATTTGTGATAAAAATCATATTAGTGTTTTTATTTCCTTTTTTACTGAGAATACAGCCACTTACATAATAAAACTAAAAGCATTTAAAAAACCTGATTCTGTATTCATCTTTTCATGTTCTCTTTGTTTCCATGTGAGTCAGGCTGGCAAGTGAAACTAGACTGATCTAGTTGTAGTCAGTTGGACATAACTTTTAGAATCTGGTGTGAATCCTTGCAATGGCTACTTCAATATTTGCTTAAAATATATGCTGTTTGGGGAAAATCCATTTAAGTAAGCCTGTTTGCAAACTCAGTTGCTAGAATATTCATGTAAAGCTCATACAAGAGTTGTTGTGAACACAGTTAAAGTAAACATATTCAAAAAAGTTATGAACAAACATTTATGGAATCTTTCTTGTAGCGTGTGTACAGTTTTAATACACAATTAGCACTTTTGGATGAACACTCCCATTACACGCTTTTGCTCTTTATATCAAGAGTCCATTTTGTTTAAAATAAAAAAGTTTTAGTTAGAAAATTCCTAGAATATTATACTACTGCCACCGATCCTTAAAATTAATTTATCTTATTAAACTAAGCACAAAGCCAGCTTTCTTTTGCACTGGGTTTTTCTGAATGCCTGCTTTTTCTTTCAAATTATTTGGTGTTCTCTCTCTCTCTCTCTCTCCCCTTCCCTCCCTTCAGAGAACAGTAAGGTGTAAAGTAAGAGTTCAAAAATGTTCTTGCATATACTTGCAATTTTGAAGTGTTTTTTCACACACGCGAATTTCTAAATATTACAGAATACTTACAGGAGCTGATGTACATTTTTTTCCCCCAGGGGTTGAGGCTTTTACAGTCCTGTGATATGGACAGAATTTACAGTGGAGTATTTGCATATGTTAGTTAGGAAAGATTAAGGAAATAGTTCCTCTTTGCTGTTTTATCAGGGAACAATTTCCCTTCACAATGTAGCTTATACACAAAGGGGGGAGTTATTAATTTTGGGACAAATCTTAACTATATTACTTCTGAAGAGCTTCTGTAAATGATCTTAGTGTTTGAAATTCATTCTAGTAAGGTAGTTGAAGAATTACATTTTGATCGTTTGCATCTGTACTTACAAACAAAACAGCTAATGAGGATAAAGATATACCTCTTTCCATCCTTGACATTGAAACTGAAAAATGTAGTGATCCTTCCAATAAAAGGAATGGAATACCTTAGTCTCTGTGAGACGGTAGCGGCCTGGTTTCTCCGTGTGCACTTGTTGAGATGGCACTCTTCTGTTACTTCAAATCTGATGCAAGAAGAGCTGGTTGAGAAACTGCTGAGCAGTGAATTATGTTGCTTTTATACTCTGCCACTAGGTGAAACGGAAAAGAATGGACATTGACTCATCCATGTGTATTCACATCAGTTGGCTAGTCAGATTTGTTCACACTGTCATCTTTCCATAAACTAGAAATTGGAGGTGCTTGAACTTCAGCAGTTACTAAAGAGAATGGTTATGAAACCTGAACACATCTAAAATGGAGATTCACAGTAGCTACTCCTAGAAAGCAATTTTCATTGAATGAGCTAAAAACAAATTCTCCCATTGTCATCTTTTCACTACTCTGCTGAAAAACATTGCATTTCACTACTTTATTTGCAGTCACATGAAATCGGCAGTCTCTGGTGGTAGATAGATTTAAATTTCAATCTCAAAAGATAGAATGGCGCAGCATCGTTCATTTATGCCATTTGTTCAGTTGTTTGAGTATAAAGAGTTTGTGTGAAACTTTAGTTTCTACTTTGTATTAATGCAACTGATTGTAGCCTGGATTATTGAGCATTCAACTGAGAAGCTAGACTGTGGGTGGGGTTTTTGTTGTTGTTTTTTTGATTTACTAATGACCTCTGCCCATGGCCAATTTTTATAATCATGTGCAGTGCTGTTGTCCTAGTTGCCTAAGCAAAGCACAGATGCACTGAGCAGCCCTGCCCGCATGGTTCTAAAAAGATACTACCTGTATATGCATTTCCCCTACTGCTTCTGAAATAAACCTAGTAAAATGTTTTATATTCTGACCAATGTGCAAAAATGACATTGATGCTTCCTGTGTTTCACGACTTCCACATCAAATGTACTCAATTTAAAATAAAAGATTATTTTCCTCACTCGACAGCCTTGCAAACTCCTCCTGGAGTCTGAAGGTCAGGCTGGGCTCTTTTTGGTTCATGCGTCATTATCACTAATGAAGACTCTTTATCTGGAATTTCATTAACAGTTCTGTTAATGATACATGAATCAGAGTGGAATCCAAATGTTTCTTTCATAACTAACTGAAAATAAAAAGCAGTCATCACTTTCTTTTGTAAATGAATGATCAAATATGACTCTGAATATAAAGAGGGTTAGGTTAGAAGGAGTTATGTAGATGTGGTAATTTTGTGACAATAACCACATTTTATGGGGATAGTTCAACTGCTCACGCTTCTTTATAGTATTGGCATGCTGTCTGGAAAACATTTAAAAAAACAAACCCAAGAAATTGCTGTGTTTTGATCCTTGAGGGTCAAAACCCTAAATCTACTAGAAGGTATAGGTGACAAGTCTCTTTAGATTTTCTAGTAAACTATCAAATCAAATTAAATGTTTGTCTTCTGCAGATCATGTGACAGCCTGCAGCTCTCTGATAGATAATTAGGATAATAATTTATCCAGAAAAAACATTACAATATTCAAAATGTGCCTTAGTTGGAAAAGTATGTTCAAATTAACTGATGAAGTAATGGACCCAAAAGGCATGATGATTTAAACAACAACCACCACCTAGTAGTGAGTCGATTACAGTAGCTTTTGTGAACTAAACAGCCATCAATATCTCTGGTTCTAGACAAATTGTAATTTATCCTGCATGCTTAATTTGCACTTTAATAGCAGCATAGTGACAAAGGACAAAAAGCAAACTGAATAGGCCATTTGTTTGAGATCCTCAGGACAAATTACGGTTGCTGCAGAGGGGAAGGGGTGGGGGGAATGGAAAAGGTCTATGTGTGGTGTGATATTTCTGCTGTTTATAAAAACAAAGTTAATCATTGGTTGGTTTGTCTCCTTGTTTTTCCACTTTTGAATAGGAGCTGCATCCTGAAAGATACTGAGCATCTCTTGCACAATGCTGAGCCCTTTCAGCTCCTATTTAATTGAGAGTTAAAGGCATACAATGCAATATAGGATTGGCCCGTAGTAAAGAGTGCATGCAGTGTTAATGGATTGAGCTAGGAATATTAATATTTTCATGAAAAATATCATACATTAGTGACATGCCTATTCACGTAACATTTACATTGATATTTACCAGCATGGGTTAAAGCTTTTCTTCAGCACTACATCAATAATGCAGTTAAAATTCAGTAAGTTTATCCTTGGTAGCAGTTTACTGTGCTTTAATGGATGTGTTGATAAGAGTCTGTCTGGAGAAGATAACAGCCTATTTCCTGTTCTGTTCCCATGGCCATAATCACAGATGTGTTTGTTTACTTGCATTGCTTAAGGAATCTTTGCTGAATTAAGGAGATGACTGTGACATGCTTCTAAAACTAAGAAGCATATTTTGTCTGTGTGCTGAATTTAGGGATTGGCTATTTAACTAACAGTCATATTCCTTATAACTTGACAAATGAAGAAACTGACACTAAATTGTCAGGTTTCAGAGTAGCAGCCATGTTAGTCTGTATCTGCAAAAAGAAAAGGAGTACTTGTGGCACCTTAGAGACTAACCAATTTATTTGAGCATAAGCTTTTGTGAGCTACAGCTCACTTCATTGGATGCATGCAGTGGGGAGATTTATATACACAGTGAACATGAAGCAATGGGTGTTGCCATACACACTGTAACAAGAGTGATCAGTTAAGGTGAGTTATTACCAGCAGGACGGACCCTTTTGTAGTGATGATCAAGGTCGGCCATTTCCCAGGGAGGGAAGAGGAAAGGCATAATAACATAAGAACAGAAATAATGATGAGACTGTATGTACTTTTGAAAACTTTAGCACGGTCCCTTTATGGTTATCCATGTTTACATTTACTAGAAGTCAGTGTAACATTAAGGTTATGGGGGAAATTGCATTATTTCTCCATTGAATAATTTTAGACCTTTCTGAGCAACTTGATTTGATCCATTTTGTAGGAGACAGGTGCAGGCAGGTGCAGTTCTCACAGTGGTCATCATATTACCTGACACCTTTCAGCCACCTTCCTAGCTGTTATTGTGATGGGCACTCTGTCTGTACAATAGAATTCCACTCTGTGTCACTTTGAAACCTAAAATGTCTGTAAAGTCACTGTGAAGCAATGGAAGCAGCTACAAGTATGGTGGGAGAAGCTTTTTGTTCAGAATACGGTACATTCCTGTTTATTGAATAGCCAGGGGAGATCCAAAACTTCATATAGCTGAGCGTTGGAATACATGGAAGTGCATTGAGCTGCAGTTTCACTGTATGTAGTCCTATGTTAATCACCTGCTAATGACTTCTCAGTTAGCCTCTTAGCTCTTGTTAGCATTAATCAGCGTCTTTGTACTTAGAGTAAAAAACAGCTTAATTGAATTTATTAAGACACTAAAATTGTATTAAAATTATGTCCACAATGGTTTTAAGAAACTTAATAAAGTTTGTTTTTACTCCTTAATAAAACGCAAAGCACAAGTAATGAAAGTACAAAGCTATTGATAAGTGCTAAAAGGTGCTAAGAGACTAATTGAGAAGTTTATCTTACAACAAAAAAGCTATCTTACAACAAAAAAACTTCAAATCCAGACTCCAGCGAGAAACTGCTGAATTGGAATTCATTTGCAAATTGGATACTATTAATTTAGGCTTAAATAGAGACTGGGAGTGGCTAAGTCATTATGCAAGGTAGCCTATTTCCCCTTGTTTTTTCCTAACCCGCCCCCCCAAGACGTTCTGGTTAAACTTGGATTTAAACTTGGAGAGTGGTCAGTTTGGATGAGCTATTGCCAGCAGGAGAGTGAGTTTCTGTGTGTGTGTGTGTGTTTTCGGGGTGTGTGTGTGTGTGTGTGAGAAAGCCTGGATTTGTGCTGGAAATGGCCCACCTTGATTACCATGCACATTGTAGGGAGATTTCAGAGTAACAGCCGTGTTAGTCTGTATTCGCAAAAAGAAAAGGAGTACTTGTGGCACCTTAGAGACTAACCAATTTATTTGAGCATGAGCTTTCATGAGCTACAGCTCACTTCATCGGATGCATACCATGGAAACTGCAGCAGACTTTATATACACACAGAGATCATAAAACAATACCTCCTCCCACCCCACTGTCCTGCTGGTAATAGCTTATCTAAAGTGATCATCAAGTTGAGCCATTTCCAGCACAAATCCAGGTTTTCTCACCCTCCACCCCCCTCCAAAAAACACACACACAAACTCACTATCCTGCTGGTAATAGCTCATCCAAAGTGACCACTCTCCCTACAATGTGCATGATAATCAAGGTGGGCCATTTCCTGCACAAATCCAGGTTCTCTCGCCCCCCCACCCCCATACACACACAAACTCCAGCAGGAGAGTGAGTTTGTGTGTGTATGGGGGTGGGGGGGGTGAGAAAACCTGGATTTGTGCAGGAAATGGCCCACCTTGATTATCATGCACATTGTGTAGAGAGTTGTCACTTTGGATGGGCTATTACCAGCAGGAGCGTGAGTTTGTGTGTGGGGAGGTGGAGGGTGAGAAAACCTGGATTTGTGCTGGAAATGGCCCAACTTGCTGATCACTTTAGATAAGCTATTATCAGCAGGACAGTGGGGTGGGAGGAGGTATTGTTTCCACGGTATACATCTGATGAAGTGAGCTGTAGCTCACGAAAGCTCATGCTCAAATAAATTGGTTAGTCTCTAAGGTGCCACAAGTACTCCTTTTCTTTTTTAGATAAGCTATTACCAGCAGGACAGTGGGGTGGGAGGAGGTATTGTTTTATGATCTCTGTGTGTATATAAAGTCTGCTGCAGGTTCCACGGTATGCATCCGATGAAGTGAGCTGTAGCTCACGAAAGCTCATGCTCAAATAAATTGGTTAGTCTCTAAGGTGCCACAAGTACTCCTTTTCTTTTTATTAATAAGATTGGGACTATTCATCTTGGAAGATAGATGACTGGGGGGAGATATGATACGTGTTTATAAAATCATGACTGATGTGGAGAAAGTAAATAAGGAAGTGTTCTTTACTCCTTCTCATAACACACAAACTAGGGGTGACCAAATTAAATTAATAGGCAGCAGGCTTAAAACCAAAGGAAGTACTTCTTCACACAGTGCACAGTCAACCTGTGGAACTATTTGCCAGAGGCTGTTGTGAAGGCCAAGACTCTAACAGGGTTCAAAAAAAGAGCTAGATAAGTTCATGGAGGATAGGTCCATCAATGGCTATTAGCCAGGATGGGCAGGGATTGTGTCCCTAGCCTCTGTTTGCCAGAAGCTGGGAATGGGCAATAGGTGATGGATCACTTGATGATTACCTGTTCCGTTCATTCCCTCTTGGGCACCTGGCATTGGCCACTGTCGGAAGACAGGATACTGGGCTAGATGGACCCTTGGTCTGATCCAGAATGGCCGTTCTTATGTTCTTACTGTATCACCAAGTTGAATTATCACTGGGTATTGTGGTCTATTTCTGTCCACTTTTTAAGTTCTCAGCCCTTTTTACTTCACTGATGCTGAGTTTTGAATTTGTGCCATGCCAAAAGTCCTAGACCAGTGGTTCTCAACCTTCCAGACTACTGTACCCCTTTCAGGGGTCTGATTTGTCCTGCATATCCCAAGCTTCGTCTTACTTAAAAACAACTTGCTTATAAAATCAGACATAAGAACACAAGTGTCACAGCACACTATTACTGAAAATTTGCTTACTCTCTCATTTTTTACCATATAATTATAAAATCAATTGGAATATAAATATTATACTTACATTTCAGTGTATAGTATATAGAACAGTATAAGCAAGTCATTGTCTGTATGAAATTTTAATTTGTACTGACTTCACTAGTGTTTTTTATGTAGCCTGTTGTAAAACTAAGCAAGTATCTAGCTGAATTGATGTACCCACCTGGAAGACCACCCTAGACGGTTGTGATATCAGCCATAACTCAACCAATCACTAGCGTACTTTACAGCTAATTTGCATACACCCGTTTCATTGCTTATTAGGGAGACTGCACAGATGATGAATTATTTGACCCAGCTGCCACACCCAGCACAAACACTAACCCCAGTCACGCACAGCCACTCACTTAAATTTAGAGTTACTGAGGCAACAGTTTGTTTTAATACAACCGTCTAGCAACATGTAATCATTACTTAATTCTCTGCTTTGTGCATTGTAAAAGTAATCTTGCCTCTGTCCCATGCAGATTATCAATTTTCAGAGCCACAGAATAAGCACTAGAAAGGCAAGCATTTATTTCCAAAGCTAGCTGAATGCTGACATTGGTCAGATGTTGCTCCTACTGTATTCAATAAGGGAACGCTCTTTGATTTCAATAGTTCAAATATGTGTTTCTTTTTATAATGAAAGTGAGGAAGTCAGTGGTTTGGCTAAGAAGTGTTATAGTCCAGCAAAATTTAAAAAATTTATATAATTTTCCTTTTTCTCATTTACATGTAATTCAATGAGTTCTTGTTTTTCATCAAAATAGTATTACAATGGCTAACAAGCTGCACAGTCTAATTAATTTTGATAATTATGTGTGTTAGGGTAATTCCAATATTTTACATTGTTTGGAATGTGATTTAGTTTATTTAACATGCAGTTGAGATTCAACCATTTTCATTTAAAATAAAGGATATGGGGCTAGACTTTCATAATTAAATGCTGCCCTTTGGAATAATGTCAACAATTTAACTTAATTTATTGAGCAAAAGGGGTTTAGGATGAAACATAATAGATTTATTTTTTATCCAACAGACCTGCAACACTGTAGTTGCCTAGTTTAAAATACCTTTATCCTTTTGTGATGTATCTGAGCAAATATGTAGGGAATGAAAGAATGCTGAATGAGATGTTTGGCACTAGTTCTGTGCATTGGACAGGAATAACAGCCAGAGATACATGTCAACCACGCCCACCTACTAGATGGCAGGAGGAAGAGGGGGAGGAAAGCTTCTTAAATCTTAGATTAAGTTCAAGCTTAAATGGTTGACCAAAAAAAAGTAGCCTAGCACTACAGGCTGAAAGTCAGCTAACAGATTCCAATAGACAACAAGAGGGAGGGAGTTCCACAGCTGAGGAAACTTCATGAGAATGATCAGCTTCTAGTTCTGAGGAGTTCACATCTTGGGGACTTTCATGAGGAACACTTTAGCTGATTCCAACCACTGTAATTACATTGGATGTAGTGCGCTTTGTATCCTTTTTCCTCAGATGCTGACCCTTTGTCCTTATTCTGTAACTGAAAGGAACAACACTTGTTCTAAATGGTGGTTCTGTACCATGCAACTCTACTCTTATAGTTGTCTTTATTATTTCAGTGTGACAGATCATGCAGAATTATGGCGGCACAGAGTGGGTATTGCTCCTAGAATGATAGAATAGTATGCATTTACAATGTATTTGCTTTTTTACATTAATTTACCATAACTGAGGTCAGGATAAAACCGCACTGTAATCAAAACCTTCATCCCCAGTTAATATAATCCCCGTTTTTTTGTAGGAACAGTCTGATGTGTAGCAGAGTAGCACGCTAATGGGAACACTGAAACAACTCCAGCAAAAGCCTCTTCTTTTCAATCAAACCAATTAGTACAACCTACTTCTTGGGGGGAAAAAAGTCTCAAATAGTGAAAGTAGCTATAAACTGAATTTGAAGCAGCAAACTGACATAGAGGCAAAGATATGAATATGGACATTTCAGTGTTTTAAATCTGCTAAAACCCTATTATATACTACTCTTTTTGCCTACATATTGTGTCCATGGTTCCAAAAAGAACCAAAGAACCGTACTAAATTTCACACAGGCAATGGATTCCAGCTGCCCTGAGAAAAAATTTGTTGAGGATTTCTAAAATGTTAAAGAACTGATGAGATTGGCACTTACCTTATTTTACAGAAAGAATGAACCAGAAGAGTTAGAGAAAAAATACTTTTAAGACAGATTGCATGCTGAGAAGTTTGTCTGTCTTTCCAAGAGTGCTGGAATAGTTACATACTTTTTGCTACACTTAGACATTGAAAAGGGTTACAATTTAATCTGAAATACTATTTCCCCCCCCTAAATTTATCTCCTTTGGAAAGAAGACTAAATGGGTTGCTGTTTGTTTATTATCTTAAAGCTGCCACATGGATTCATACATGACAGATCAAAACCCAGTCATTTAAGAATCCAACCTGGCCCATGTCACATGAAGTAATAGTCTTCCCTTAACATAATACTGTGTACATTTGAAAGGATCATTTTTGAAGACAGTCAGTTCTGTGGTTGGTGGTCTGATTCTGGTAAAGATTAATTTTATAGCATGTTTAAATAATTTCGCAGCCATGGCATTCCAGGAGTACTTTAAAACCTCTTCCAATCTGACTGTGTGAAAGCAGTTGCAAATGTTTAGCCTCATTAAGCTTGTTTTTCTTCGAGTACAGGAAACACAATAAAAGTGTTAGATACATGTGTGAGAGATTAACCTGGCATCATATTGCCTCAATATAATTCCCGTCTGAAATAAAGGGAGGAGTTCTGGGTTAGGAATGTGTATTAAAATAATTTTAGTTGTAAACATTCGTAAAAAGTATCAGAGGGGTAGCCGTGTTAGTCTGGATCTGTAAAAGCTGCAAAGAGTCCTGTGGCACCTTATATACTAACAGATGTATTGAGCATAAGCTTTCATGGGTGAATACCCACATCGTCGGATGCACGTAGTGGAAATTTCCAGAGGCAGGTATAAATATGCAAGGAAGAATCAGGCTAGGGATAACGAGGTTAGTTCAATCAGGGAGGATGAGGCCCTCTTCTAGCTGACGGTGTTAAATTTGCAAATGAAAATCAGCAGCTCAGGATTAAACAAAAACTGTGAATGGCTTGCCAACTACAAAAGCAGTTTCTCCTCCCTTCGTTTCCACACCTCAACTGCTAGAAGAGAGAACCCTGAGAAAAGAAAAGGAGTACTTGTGGCACCTTAGAGACTAACCAATTTATTTGAGCATGAGCTTTCGTGAGCTACAGCTCACTTCATCAGATGTTTACCGTGGAAACTGCAGCAGACTTTATATAAACACAGAGAATATGAAACAATACCTCCTCCCACCCCACTGTCCTGCTGGTAATAGCTTATCTAAAGTGATCAACAGGTGGGCCATTTCCAGCACAAATCCAGGTTTTCTCACCCTCCACCCCCCCACACAAATTCACTCTCCTGCTGGTGCTAGCCCATCCAAAGTGACAACTCTTTACATAATCAAGTCGGGCTATTTCCTGCATAGATCCAGGTTTTCTCACTTCCCCCCCACCCCCATACACACACAAACTCACTCTCCTGCTGGTAATAGCTCATCTAAACTGACCACTCTCCAAGTTTAAATCCAAGTTAAACCAGAATATCTGGGGGGGGGGGGGGGGAGGGAAAAACAAGAGGAAACAGGCTACCTTGCATAATGACTTAGCCACTCCCAGTCTCTATTTAAGCCTAAATTAATAGTATCCAATTTGCAAATGAATTCCAATTCAGCAGTTTCTCGCTGGAGTCTGGATTTGAAGTTTTTTTGTTTTAAGATAGCGACCTTCATGTCTGTGATTGCGTGACCAGAGAGATTGAAGTGTTCTCCGACTGGTTTATGAATGTTAGAATTCTTGACATCTGATTTGTGTCCATTTATTCTTTTACGTAGAGACTGTCCAGTTTGACCAATGTACATGGCAGAGGGGCATTGCTGGCACATGATGGCATATATCACATTGGTGGATGTGCAGGTGAACGAGCCTCTGATAGTGTGGCTGATGTTATTAGGCCCTGTGATGGTGTCCCCTGAATAGATATGTGGGCACAATTGGCAACGGGCTTTGTTGCAAGGATAAGTTCCTGGGTTAGTGGTTCTGTTGTGTGGTATGTGGTTGTTGGTGAGTATTTGCTTCAGGTTGCGGGGCTGTCTGTAGGCAAGGACTGGCCTGTCTCCCAAGACTTGTGAGAGTGTTGGGTCATCCTTTAGGATAGGTTGTAGATCCTTAATAATGCATTGGAGGGGTTTTAGTTGGGGGCTGAAGGTGACCGCTAGTGGCGTTCTGTTATTTTCTTTGTTAGGCCTCTCCTGTAGTAGGTAAATTCTGGGAACTCTTCTGGCTCTATCAATCTGTTTCTTTACTTCTGCAGGTGGGTATTGTAGTTGTAAGAAAGCTTGACAGAGATCTTGTTGGTGTTTGTCTCTGTCTGAGGGGTTGGAGCAAATGCGGTTGTATCGCAGAGCTTGGCTGTAGACGATGGATCGTGTGGTGTGGTCAGGGTGAAAGCTGGAGGCATGCAGGTAGGAATAGCGGTCAGTAGGTTTCCGGTATAGGGTGGTGTTTATGTGGCCATTGTTTATTAGCACTGTAGTGTCCAGGAAGTGGATCTCTTGTGTGGACTGGACCAGGCTGAGGTTGGTGGTGGGATGGAAATTGTTGAAATCATGGTGGAATTCCTCAAGGGCTTCTTTTCCATGGGTCCAGATGATGAAGATGTCATCAATATAGCGCAAGTAGAGTAGGGGCTTTAGGGGACGAGAGCTGAGGAAGCGTTGTTCTAAATCAGCCATAAAAATGTTGGCATACTGTGGGGCCATGCGGGTACCCATAGCAGTGCCGCTGATCTGAAGGTATACATTGTCCCCAAATGTGAAATAGTTATGGGTAAGGACAAAGTCACAAAGTTCAGCCACCAGGTTAGCCGTGACATTATCGGGGATAGTGTTCCTGACGGCCTGTAGTCCATCTTTGTGTGGAATGTTGGTGTAGAGGGCTTCTACATCCATAGTAGCCAGGATGGTGTTATCAGGAAGATCACCGATGGATTGAAGTTTCCTCAGGAAGTCAGTGGTGTCTCGAAGGTAGCTGGGAGTGCTGGCAGCGTAGGGCCTGAGGAGGGAGTCTACATAGCCAGACAATCCTGCTGTCAGGGTGCCAATGCCTGAGATGATGGGGCGCCCAGGATTTCCAGGTTTATGGATCTTGGGTAGTAGATAGAATATCCCAGGTCGGGGTTCCAGGGGTGTGTCTGTGCGGATTTGATCTTGTGCTTTTTCAGGAAGTTTCTTGAGCAAATGCTGTAGTTGCTTTTGGTAACTCTCAGTGGGATCATAGGGTAATGGCTTGTAGAAACTCGTGTTGGAGAGCTGCCTAGCAGCCTCTTGTCAGCATATGCAAAGAGGGCTCTGCTAATTTCCTATATTCTATAGGGCTGACCCCTATATAGGATCAAAGGAACTTTTATATTGTTGGGAGGGAGGGGGGAATATTTACAGTTTCAGAGAAAATAAGGGTTTTCTTTAAAGAAGATATAGGTTAATATTTTCAGAAGATCTTACTCCCCCCTGACTGCTTTAATTGCATTGTTTAGAGGTTTAGAGGAACCTCCTTCCTTAGAGGTTTTTAAGGTCAGGCTTGACAAAGCTCTGGCTGGGATGATTTAACTGGGAATTGGTCCTGCTTCGAGCAGGGGGTTGGACTAGATGACCTTCAGGGGTCCCTTCCAACCCTGATATTCTATGATTCTATGTTTTGAAATGGTAGCATTGAAATACTATAACACTCTAGTGTGGATATAGTTACATTACTTATATTACAGGACTAAGCTATACTGGTATAAGGCACCATTATAACTGTATAACTGCATCTACACTAGGGGCTTGTCTACACTGGCAATTTATAGCGCTGCAACTTTCTCGCTTAGGAGTGTGAAAAAACACCCTCCTGAGCGCAGCAAGTTTCAGAGTGGCAGCCACCTTAGTCTGTATCAGGAAAAATAATGAGGAGTCCTTGTGGCACTTTAGAGACTTTGGGCATAAGCTTTTGTGGGCTAGAACCCACTTCATCAGATGCATGGAGTGGAAAATACAGGAGCAGGTATAAATACATGAAAAGATGGGAGTTGCCTTACCAAGTGTGAGGTCAGTCTAACGAGACAATTCAATTAACAATAGGATGCCAAGGGAGGAAAAATAACTTTTGAAGTGGTAATGAGAGTGGCCCATTTCAAACAGTTGGCAAGAAGGTGTGAGTAACAGTAGCGGGAAATTAGGTTTAGGTTTTGTAATGACCCAACCACTCCCAGTTGCAGCAAATTTCAGTGCTGTAAAGTGCCGGTGTAGACAGTGCACCAGCACTGGTTTTTTTAGAGCGCTGGGAGAGCTCTTGCCCAGCGCTCTGCCACGACCACACTAGCCACGTTAAAACGCTGCCAGTGTAGACTAGCCCTAGAAGTTGCACCATTTTCATGCGATCAGTAAAAAGATCCAGTAAAATCACAACCCTACCCAAAATAGTTTAAATCAGCTCAAAATTACTTAGACTCTGAAATCCCATTGAAAGTAAATTATACTTTGGCACCTAAATCACTTACATGCTTTAAAGATGGGAATTAGATTCCTAAATCATGTAGGTACTCATATAAAATCCATACTGTACAATGATTGGTTTCAGAGTAGCAGCCATGTTAGTCTGTATTCGCAAAAAGAAAAGGAGTACTTGTGGCACCTTAGAGACTAACAAATTTATTTGAGCATAAGCTTTCGTGAGCTATAGCTCACTTCATCAGATGCATTCCAATGCACAATGACTGATATTACTGGGAAAGGGAAATGACCAGATGTGGGTTATTGATTGAGAGATCGACTTCTGAGTATACAATGTGTAGACAGGCTTAGAATTATGCAACTGCAGTAGTGAACTAGATACTTCTAGTTCTCTACAGAATTGTTTAGAAAACATTCCAGGTTAGTTTAAGAAATACTAAGATTATTCCTTGTGTTATTGCCCAAAATAAAGTAATACGGCCAGATCCTCTTCTACACAGACAAGCCTTCAGGGACAGGCAGAAACTTTGATGGATGAACACAAAGACGGGACTCTAAAATTTAATTCACATTGGTCTCTGCATACAGTACATGGTCTTTCCAAAGAAGACTGCTCCTGGAGACATAGGTTTCCTGGAGCCACACTGGCTCACATGCTTTGGGACTGTCTTAAGATACAATCCTTTTGGCTAGAGATAGGTCGGAAGATTAATATGATGATGGATACTGCCATAAAAATTATTTTCTAGAACTGTTTTGGGATATTGCCCTTCATCTTGGAAACTCTCCCTCTCACAGAGAGCTTTGATTCTCTAGAGAGGCGCTTGTAGTGAAATGACTCATGTTGTTTAGTTGGAAGAGCAGATGGCTCCAGGGATAGAAGCTTGCCTCAGTGACTTCGCTGACCTGGCAACTAAAGAGCAGGTAACATTTGGGAGAAGAGGGACGGTGGACAAATTTGAAAAGATGTGGTCTAGCATTTTAGAAACCTTTCATTAATTACTAGCAGATGGAAACCAAGACATTGCATTCCTTTCCTCACCCTGCCGCCCCTTCCCCCTCTCCTTTCCTCCCTTCCCATTCCCTTCCTCTTTTGTTGCTTTGTCTTTTTTTCCTGCTCTCCCCTTATTTTGTGGGGAAAAAACACAACTAAATGAAAAGGTGGAAGAGTGTTACTTGTCTGGTTTATCTGTACCAAATGCGCAGGTTTTGATCAAATTCGGAAAGTCTGGGTGTAGACTTAGACCTAGGTCTGGGTTTTGTACTGTAGATTTATTTAAGATAATTTTGTTCTTAATTTGTCTTGGCATAATTCACTGTGGTCCATTCTCAGACACAGGATCTATTTTTGATTCTGTGGTCTTGGGCAATTCATTTCACCTATTTATGCCTCTCCTTTCCTGGCTGTTAAAAGGGGATAATGAAACTTAAGTGCTTTGATATTTATGAATGAAAAATGTTTCCTGAGAACAAAATAAGAAGTGTTATTTATAATTAAAGAAAGTAGAGGGGTAAAGGGCATTAGTTGACTGCTGAGAAACATGAGGAGGTGTTAGATAAGTTTGTTAGATAAAGGGTGAGGCAGTAGATAAAAGGGTGAACCTCCATTCCCTGCTTTGATACAAAAGTTCTTTTCAAAGTGATACCAGAGCGTGAACTTCCCAATATCGTTGAAAAAACTTCTGGCATTTAGGCTGTTAGTATAAAATGTCAAGTGACTCTCTGAGATGGACTCATTTGATTGTGTGTTTAGATCAAGAAGGTATTTTTCCAGTCGGTGTGCTAATATTTTGGTGGACAGAAATTGCAATCTGTATTAAAGAGTGTGATATGGCATGAAGGGGGAAACAACCCACAGTTTGAAAGATCTTTTAATTTTTGAGTATCACAAAATTGAATCTTGATGGAGAATATCAGGAAGAGGCCAAGTGGAGAGAGGATATTCAAAATTAGTATTTGGTATTTGGCTAAGCTATTTTGTGAATCTTCTATAAATGAAACAGGAAGTCAATCTACACCTCAGGCTACACTAGACAGTAATCTAACTTATTATATAAGCTTCCTAATGTTACTGGGCATTTGATTTGCATCTAAGAATTAGAAAAAGAATAAAGTTTATAAAATGGTGTTTTTTCTTCTCAAGTACTTTCCAACGAACCCTAGTTTTCAAAGCGACACATAGGATGATGATGATGATGATGATCATGAAGAGGTTGTGGGGTTTTTTGTCCCTTAAAGAATATCTTAGGTCTTTATGTTTTGTGCTTGTTCCCCTTGCCATACAAGAAGTAATTAAATATGTATAATGGCAAGTTTGCTGAATAATGTATCTGAATAGTATTCAACCACAATAGCTTGTTGAATATTTTGTATTTAAAGTATTATTTGATGAACATTGCCACCTGTCATAAATATAAAGGGAAGGGTAAACCCCTTTGAAATCCCTCCTGGCCAGGGGAAAGCTCCTCTCACCTGTAAAGGGTTAAGAAGCTAAAGGTAACCTCGCTGGCACCTGACCAATGAGGAGACAAGATACTTTCAAAAGCTGGGAGGAGGGAGAGAAACAAAGGGTCTGTGTCTGTCTGTATGCTGCTCTTGCCAGGGACAGAACAGGAATGGAGTCTTAGAACTTTTAGTAAGTAATCTAGCTAGGTATGTGTTAGATTATGATTTCTTTAAATGGCTGAGAAAAGAATTGTGCTGAATAGAATAACTATTTCTGTCTGTGTATCTTTTTTGTAACTTAAGGTTTTGCCTAGAGGGGTTCTCTATGTTTTTGAATCTAATTATCCTGTAAGATATCTACCATCCTGATTTTACAGGGGGGATTTCTTTATTTCTATTGACTTCTATTTTTTATTAAAAGTCTTCTTGTAAAAAACTGAATGCTTTTTCCTTGTTCTCAGATCCAAGGGTTTGGGTCTGTGGTCACCTATGCAAATTGGTGAGGCTTTTTATCCAACATTTCCCAGGAAAGGGGGGGTGCAAGTGTTGGGAGGATTGTTCATTGTTCTTAAGATCCAAGGGTCTGGGTCTGTAGTCACCTAGGCAAATTGGTGAGGCTTTTTACCAAACCTTGTCCAGGAAGTGGGGTGCAAGGTTTTGGGAAGTATTTTGGGGGGAAAGACGCATCCAAACAGCTCTTCCCCAGTAACCAGTATTAGTTTGGTGGTGGTAGCGGCCAGTCCAAGGATAACGGGTGTAATATTTTGTACCTTGGGGAAGTTTTGACCTAAGCTGGTAAGGATAAGCTTAGGAGGTTTTTCATGCAGGTCCCCACATCTGTACCCTAGAGTTCAGAGTGGGGGAGGAACCTTGACACCACCATATTATATTATATAGTGAAAGTAGAGGTATTTAATATACCAAACAGTAAAAGCATAAGAAGGAACAAAAAGTCATTTGAATTATAATGAAGTGGTGTATAATTCACAGTACATTAGTTTTTAGCCATGGGATCATATAATGAGTACTAAAAGTTAATGTTGTGAGCAGCTCCCCTCAAGTGCTTTGTGATTTGCATATTCTTTCTCCATGTTAATTGTTTTGAAGTTTGACCCTGACTACCCAAGTATCTCTCTTTTAAGAGGGGACTTTTGCCTTGGTCACTATCATGAGACATTTTCTTTGACGTACTTTTTGTGCAGTAGCACCCCCCTCAGTGTGTAATTCTGGTGATCAGCTGCATTCCTCTAGCTCTGTACAGCATTGGGCTAATTCCCGTAATCAGATAAGGCCTGATTCTCATCTGCATAAGGGCAGCTTTTTGTGGTTCCACCAGTGCAAAGCTATCAAAAAGTCAGATTTGGTGCTTACAGGTGAATTCTCACAAGGCATAGGGCCAAGATAAAGGCTGCTGATAGCTGCACAATGAGATCATCCCTCAAGCTGCACAGTGACCACATGACTGTGGTGGAACAAAGCTACCTTTAAGTCACTTTTGCATGATCTTGAGTTTTGCCAAGCACTGCATGTATGGAGCCAAGGACTGAGCCGCTGAAGTCTAGTAATGGGAACAGTTAGCAACATACAGGTTGATTCTTTGCATACATAACTTCCAGAGACACACAATTCCCATACGAGTTGTGGAATAGTTAGGAGCAGGGCCATAAGAAATATCTGTTATGCAAAACAAATAAACAAGGATGAGGCTTCCTAGAGCAGTTTAATAGGGACTGCATATTTGCATTTGCTGGGGGTTAGGGTCTGTCTTCCTGAGGATTTTTAATGCCCTAGGGTGCTATCTGTAGGGCTGTAACAATACCATGATGTTGGTATGGCCTCATAACAGATTCCCTGAGGTACTACAGCAACATGAGAATATTAATATAAGTACAGATTACATGTAAAAAATCCCATTAAGAGCACATTATTTAGGTTACAAAGTCAGGTACTCGAAAGTTAGGAAATGCTTGATTTACAGAAGCCAGTGCAATGTTAATTGGGTCTCCTTGTATGCCCATCCTGTGTACTGAACGATGCAGGGATCCTGTGGGAAAACTAGCATGTGTTTATATAGTTCAGGGGTGGCCAACCTGAGCCTGAGAAGGACCCAGAATTTACCAGTGTACATTACCAAAGAGCCACAGTAATAAGTTGGCAGCCCCGCATCAGCCCCTGCCTCCTGCCCACAGGCAGCCTCATTGATCAGCTCCTCCCCCTCTCTCTCCCCGCACCTCCTGATCAGCGGTTTCGTGGCATGCAGGAGGCTCAGGGAGAGGGAGGGGAAAGAGCGAGGGCATGGCAGGTTCAGCGGAGGGGGCAGAAAGGGGTGGAGTGGGGACAGAGCCGGAGTTGAGCAGTGAGCACCCCCCCCCCCCCGGCACATTGGAAAGTTGGCGTCTGTAGCTCCAGCCCCAGAGTCGGTGCCTATACAAGGAGCCCCATATTAACTTCTGAAGAGCCGCATGTGGCTCCGGAGCCAAAGGTTGGCCACCCTGATATAGTTAAAGACCATATCATATGGCATACATTTAAAGGCCAAAATAAGTGTGCAACTGTAAATTTGGCTCTTTCTGGCATTTGAATGCTTGACTTTGCAACTTAAATAATGGTCTTTAATGTAGTTACTTGTAACTTATTTCTTAGTTTTGGTTAAAGGAAAAAGGCACAGACTGCTAGCACTTGAGCTACAGAGCTAACATTTGCTGCTAGCAGGAGAAGTGTGTTGTCCTGGAGGAGGATGGCCTGCTGGGTCCAGGTCATCGTACAGGGGTAGATGGAGAGGGGAAAGGAGAATGGGGAGAAAGGACCTGGCCCGCTCTCTTCCCTCCCCACTGTGGAGCTGGGGGAGCTCCCGCCCCATGTTGTACCCCTAAGGGTGGGGGGGCTGTTGATGTTGTTTGCTGGGTCTGGAGAATGGTTGGATGGGGGAGGCTGGACCATCTCTTTCCTTCCCCCAGCGCTGAGAGTTGAGAAAGTTCTATCCCATGTGCGGCCCACAGTGGATGGGTGAGGAATCGGTTGCTGTGGCCAGGTGGTTGAACTGGAGAGGGGGTGCTTTATGGGGTGAATGGAGCCCACTCAGGTTTGTTCTGTGCTCTCCTTTCTGAAGATTCCTGTCTCATGTGGTGCCCCCAGAAGGGGACGTAGGCCACTGACACCATGAACTGGGTCCAGCAAGAAGAATCCAGGCTGGCTCTCTTCCTGCTTCTGACCCTGCTACAGCTGCTCTGGAAGCTCCCAGCTGTTCCCAGCCCAATGTGTGGTGCGGTGGCGTTAGTGCCAGGTCAGCTTTAGGATTTTCATGTTATTGTTTTGTCCGTCTGCCAAAATGTTTCCGACAAATGCAAGTGAGAGAAGGGAAATTGTTTAAAAAGAAGAAGAAATCCACTCTATATATCTAAACAAAAGCTGAACAGAATTTCATGGGACAAAGAAAAATCACTTTTGTAGTCCGAGGGCACCCACCTGCCAAATATCAAAGGCCTGTTGCCAACAGCAGAGGTGTGAGAGGTTCTCAGAGGAAAAGGTCAGAATCTTTTATAAGGGAAGCTGTTAGACAGTCTGGGATTGCTGTCAGCTCCTATGATAGAAACACCACTACTAGAAACAAACAAAAGTAGTAATGCTTGATCCTATGCACAATGCTGTGAAGTTTATTATGTAATATTTGTGCATTGTGGTATCCCCTAGAGTTCCCAATCGGGGATTAGCACCCCCTTGTGCAAGGCACTGTACACACATACAACAAAAAGACAACCGGTGCCCCAAAAAGCTTGCAATCTAAGTATACGATGAGAGAGAACATCTGGATACCACAAAGAGGCATGGGAGTACTAGATAGCAATGAGACTATTCTGATTAGTGTAATAAGCAGTGGTCACAGCACACCAGCTGCTGAGCTAATTTGAAGCAAAGTTTGAAGTGGATTAGGTATTCATGAGTGTGACAGGTGTCGGTCCTCTGAGCCCCTAGGGGCGATGGAGAGCTATGGTCTCCATGGCAGGCCTCAGCCACACCTTCCGGGCGTTGGGGAATTAGCAGGGAAGGTGTGCCGGCACGAGTCCGTAGCGCGCCCCTCAGGCAGGGGAGCGCCGGGGTAGGGGAACGCAGGCCTACCCAACTCCACTGCGTTCCAGCCCAGGGCCCTGGCAGTGGCGGGAGGCGAAAGTCCCACCGCTGGGTCAGCGGGGCCGTCCACGCCCACTGACCAAACAGACCCACCCCACGGTGTAGTTCAGCCCCTGGGCTACTTCCTACCCAGTCTCTCAGGCGGGTCACTCCAGTCCCTCCATCTCCTCCAGGTATTCCGCTGCGGGCAGCTCCGGTCCCTCCATCTCATCCAAGTATTCCGCTGCAGGCCACTCCAGTCCCTCCATCTCGTCCGGGTATTCCGCTGCAGGCCACTCCGGTCCCTCCATCTCTTCCAGGTATTCCGCTGCAGGCCACTCTGGTCCCTCCATCTCGTCCGGGTATTCCACTGCAGGCCACTCCCGCTCCCCCTCGGTATCGGACTCACGCTGGCCCAGGCTGCCATCAGGCCCCTCCAGGTATTGAGTGGCCGGCAGCCCTGGTTGCCACAGGCCTTCCTCCCGGTCAGGCTCCTCCTTGACCAGGGCTTTGCCTGGGTCAGCAGCAGGATCACAAGGGAGCCACCAGCAGCCCATGCCTGTCTCCCTCCCTGGGGCTCTCCTCACTGGGCAGAGGGGCCCTGCCCTTTGTATTTCCTGTCCCACCCTTCCCCTTCCAGGGATTGGCGGAAACTTGGCCTGGCCCCGCCCACTCAGGCTGCAAGGGTGGCTCTTTACCCTCTGGTTCGGAGGGGAGCCACCCTGGCTCCCTACAATGAGTTTATCTTCTCAGATTTGCTGTCCTATGGCTTACAAGTCAATTTATTACTTTTTTAGCTGGATAAATTAGAAAGGATTTGTTGGCTGAAGTGACATTGAATGTATCTTGGAAACTCGTTCGAGAAGACTCTGAGTTTAGGTTGGTGAGAATAAACCAAATTGCTTTTTCATCCATTCATTTTAAAATCGTGGAATTCTGTGCACTAGCAGATTTAATCTGCTAGTGTTTTGGGGGGTGGTTTTAGGGGTTTTTGGATGGTGAGGAGAATGGTGTAGAATACAACGAGAGTAACTTATTATGGAAATGTAGACTTAAATGTAATGAAACAGCCTATTCAAAAATAGGTTCTACATATTGAAGGGGGGGCAGAATATTAATTTATTGTTAACAAGCTTGGCTTTTGCAGTGTCTCTTGTGGCAGCTTCCAGTGGCTAGAGTGATTCTTGCAAATGTCTGTTGAGTAATACATGGTTGGTCAAATCTCACATCCCTCATTTAAGCAAAACTCACATTTGCCTGACCCAGGAGTGCTCATGCTGAGACTGATTTAACCCCCAATGTGCAGATATCCATATACAAGCTCATCCATATACAAGACACAAAAAGTGTCATTCAAATATTGATTATAGGTATATGGAGGCATATAATTCTGTCTCACTGTGGACTACTGTTAGGTCGAAAACTCTTTGCATTATGGACTCTAATGTCCACTGTTTGTAGAACAGGAAGCATGGTAGCTAAACTCTAAAACAGTGGTCTCCAAACTTTTTCTGTCATGCCCCCCCCTTACCAGTAATGAAATCTGCTTGCACCCTGCTGGGGGCCACAGTTTGGGGAACCACTGCTCTAAATAATAGCAGTGGTGGCTAGTGAGTATATTGAGTCTATCTAGATGATTTTAAATGCAGTAGAAGTTGATAGTTTGCTAATAACCTACAGGCTAAAATATTTTACATGGCTTCATTGGGCCTGCTTGCATTGAGTGTTTGCAGCAGCCAGCCCATAGCATGTAAACTTGTTGGGACAGGGTTTGTGTCATCTTCTATGTCCATAAATAGCCATCCATCTAATACATGAATTTTTAGAATTTATACCTAATAATTATTCTTGCCTTTGTTTTGTCTATGGTACACAGATGAAAAAATTATTTAAATCATTTTTTTTATCATCTGATTCAATCTAGCTTAACTCAAGCTGCAGCAACCTCAAATTGTCCTTAAATCATTTTTTTTATCATCTGATTCAATCTAGCTTAACTCAAGCTGCAGCAACCTCAAATTGTCCTTTGAATGTGTGTGTGAATGACAGCTCCCTAACATGAAGTCGATGCATCAAAAATTGTGTGACAAATTAACCTGTAGTCTCTGTGTGCTGGAATTTTATATAAAAAGAAGTGTCAAAAGTAATATCAATATTATAATTTTTTTAAAAAAGAGAATCTGCTAAAAACATAGGTAGTATTTATAATTTCTCATTTCACTTTAAACAATCTAAATGTTGTTATACATATTTTACAGCTTATTGTGGATTGGAAGTACTGGAGCTGGGTGAAAAGTTCTCAGCAAGCAATTTATGCACTGAATTAGCATCTTTTTGTGTTAACAAATTAAATATGAACATGTTTTTTTATTTGTTTATAATTGCTCAACATGAACATACTGTAGCTTATGGGTTGTTCACCAACTATGCACTTAGACTGTCTTTGACTATTTGTATTTATCATCATATTAGGACTGAGCATCAATCAGCTTGATTCTCATCCAAGGCCTGAATTCAGGAAAACACTTAAGCATGTGGTTAACTCTAAGCACATGCTTAAGTGCTTTACTGAATAGGAGTGCTCTTCTTAATGAGGCCCAAGTCCTTATATGAGCCAGGTTCTCAGAAAGGCAACACACCAACCTGCCTGGTATACTGCTAAAAAGGTGATCTAGAGTTGGCTATCATTCACACCCATCTTCCCCAGTAGCCTCGCATGCACCTAAAGCAGTGTTGTTGATCAATAGAATGTGCTTAAGTCCACCCCTATTCAGGACTGCACTTTGAGCATGTTCTAATTTTAAGCATGTGCAGTGTTGTCCTGAATAAGGGATGTGTTCCTGAATTTGGGCTTCGGAAACAAATGAAGCCTCTGTCACATGCCATGGGCTAGAATGAAGCTGAGAGTGACCAAGGAGATCTGAGGACTCCAGTTTCCCCACAATTATCTTTCCCCAAAAAGTGAAGACTAGGGACACAGTGAAAATTTAGGTGGATCTTTCTATGGACATCCATCATGTGGTTCTGGGTAATTTTCCATAATTTCGTAAATGGTATTTTCCGTAATTTTGTAAGTCATATTTTCATAAAGAGAGATTTTACCACTGGATGTAAGGAAGTCCAGGGCAATGTGCTAGTGGAGTAAGAATGCAGCTACTGCCACTCTCAGATCTCAGATGTGGTGCATACTGATGGGGTGGAAGAATAAAGAAAGAGAGGTTGATTTTGCCTTATAAAGTTTTATGTACGTATGCAGTGCCGTTGTAGCTATGTCAGTCCTAGGATATTAGAGAGTCAAGAGGGGGTGTGTGCCAATATCTTTTATTGGGCCAACTTCTCTCTCACCAAGAGAAGTTGGTCCAATAAAAGATACTACCTCATGCACCTTGTAGAGTTTTAAACATTTTCAGTTTTAGCTTCAGTCATTTTGCTACTGCACATTTTAAAAGGATTTCAGAATGCAAAGGATTCTCCATAAGACAAACTAAAATGATTTAAGGAGAAAAATAGATTGCCCTTTGGCGTGAGATATTAATTCTGAACTTTTGATTAGATTCACAGCTTTATGTCCACTTCTGAAAAAATTTAATGTATGCATTCAAAGGTCATCCATTACAAAACTGGTATTGCACAGTAAATAAAAGATTATTTAACTTGGAAAAAAAGTTTGGGGACTTTTTAAGGGGGAAGGTACATTGCAGAATTGGAATTTAACAAATGCACATTACATTACATGCCTTAGAAGTGTCGATAAATTTGGGGGAAGCTAATAGAATGAATATGATTCTCTGTTTCAGTCTAGAGACTTAATATTAGTTTTTGGTGGTATTTTGCTCAAATCCAGAATGTAGGAACCTCTTCCTTGCCCAGCAAACAGCAAAGACTGCCTTAGTAGCTCGAAGAATAATGGATAAAAGTGGCAGGTCCTCTTGATCTCTGAATACCTTCTGTTTATTTAAATGATATAGCAAACCTTGGTACTGAATTGTGATAAATTTGTGCCTGGGTAAATGTAATCCTTTCTAGATGTTTGACTGATTGAGGTAGTAATGTAGCAACAAAATGTACCAGGATGAACTTTCAGAGGCTATAAAAAAATCCCTCCCTGTAATTAGGTCTTGACACCATCATGGAAGTGGATGCTTTTCTTAAGAAGCCCCAGATCCTGTCTGAACCAGGTTCTCAGAAAGGCAACATGCCACCCTTCCTGGGTCTTAGGAAAAGGTGACCTAGAGCTGGGTGTCATTCATACCATCTCCCCCAGTAGCCTCACATGCACCTAAACCAGCATTCATCAATAGGCTTGGGTGTTCCAGCGATGTAAGAGCTATGCTAGTAGGAGTTTTAACTCCTGATGGAGCCACCCAAGCCAGACAGGCCAAAGAAAAGGAACTAGGTGAAAAGCAGTCCACTGGTCCTTCAGATTGAGGGTTCAGCAATAGATCAACACCGTCTTCTTAGGGGGGAAAAGAAAAGCCATTCTGGCAAATAGCATATTAGACAGAGATGGCGAAATCTGATTAGTGCCCCAAGTAATATCTGATGATGCAGGAAGGATTCAGATTCAGAAAAACAAAACACCCGAAGAAACTAGGGAAATGCTACATGTGTGAAAACCATATGCAAGTATTCTACAGCTATCATCTGATTAAAAAATGAGAAACAGATCATGCCATCTGTGATTGGTGTATAAGCGTTGTATACGAAGTGTTCTTATAAACTTTGGTCATGCCACTTTTAGAGAAATAAAGCAGGAAAACTTGCAGAAACAAGGTCCGCGGCACATTGTAGTCATACACATGCTTGTCTAGATGAACAGTTTGCATGCGGCAAACTGGAATGTAAATCTACAGTGCGCAAGTGTGCCATGCTCTGTCTGTGAATCCTGCTACTGTGCACTAGAGGTTCCGTGTGGCCGTTCAATGACAAGACAGCACAGAGCTTTTAGCAAGCAAGCGGCTGGTCTGCTAACAGGCTTCTGCCTGTCAGCTTTCCACCTTCCCCCTTTATTCTTTCTCTTCCCCCGCGCATTACATTCTCCAACAGATAAAAGGAATACACTGGCTTTGTTTAACATTCTTATTTACCAGTTTCTATCTACCGCATTCCTTGCTCTCGGGCCTTGAGCCCAGTCCTGGGAGGCTTCCCACGATTCACGATATCTGGGCGAGATTCCAAGGTTGATGCCCTTGAAAGGAGCTGTGTGTGCACAGGTCCAGCACAACACTCCGGGTGTACCCTGAATGTTGCCAAGCACATAAACCTTGTATGAATCCTACATCCCCTCCTTTTTTGTTTATTTGTGCTCGGCCATCTCATGGTAGCCATCAATTTGCTTTTGCAAGCCAATTAACTCCCGGACAGACAAGGTCATAACTCGTGGAGCCTGCCAGGGCGGGTCTCGACAAAGCCTTAACAAAAAGGAAATACATTGCACACAGCAACAGCAAAAAATGAGCTTAAGAAGGTAAAGTGTAATTGGCCGGGCCCCAATTAGCCATGCTAGAGTACTGGGAAGAGAGGTTCGCGTAAGCAGTGAGCATCATCTCATTTCCAATTTCCTCAGGGTGATGACATACTGGAATAAGGCATGTACCTAACAGTTCTTCAGCTGCTACAAAATCAGATAAACAAAAGTGGGTAACATTTGCTATTGAAGCCAATCTTTCCCATAGGTTATATGTCATTCGGGCTCGTAACGAAGAAAGCGCTCCCGAGCCAACCCCGACAGGAAATAGCAGGCACAAAAGGCATACAGTCAAGACAGAATTAGCAGTAATTTGGGCAAGAATTGCCACAAACAAAGTCTCAGAAGTCTCTGGCTGTTGGTTTGCTGCCAGTCTTCGTTGAGCCGCGGCGACCAATGCTTTTACTGCTCCCCATGTCACGGGCTGGCTTGGGACGCTACGCCTCCTCCGTTTCCATCCTGCCGTTGTCGACTCGGGAGGCACCGCGTTCTCCTCCAAGGTCAGCTGAAACTCCGGTATGGGGTTCGATAGTCCCTGGTGCCACGCCATGCTGTTTCAGTGCCGGTCGCACACACTGGGCCGGAACCCACAACGGTCCTGCAGGGAGAGACACAGCAGCATATCCCCGACCCCAAGTAATTAGAGGCACTGGGCCCAACCATTGCGGATCGGGCAGCTGATGGTAATAGACACGCGGTCTTTCCAGTACCTCGGATTTGTGAAAATGCCGATCCGTGGGGGTCTGCTGATCTGTGTTCAGCGTTAAATTATTTAAAGTGAACAAAAGGATATGCAATTGTTGCTGAATGTCTCCTAAGGTTCGGAGATGCAGCTCCCCTTGTTTTAATTGTTTGTCGAGCAAGGTTTTTAGCGTGCGATTTGCACGTTCAACAATGGCTTGGCCAGGGGAATTATAAGGGATCCCGTGTGTGAGACGGACGTCCCATTGGACACAAAAGGTGGAAAGGGCTGTGGAGCAGTAGGCTGGGGCATTATCTGTTTTTATCTGGCTCGGGTGACCCATAACAGCAAAACAGGCTAGCAAATGGTGAATAACTTTAGGAGTGGCTTCCCCACGCTGTGGGGTTGCCCAAAGGAATCCCGAATAGGTATCAATGGAAACATATAAAAACGAATAGGGGCGGAATTGTGGCACATGAGTGACAGCCATTTGCCACAGCTGATTCGCCGCGGTACCTCTGGGGTTAACGGCATAAAAAAGGGTAGGGGCAGCAGCGGCACAGTGGGGGCAGGAACGAACAATAGAACGTGCATGGTCAGCAGGAATGTAAAACTGCCGGACCAAAACAGAGGCAGACTGATGAAAAAAGGCATGGCTTTCAATGGGGTCAGAAAAAAGGGAATTTACCTGACCACGTTACGCGCGATCGGCGCGCGCATTGCCCTCAGTAAGCAGTCCAGGCAGAGGGGTATGACTGCGAATCTGAGCAACAAAATAAGGGAAATTACGAGTGGTGATGAGATACTGTTAGGACAAAAACAGGCGAAGAAGGTCCGCATCGACCTGAGGGGTAATAAGGGCAAGGGGTAAATGATCAATTACCTGATAAACATAATGTGTGTCCACGATCAAATTAAAGGGACAATCAGCAAAAAATTGAAAGGCCAAAATAACAGCAGCTAGTTCCAAGGACTAGTGAAGCTCTCCAAGCGCTGTGCATGCAAATATTGTTGTACAAGTGAATGAAGCACTTTCAGCTTTTCTAGAGGGAGGGGCCACTGGTCAATCCATACGGGCTCTAAGGATTGCCATACCAATGGTAATGCGGATGGCAAGGTGGGTGAGGGAGAGTTTCGGGCCATTATATATTAATATCGAGGGTGGTGTCCAGCTTTACAAGTAAGTCACGGCCCCAAATATTGAGGTGGACAGGGAGTACAAAAGGGCGGATTGTAGCAAGGGCACGGCCTCCTGGTTTAGAGACCGTGACCCAAGACAATCTTTGGCGCCCGGGTTTGCTACCCCCGATCCCCCACAACTCTTTAGAAGGAACTGTTGGCCAACCGACCGGCCACTCCGGATCACGAATCACCGTAACGTCAGCTCCAGTGTCCACCAGCCCTGTAAAAGGAACATTATTTAAGAGAAGTGTTAACTGAGGTTTCGAGGGGCGGACCGAAATTGTTAGAGCAACAAGTGGAGAGGACGTGCTGTGAGATGGCGACTGAGCCAGCGTCAATCCAAAGCCGCCTCCGCCCCGGGCTCGATCCTCTGCAGCTGGCACCTGATAGGGGACTAAAATCAATTGCGCAATTGACCGTCCACACGGGAGCGACTGCGGAAGATGGGTCCACAACTGAACCTTAATAACGCCGGTGTAATCGGCGTCAATGACCCCTGGGATGACAAAAAAACCCTGTTTCCCAGCGTGTGAGCGAGGGAGAACCAGACCCACAAATCCGGCAGGGAGAGGTCCCATCACCTGGGTAGGTATGGCGCAAACCTCCCCCGGCAACTGAAAATCAGCGTCCTCCTGCATAATCAAATCAAGCCCTGCACTTCCGGCAGTCGCCGCCTTCATGGAGTCTATGGGTTTTAAAGCAGAGGAACAGTTGTCTGAGTGGGAAACACCCCCGTTTGGCCCTGGGTTCGGGGGGAACCCGTCGCGCGGTTTCCCGACCCGCTACAACACTGATTAGCCCAGTGATAGCCCTTCTGACACTTGGGGCACTTCTTTGAGGGGCGGGCGGGCGCCGCCGAGGAGCGGCACTCCCGCTGAAAGTGACCCTCCTTACCACAGCGGTAACAACGCTTCCCCTCCTTCCCGCTTTTCCGCAGGGCGGCAGCCAGAACTCCAGCCTTATGGGCTTGGGTGCCGATGTTTTGGCACGCCCGCAGCATGTCTGACAGCTCTAGAATTCCAGAGGCTTGTGCCGCCTGGAGAGCACGGCGGCAATCCTCGTTCGCATTCTCAACCGCCATTTTTAACAGGATCTCCTGAGCTGCCACAGGGCTATCCACCTGCCGGAGGATAGCCTCCTGCAATCTGTTGGTAAAATCCATAAAGGACTCTGATGCACCCTGACGGATACTGGCAAAGCTTTTGGTAGGCTTGCCTGAATCCGGGACCTTCCGGAAAGCATGCTGGGCGCAGGTGGAAATAATGGGAAAGACGGCCTGAGGGAGTTGAGACTGCAGCTGGACAGTAGCAAATTGGCCCTCCCCTGCCAAGTGCTCATAAATGATACCTTGCTCTCTATACACCTGGGCCTGGCGTTCCGCCATTTGCCGAAATTCACTAAGCCAAATAACATACTGACTAGGTGTCAGCATCATGCGCAACAGCGCCTTCCAGTCCTCAGGGACCAGGGAATACCCAGAACCTAGCCCTTCAATGAGACCACGCACATACGTGCTGGTCAGACCGAACTCGCGAATCGCTTTCTTTACCTCTCTGATCACCGAGTAAGGCAAACTGACCCAGTTTGCAACCTGGTTGCCCTGGCCATCATCCTGCCAGGTCATCAGACAAACTGAGACCAGCTCAGCCAGCTCCTCTGCTGTAAGATCTGAGCGAGTCTTCGCTGCATGGACCATTTGTTGCACCAGCGAAAGCCGCTGAGCAGACGCGGACGACCCTCTGGGGGGCCCCGGAACATGGGGCACCACGGTGGGAGGGTGATCACACACCGGCTCCGGTGGGGAAGGCCAAGGAGGCGGTGGTAATAGAGGCACTGGGGGCAAAGCAGCGGGAGGGATGGTTGCAGGAGCGGACGGAGGTGGCGGGATCGGCAGCCTCTCTGTTGGCGTGGGAGAGGGCCTTTCCGAGGCGACACGCTGTGTCGCATTGCCAGGAGGGGGGATGGCTGCAGGAGCGGATGGGCGTGGCAAGATCACCAGCCTCGCGAGGGAGGGCCTGTCCGAGGCGACACGCTGTATCGCGTCACGGCAGAGGTGCCAGGCATGTAAAGCCTGCACGGGCGCCCAAGGCTCTTTATGCAATGTCTGGCCCAACCGCTCCCAGTCCGCTAGCTTAAGGGTTCCAGCTTCAGGGTACCATGGGCATTGGGCACTCACCTCCTGTAGCAGGAGAGTGAGTTCTCGAGTGGGGCAATCATGCTGAGCCTTACGCAGCAAATACTGTAGCTCACTGCGGTGTTGCACTTGCAAAGCAGAGAGGGAGCTTCCCATACTTACCACAATGAAAAATACTCACCGGGATCCGCGAAGCGGATGAGTGATGCGTCTGAAACCCTTGCTGGGCAAGGTGAGTGCTGAGGGCCCCACGTTTGGGCGCCAGTTGTGGCGGTTCAATGACAAGACAGCACAGAGCTTTTAGCAAGCAAGCGGCTGGTCTGCTAACAGGCTTCTGCCTGTCAGCTTTCCACCTTCCCCCTTTATTCTTTCTCTCCCCCCGCGCATTACATTCTCCAACAGATAAAAGGAATACACTGGCTTTGTTTAACATTCTTATTTACCAGTTTCTATCTACCGCATTCCTTGCTCTCGGGCCTTGAGCCCAGTCCTGGGAGGCTTCCCACGATTCACGATATCTGGGCGAGATTCCAAGGTTGATGCCCTTGAAAGGAGCTGTGTGTGCACAGGTCCAGCACAACACTCCGGGTGTACCCTGAATGTTGCCAAGTGCATAAACCTTGTATGAATCCTACAGTTCCCTACTGCACTTTAACCTACTCCGGTTTCAAAGAGTAGATTAAAGTTCACTAGGGCTCTTTTAGGGTGCAGTATGAAGGTCCATACAGACAGTTAGTGCATGACATGCTAGTGTGCTGTAGCTTTGCACCCCAGCTTGTCATGCACAAACTGTTCATCTAGACAAGCTGACAATATATAATGAAACATCACAGGTCTTGATAACTTTTCTAGGTAATGGCTTTTCAAGGTCTTTTGTAACTTGGCAAAAACTGCTTTGTGTATTTCTTCCAGTGTATTTTGTGGGGCAAAATATCTGCATATCTTTCACGTGCATCTGTGTAGTTGAAACATGCATCATAACACAGCCTCCCTATGATACTAGAATTGTTAAAAGAACAAATTTACTGTTAATCTCGCTGCATATATTCTGTGCTTCAGTACAGATGACCTAGAATATTTTTCTTATATTGCACTCATTTTTAAGTACAGTGAAACAACTGATAGGTCTGACTAAAAACAATTAGTTTTATTTGGGGCTTAAGGGGGAGGGAAAGAGAAACATATAATGTAGATCCCTCTAGTGTTAGTTCCAATATTGGATGCTCAGCTGCAGCCCTTGTTTGAATAAACAAGTGAGCTGAATCTTAGCTTTAAATTTCAAGCTCCAGTATGGTAGACTTACATGAATGCAGATATATTCATATATGTAAATATATCCACATGCAACGCAGGGTGGGGCTGTTGAGAGTGTCTGACCTTACCACCAGCATCTATTTTTAAATGCAGAAAACCTTCTATCATAATTGAGACGTCCATTGGAGAACATGGTCATTTGTATTTTATTGTCATTTGTGCTGTCATTTTATGTCATTTTGTACTTACCATGGTATATCTTGGTTTTAATGATAGCTACGCTGAAAGATCCCAGTTGCCTTGCATGTTAGAATTTGTGGGTATTTGGATAACGTGTGAGTAGTTCTAATATTAATATGTTCATCTTTTTTTCTTAAGCTGGCCTCCTGAAAATATCCATTTTTCCATTCTGGGTTTTTCTAGTTTCTGGTCTGCCTTGGTGTAAGACATTTGAAACAAGAGCAGGAAAAAATATTCTTACACATGTTTGACAGTTTGATAGCCTGCTGTGCAAAGTCTTTAACCTTTTATCGCTGCTCACCCCTATATAAGTGCTACTAGTCCGTGCCCAGCTTACAGTACAGTAATTTGCTCTGCTTATTTGCAGAAGAGTGCAATCAAGTCTCCCTGAGTGTTGGCAGTTGTAGTGCCAGCAGGTTTCTCACCCCTCAGAATTACTTATTGTAGACCTCAGTAGGAACGTGTGAAGTTTAACTCTTGCTATCTCGCTGTAAGGATGTAACAGTTTTGTTACACTCAGAAATTTGTTGTACATGTGGAACACCAGAGGAGCATATACTTCTAGTGATGTGTAGTCTTACGATGCTGTATAGATTTCTTCTGTAGATTATATGTTGTCCATTGGTCATCATTACAGCCAAATGGGCATGTGGCATAAATGGACATGATTCTGTTGGCTTTAGTGTAATTGTACTCTATTTAAATAGCACTGAATTAGATCAACTATGTATTTCATCAGAGGAGAAAAAACAGAACAATATTATCTGAATGTGACAATACAGGGTTATTTGCAGTGTTGTTCTAGCCATGTTTATCCCAAGATATGAGAGGGACCAGGTGGACCAACTTCTATTGGTGAAAGGTACAAGCACTTCACATAGCTCTTCTTCAGATCTGGGGAAAGAAACTAAGATTGTCTGGGATAAATACAAGACACAGCTCTGCTGCTATGATGATCAATACCCCCATAAGACACCTTTCAAAATTCCTGGGTCCCACATGTGCCTATCACAATTGTGGTGTATCTTATCCAGTGCAACAAATGCCCCAACAACTATGTGGGTAAAACCAATCAGTGCGCTCTTGAATGAACTCACACAGAAAAATAAGATGACAACCCCATATTCTCTGTGAGTGAACTCTTTTTTTGCGAAGTGATCACTCCATATCTGATTTCTCAGTTCTTGTCCTCATAGGAAACCTGCACAACACATTCAGAAGACAAGCCTGGAAACTTAAATTCATCATGGAGTCAACAGACACAGTATAACAACTTGTAACACGCCCTACTATCTGCTAACCCTTAATTGCCCACTTGAGTTTAAGTGATCTCCCACAATGCGTTAACCCATTAAGTTTAACAATCTGTCCCAAAATGTATTTAACTCAGACACTCTGGTTTCTTTCCCCAGACCTGAAGATGAGGCTCTGTGAAGCTTTTACTTTCCATCAACAGAAGTTGGTCCAATAAAAGATATTACCCCACCTTCCTTGTCTCTCCTGTACAGGGTTAGACAAGAACCTTCTGAGGTTAAACAATGTTTATTTCCTTTTTGGTGACATAGAATCATAGAAATGTAGGACTAGAAGGAACCTCAATAGATTATCTAGTCCAGTTCCCTGCACTGAGGCAGGACTAAGTATTATCTAGACCATCCCTGGAAGGTGATTGTCATGCTGCTCTTAAAAACCCCCAATGACAGAGATTCCACAACTTCTCTATGTAATTTATTCCAGTGTTTAACTATCCTTACAGTTAGGAAATTTTTCCTAATCTCTAACCTAAAATCTCTTTTGCTGCAACTTAAGCCTATTACTAATTGTCCTTTTCTCTGTGGATAAGAAGAACAATTTATCCCTCTCCTCTTTATAACAGTCTTTTACATACTTGAAAATTATCAAGTCCCTCATCAGTCTTCTCTTCTCCAGGCTAAACAAACCCAGTTTTTTCATTCTTTCCTCGTAGGTCATGTATTCTAGACCTTTAAATTGTCCTAACTGGTCGATAGGCATATTTCAGAGCTGTTACCGAACTCCAGTTCTGGGAACGGGATGCCACTTGACCTCCTCTTGTCTTTTCATCTGTCAGTCAAGCAGAGAGACCTCTGCATACAGAGTAGAGATCTTAGGGGACATGCAACAGAGACCCCATAGATGGCAGTGAAAGTGTAGTCTCAGATTGCACCTTCCGTGAAGGGATCAGGGTTTGGTGACCACAAAGCAACTACATGTTTGCTACTGAAATGAGGGATGGGTGGGGAAATTTGATGATCAGGATTTGATTATTGCATCAAGGCCTGGAGCAGACAGTCCATGGAGCTATGGCCACCCCTTACTCCAAGCATCTCTGTTTAGCAGCGAGTCAGAGATTAGAAATGAAGTGGATGCTTTTGTGCTATTCCTACCACATCGAGAACATGCTGTACCTATTGACTTTTGTCAGATCACCTCCTGAGAGAGTTAATTGAAGCTGCAGATGCATGTTGTGGAGTTTGTGTTCTATGAATAGGCAAATAGGCAGAGATATCTGTGAGCAGCTATTTGTTTGCAAAATCATGATTTTTTTGTGCATAGATAGAGTACGAATATGGCTTACATGTAGTTTGTAAACCTCAGACCCTCCCAGAGTATTTGTTGCAAAATTTAATAAAGTGAAACATAGTGACATTGAGATAATCTTTTAACATTGATTAGGTACAAGGAATTCTTTATACTTGGAATAGACAGAAATTAACAAAAAAGTGGTTGATGGAGGAGCTCATTTGGTTTAATTCAGTGGATTAAAATGTTTGTCTCTGAAGAGTAAATCCCTCTGCCACTTTTATATGTTGACAGGCGTGAGCTGATGCCGCAATAAAAGCTTGTGGTAATTCAGAATATCAAAAAAGACCTCAACTTGGTTAAAAACATATAGTTCATCCACCTAAAATGTCCCTGGGATTTCAGTGGAAAATAAATGTGGCTTCCTAGATATTAATTTTTAAAAACAATTTTTTAAAAATTACAGTTTATTACATTTTTTTTTCAAACGGTGTTAGGGGTACAGGGTAAATTTCTCAGTCATGCCAGACAAACAGCATTTGTTATGTTTGAGTACACTTTTTCAATATATCTTATACTGAAATAAAGTAAATATTCATCAAGCATCCTTACCCCCTCCTTCAAATACCTCCCCACAAAATGCACTATTCCTGCCACTTACTCTCCATTCTTGCTTTTTGTTACTCAGGGTGCACACTGTGCTATGTACTTGAAAGACAGGAATTAAAATTTCCCCTTCTAAAGAGTTTAAAAATGTAATAAGCAACATACAAGTGAGGGATAGGGCATGACATATTTAAGTTCTGATGTTTCCCAGAGGTACCCAAGGTTGTGAGGCATCTCACCTGCCCCTTAGTATGAGGAGGTCTTGTCTCTGTCTGCTGTGGACCAGCTACCTGAAGCCCCAGCCCCTGGCAACACAAGCACTGCCTTCCAGGCCTGTGCAGGCTTCGCTTTCTCTGTCCAGGTTAGCGACAGGCACACACCAACCTCTGAGTGTTCCCTGGAGTGTCCTGCCCCTTAATCAGTGAATGTTCACAGAATTGCCAGGTCACTATTCCCAAAGTAACAGTATACCGCAGGATATTATTATACCAGCAGCCTGAAGTCCTGGCGACAGGCCAGCCCACCCCAGCCTGGGCCACGGAAGAACGGGAACTGGAAGCAGGCAGGAAGGGGGCTGGCAATTGAGTGTGGCCAGGGTCACACCAGGCAGTTTGGGGAGGCAGTTCTTCTAAGAGTATAGTGTAAAAATGATGTAAAGTGGGAGTTCAGCAATTTGCCGAGGGCTATGGTTAAATGATATTGTAAGGTACTATACTAACCAAAATCTTCCCCAGGATGTCTTTGCCCATCTGTGAAGGGGTTTACCAGACTCTTTGATGCCCTCCAGAGGACCCTGTGGTCTTACTACACCCTGCTACAGAAAAAGACAGGAGAGTGGGGTCCTCCAAGTGGCCTAGAGAAGCTGCTGGGGAGACAGCCAATCAGGGCCCAGTGGGCTAGTATACAAAGACCTGCAGGGCCAAAGTGAGTTCAGTGCCTTTCTGGAGCTGGAGGAGTGTGGGTGGTTTGCCTGGCTGCTGAGGGAGCTACAGGACCTTGGACAGAGCTGTGCTGGCAGAGACTGGGGGAGCGAGAAGGAGCTCCTGGCTTGCTGATGGGACTCAACCAGGACAAGACCATGAGGTAAGGGTGAATAATGTGCTAGGGCTGCGGGGAAGCGACCCAGGGAATTGTAGAAGCAACATAGTGTAGATAAAGGGACCTGGTGGACAGCTGCCATCTATGGGGTCCCTGGGCTGGGACCCAGAGTATTGGGTGGGCCCAGGTCCCCTGCATTGGCCACTGGGGAAGTGACTGGGACTTTGATATACCCCAGAAAGGGAACTGAACTTTTTTTAAGTGGCCCAGCAGGAGAGCTGGGGACAGAAAGGCCTTGAGAGGGTGAGAACATTGCCTCCTGGAGGACGGCTCAATACTATGGCCAAGACCATTTAAAGACTGCGGGACTAATTAAGGACCTGAGCCCAAGGAGGACTACAGAAGCTGAAAGACCAGGCACATGCATTCTGCCAAGGGGAGCTCCTGAGAATTGTGCTTTCCCTCTATACCAGGGTTGGGCAATCTTTTTGGCCTGAGGGCCACATCTCGGTGGGGAAATTGCATGCAGGGCCATGAATGTAGGGCTGGTGCAGGGGTTGGGGTGTGGGAGGGAGTGTGGGAGGGGGTGTGGTGTGCAGGAAGGGGTTCAGGGTAAGGGGTTGGGGCAGAGGAGAGGTGTGGGTCGTTCAAGGGGGCTCCAGGAAGGGGATTGGGGTGCAGGAGGGGGTGCACAGTGTGCGAGGGGGCTCAGGGCAGTGATGCAGGGAGGGGGGCAGAGTGCAGGAGGAGGCTCAGGGCAGGGGGTTGGGGTGAGAGGTGCAGCAGGGGGCTCAGGGCAGGGGGTTTGGGTGCAGGACAGGTGTGGGGTGCAGGAGGGGTTCGAGGTGCAGGCTCCGGCCCAGTGCTGCTTACCTGGAGTGGCTCTGGGGTGGCAGCGGAATGCACTGTTCCCAGGCCAGGGCAGGCTCCCTGCCTGCCCTGTCCCCGGCCCCTCGCAGCTCTACTCCCGGGAAATGGCTGGCACCACATTCCTGTGGCCCCTGAGGGAGTGGGGGCAGAGGGGTCCACACGCTGTCCTTGCCTATGGGTACCTCCCCTGAAGCTCCCATTGGCCATGGTTCCCCATTCCTGGCCAATGGGAGCTTTGGGGAGGTACCCACAGGCAAGAGTAGCTCGCGGATCCCTCTGCCCCCGCTCCTCCAGGGGCCTCAGGTATGTGGTGCCGGCTGCTTCCTGGAGTGGAGCGGGGCCTCTGACGCCATGGGCTGGCAATCTCATGGGCCGGATTCAATGCCCTGAGGGGCCAGATCCGGCCCATGGGCAGTAGTTTGCCCACCCCTGGTCTATACCATCTGTCACTTGAATTGGTGGATGGTAAGTGCATGTTGTGGGATGACTTTAAGTGTATGTGTAGATTTCAAGAATAATAGAAAGTACCTGATTTAAAAACCTAAATGTATTATAAATCATTCTTGGGAGCAATCAGTAAGTATTAAAATGGTCCCTTCTTCGAAGACTTTTGCCTTCAGAGGCTCCCAAACGTATACTCTTTTAATCTTTCTTGGTGAACCTGATGCTAAAGTTGTGTCCAACAGTGAAGTTTAACTTTTGTAGGGTGTAGTTTTGTCATAAGTACATTTTCATCCAAAGTGTCCTGCTGGGTTGTAAGTCGTTTTTTCCCACTTCTGTAGTGTTTTCTACAGAATCTAAATGCATATCACATATAACCAGGCTTAGCAGAATTCAGTTTTTAAAAAATAATTTAAATGGATAATATCAACATTTTTTGAAAGCATTTAATTTTTTTCACATTTGCACAGAATTAGGGGTTTTAAGTACTGTTATTTTTATCTATTTAAATTTTCACAGTTGCAGGAAGTTATGGGGGGGAGGATCAGACAATTATTTAATTACAATAGGTGTTGAGATTCAGAAAGTTAAAGCTTTATAACTGTTAATGCACAAAAGTAAGTATCCTTAAATGAAACTCTAAGTTTTCAAGGAGCATTTTTCTTACTTTGTCTATCTGTAAATTTTGATTATGATCCATGAAAAAAAATCTTTTCATCAGCTTTTGTGTGTATAGAGTGAAATTGACATTTATTGACACACATCTAATCTTTCCAGCCTACTCCTAGCAGCCTGTTTCATAAATATTCTTTAGTGACATATTTTTGATGCTATTTTGTCATAGGATTTTTTGTCTGTTTCTTCACAAGAATATGTATTCTCACTAAAATAAGTCATTGTCATTTAGTATTGCCACTAAAATAAAACACGATCATGACCATTAAAAAGTCAATATTTATCAATAGTTGCTACTCAGCAGTATCTGAAATGCCACATTTATTGCCTAATTTAAATCCTTGTTATTTACAATGATGTTGACAGTGATCTCTTATTGCTTATATACACGGTATTTCTAGCTTTTTAACATATAGTGGTTCCCATAATTTTCTAATAGGTAAAACTAGCAAATAACTGTGGTATCTCAGCTGCTACTATTTGGTATGTGTTGGTAGATATTAACTTCTTTATATCATAGTATGGGAAATACAATACCTCTGAGAGGGTGAGGATGTTGTTAGTAACATAGGTTTAATTGGTACATAGAATTGTAGAACTGGAAGGGATGGGACATAAGTTTTATCTATGTGGTTGTAGTTGAGTAGTATAAATATCCAATACAAATTTTACATTACAATTTATACTGGTAGCATAATTTCTGGAAGCTTATAAATTATGGGTCTGATCCAAAGCCGATTGAAGTCCAGTGAAAAGACTCCTATTGTCTCCCATGAGGTTTAGAACATATCCTCTATTAGCTGATTCAGACTCATCATTTCCACCAGTGGTAGAACAGATGGGAGCTGTCATTTAAGACAGAAGTCTTACTAGTTTCTTTGCTCACTTAGCAAAATTTCTTTCATTTTACCTTAATCTTCCAATACAGCTGCAAAATCTTGAATGTTGATAATTGATGAAGTTTTAAAAACTTCATCAATCCCAAAAGCACCTTTCTGGGGGCAAATAAATAGAGGAACTGCTAGTTCTATTAAAACTGACCACACAGAAGCCAGAATTCACCTAGGCAATTTACAGTGGATACCTTTTTAAATTTAACATTTTTGATCCATTTAGCTATCAAGGCATTCATGCCACACTCATCAACAAAGTATCAAAGATTAATTTTGTCTTTGTGGTATTTCTTGGGAATGTTGCAAATGTTGAGTTAAACTTCTCTGTTTATCTGAGGCAAAATTGGCACATTTTTAAGGTCAACCACTACACGGGGTTCTGGGAAATCTATTATAAAAGAGAACACTTAATGCTCTAGTAAACACCAATTTAATTACATCAATGGTACATGAATACCAAAAGAAAGTGAGCATAATTAATGCTACTTCAGCAAATACCAAAGGAAATATTGATGATAGTGCTAATGTATTATGCAAAAGTTTCTTTATGTAAAACAATATAATACCATCTCATTGAGCTTGTATAGTTTAATTTATTCTTTAATATAGATATAAACTTAAATTGCTGATAAAAAACATATCAGATTTCTGTTTTCCAAGTAAGATATGAAAACATGGCCTGAAATGGTTGTAGTTCAGTATTATAATTTAGGTCAGAAGAAAGGCAGGAAGGCACCAGGAAGATGTCTTCGAGAGTTTATAATGAAGCATTAAGAGCTGGAGCTGTCTCATCATTATCTGTAATCTGGTGAGTGACACTCACATGAAAATTTCACATTAGTGACATTATGCTTTCTCTTGTTTACAATCTCAACCGTAATGCATTCCACCCTGCCTGTCACAGAATACTGTAAGAGCAGCCACTGTAAAATGAGCTGTCTACACCAAGAATGCATTTTCTCACCCAGAAACAATGTAATAAGAAATATAATTAGATTTCTCTGATTTTTAGCTGAGCATAATAAAATTATTTAAGGAGTTTTTCACATTTTTTGCAGATGTTAGCACTTCATAAATTTGCATTGGAATCTTACTTCAACCACTAAGACTGACTTTCAAGCAATAGTAAGCAGGGTATAGTTAACTACTGAAGCAGAAATCTAGAGTCAATGAGTAATTATTAAGAGCTTTCCAGAATATTAGCTGTTTCAGTTCCTACAGTGATGGAATAGTCCATTAGACATTCCTGTTTCTGGCAACTCCTGAGAATTGATTCTGATACAAAACAGCCAGCCATTTTGATCAATACTGTAATTACTCTTATTGATGGATTGTTTTACAATGGTAGTCATCATAGCAATATGTCTGCTCAGGAGGTATCAAGAATGTCCACTGCATGCAGTAATGCACCACAAATATCTGATTCAAATCAACACACTATTGAGGCTGGGATGACAAGCGTGAAATTAATTGTTCCAGTTCATGTAAGACCTGCATTCTTCTTTTGAGAGAGTAATTTGTTGTGTGTAGCCTGAGAACAGTACAGCCTCAATGCTGTGTTAGGAGTGTGGTTTGGGGTTTTGTTTTGGATTTTCTTTTGGTCTTTCTTATTCTTCACCACCAACTATTCTTTCATTCTCCTAGGAATCAGTGTTTTTTAATTTTTTTTTTATTTTTTAAGATGATCCAGCAAGATTCCATACTCTTTTCTTCTTGGGGGAAGTGTCTGTCTCAATAACAGAAAAAAATGTATGATGCCAAGCAAATGAAAAGTTTAAAAATTCAGGATATTGAGGTGAGAAAATCCAAAATTCTAATATATACACACCCCTATATAATATATGCAACAGCAGGGTAGCCGCTGTCTGGAAGCAGAAGTGTAGTCCAAGCATCATTTGTAGTACAGAAATACATGTTTCATGGATGTTTATACTAAAACTTGTAATCTGCAAATTGCTTGGTACTGACGGCAACTTTACGACTAGATCCAGTTAAAATATTTTTTCAGGAGCATAGAAATTGGCTTTTCAGGTCTACACTGGGGGGGGGGGCGGGTAGGAATCTATCTAAGTTATGCAACTTCACCTATGTGAATAACATAGCTGAAGTCGACGTACTTAGATCTACTCACCACGGTGTCTTCACTGTGGTGAGTCGACTGACGCTCCCCCGTTGACTCCGCCTGTACCTCTCACTCTGTTGGAGTACCGGAGTCAACAGGAGAGTGCTCAGTGGTTGATTTCTCACATCTATACTAGACGTGATAAATCAACCCCCGCTGGATCGATCGCTGCCCATTGGTCCAGTGGGTAATGTAGACAAGCCCTCAGACTACATCATTGGCCTGTTTGTTGGAAGCTTAAGTCATGTTGATATTGTAGTGATAACTATAGTAAGTTGCACAAAATCACATTATTCTTCACTTCTTTCATTTGTTTTTTTAGGTCAAACTCTGTTTCATACTTCAGATCTGATCAAATATGGAGATTGTTCCAAATACTAAGCAGTCTGTTTGAACTCAAAGGATTTAAACTTACCCAGTTCTTTTATATAATCATCTGCCGAGTGTCTACTTTATCAGAGCCTCTAGTTATAAAGTGGGCGGACTACTTAGATTTATTTATATAGTCTTTAGTAGCATGCTTAAAGCACCATTGTAAAAATGGAGCCTTTCTATTTTTTTTCCTGTTCCTTCAGAAAACCTTAAAGCAGAAACTTCAGTAACCTACAAAGTTTTTATAAATGCTACAGTACAGTTTTTTCTGTAAAGAAGATAGTATCACAATAATAACCAGGTATGAGTGACCTTGTTTGAATGCTGCAAGAACCAATTTGAATAGTCAGACTAAATCAAACAAATTGCCATAGCAGACTAGACTAGTAGTTCACTAGTCCAGTATCCTGGCTCTGATGCTGGCCAATACCAGATGCTGTAGACAAAGGTGCTAAAATCACCATGATGGTGAAAATCTAAGGAAAAACTTGCCTATAAAGAGAGTTTCTTCCTACTGAGTTGGTTGGCTTATGCCCTTGGTGCATGAAGGTTTATCTCCCTTCTAATTTTTAAAAATCCTCTCTAAAGTAACTCTGTTCTCATTATCCATATTTTCAAATACTGCTGAGCTCTTGGCCTCAATGAGTTCCATAGTTTAGAGATGTGGTGTTTAAACTATATTTGTAAACTGAAATGTTTTTCTGTTTCTAAGAATATCCTCCTTTTATTGCATCGACAAAGTATGAACAGGGGCTCCTGATTAGCTTTCTGTCAAATATGACAGACATATATAGTACAATAATTAATTGTAGACATCTCTTGTGTCCTCTCCAAGCTTAAGCAGTCCCAGTTTTTTCAGTCTTTCCTTGTACTGAAGTCTTCAGAGGTCTTGGAATTTTTTAAATAATCAATTTCTGAACTTCCACCTTATCCTCCTTGAAATAAGGTGACTATAACTGAGCAGAATATTACAGGTGAAGGCATCCCATTAATTTAATAATGAAAATATTGTAACGTTAAAAAATAGAAATGTTAGAAAAAATATTTTTTTCTTTCCTTTTTTCTACAGCCTAGCAGTTTACTTTTTTGACTTAATATTAAAGAGAACTTTCAGTGAGCTGATCACAGTGACTTCCTAGACTTTTTTCCAGAGTTGGGTACATTAAAGTCCCTGTGTAGCAGCTGACCCCACCCATGCCACCAAGTCAACACCTCCATCCATACAGTAAGCCGAGGCATTGGAGCCTTAATTTAGTGTCCAACAACATATACAAATAGTTGAGATTACAATATACTTTGTCAAGACTGAATTGCATCTGCCATTGTGTTGCCCAATTACCTATGTTATGTCCCTCTGCAGTTCTCTGTCCTTACTAGTCCTGATTAACTAGTCCTGATTAACACAAATAATTGTGATCTGCAGGTACAGGTAACTTTTTAGAACTTGCTTTTCAATTTCACTTGGTTCTGTACTGCTTTATCCTGGCTTTACTAGAAGAATAGGTACGAGATACCAAAAGGGAGGTTGTTGGAGGCAGGGAGCTGTCATTTGTTTTTTTTTCTTTTTGTCCTGTGTTTGAACAACTTTTGGCACAAGGGATCTTGATCCATTACTGGGGCTTCTAGGCTTTACTGCAGTAGAAATAATGTTTTGTTTTTCCCTGTGATTTTCTTTCTGTCTGATAAGAAAAACCAAAACAGTTCTTGAGGCTGCAAATCTCATGGGATGTTTGGCTAAGATTTTGGATAAATGGCTAAATTTTGGATGCTTATCTGCCTCTCAAATTTTTGAAATTCACTTATGTTTTAATAACTGACCACAGCTTAAAAACCTTGCAATAGTGGCAGTCCTGCTCTTTTTCTCTTTTTACAGCTGTCTGACTCAGCCTTATATAACTAAAGCAGACAACAGCGAGAAAGTGCCTTTTAACCTTGCTTTCGGGGGGGGGGGGAGTATTTAATATTTCTTTCCTACTATTTGCATAATATATCCATATTAAGTTTGCCTTTCCAGTTGTTGTTCAGTGCTTAGGCAACATTCTCCCCCTCCTTTTTTTTTTTTTGCTGACCAGTGTTAGACTTCTGTAGTATAAAGGACTGATGCAAGAAAAATGATCTAACAAAGTGACTAGAAAGGTTGATACTTATAACTGACAATACCTCCATTAGTACTGAAAAGACTTTCTGCCCAACTGAGAAAGTGTTCGCAAAATATTGACTGAACACTTGCCTAATACCCTAGATGATGCCCTTGGTAGTTTATAATAAATCATGTGAGGAAAATATGAACTAGAGTGAAAGTGCATTGATGGGGTATGTATCATTGTAAAATGTATTGAATGTAAGGCCAGATTTTTCTCTGACCTACACTATGTGCAGCTGCAATGACTAGTCTAAATTGGTCAGCTTTGTGATGAATTTACTGAAAGACATTTTGGGCCAAATATCAAGTTAACGATGGTTGTTACAACTGCAATTGAGAGCAGAATTTGGGCCTTTTTGTTTTGAGAAAATTCCACCTTCTTTGCTGCCACAGCTCTCAGCCTTTGCAGTGGTAAGCAACGTTACTGAATTATCTCATTTGCATGAGTCCCATGGCACTAACAGTAATCTGTTCACAACAATAATCTCTCAGCAGAAGAGTTTCTTAAAGTGATTTTATGATGAGCATAATAAGCATACATCATAAAAGTGATGTGTAAGAAACATACATAATTAAAAGTCCATTTAATTAAAACAAATTATTTCACTTTATTTTTGGAACTGCACTGAAGGATTTTTTTAAGACAAGAATTTTTCAAGTTAACAGGAGCTATTCAGATCAAATACATTCTTCCAACCACTATTAAAATTCTTTATGCAAAGGCTTTAAGTTGTTGAGCATGTCAGCAGACTGTGGGGGGGAAAAAGCAAAAATTGGACGTATTTAGAGTTGGATGAAATAATTTTGTTAAATGAGCGCCCCATCCAGAAATATGAGGGACATAGTGTTGTGTGAAATAATTGAAACAACCCCCAAAACCCATGTGAAACTCACTTACTCAAAACTCAGCCTATGTTGGTTGAAAGTTTTTGCTGGGTCGGTTTATTGTTCTGACATGATAACGTGATGAGACTGACACCTTTGTTTTGAGGTATGTTGGAAGCTGAAACTCTAAATGTAATACAGGCATGTGGCCATATGTGAATCAAAATCAAGCAAATTAGTTCTACAAACACTTGTAAAATTCCAGGGACATCCAGTTTTGGCCTCTATTCCATCTCCAGGGGTCTTGCTGTGGCAGGTCCTGGTGGATAATTGTTTGAATGAAACCTTTTGAGGTTTCACCCATCATTAAACACGTGCGAAGTGAATGAGTAGCCCATATAACAAAACCCACCATCATGATGGCCACTAATTGGCATCTTTGTTATTGGCATACTCGGAGAGGGGCCAAAGTTTCAGTGAGCATGAAAATGCAACTAGCTACTCACCCCTACAGTCATTAAAACATGCATGGATACTCTCCAGGTTCTGTACTTGTTTCTATAAATAACAGGACTTCAGTGTGCAAGCCTCTTAGTCTGGCATTTGACAACACTAAATGTGCTTACAGTTATTTTTCAATCAAAATCTACAGCATGTTTGCAGTTGCTGAATATTGCTGATGTCTGTCAGTGTTAAATGCATGGTATTAATTAAACTGAAGAGTTTTCATGTAATTTCTAACATCAATTTTAATAGAAGTGGAGTGAAGCTTACTATTAAACTTTCCAATATTTTACAACACCATATGCAGTTCCTGAGAGCCAGGGATTTTGACTGCCATAACGAGGTGACACAGAGGCAGGTATTAAATAGTACTAAGAAACAGTAAAACTTTATATTTTTGTGTAAAAATAGAGATGTTTATCATACAAATTAATGTATTCGCCCCCCCCTTATAGTATGTAATAATTTGCTGTTACTTTTCCTGGGGGAAAGGGAAACGCCTGTTTTTATCCATTATTTCATGCCTACCTGTGAGCAGTTCCTTTTCATGGTACTCAGTATGACTCATTACCTGACATTTATCTTGAATTCATCAGTGGACAATAGATGCAAACAAATTTTTTTTTTTTCTTAGCAATAGATCATGCCAAAGGTAACAGAAAATGATCAAACTGTCTCTTGCTCGGGTAATATACTGTACCACTATTTGCTGACTATCCAAAATATAGCAGATTTTCTATTGATCTGTCTACATCTTTATTACCATAATCTTATCAGCATTGTTGCTGTTACAGTATATGATCTGTGATCACACAGGTTTTATTTTTATTTGCTACATTAGAGATAGTGCACCCTCAGTCACTTACGGTTCTAAGATGGTTTCTACATTTATTGATTTTTTTTTTTTAAGCTTGCTTTATGGAATTCGAAGGAGTTGACATTCAAAGGTTTGCTTGTTTGATAAACATCTTACAACTCCAGCGTCTCACAGTAAGGAAATATCACCCACATAAAGAAAATAAAGGGGGGAAATCTCAAAGTGCATTTTTATTTCTTTAGGAATCATTGCAGCCTGGTTTACAGGGCAGAATAATAGGAATGTTGGACCTATGCTACATATGTTGTCATTGCATTACAGATATAGATAATGGGCACTTATGTAGCCGGCTTTATTGCAGGCAAAAATTTTCTAAGTGGAGAACAAATACCCACTCCTTTAATTTCAATGAAACCCTTTCTGTTTCTAAATGGCTAAAATAAAAAGTAAGCTTATGGAAGGAAATTGTCATTACTTGAAATCCCTTGGAGATGGTGGGGTTCATGGACTTCCTATTGATCTGGAAATGTTGAAAAACATTTTCAAAACCAAATGTTTTTATTTTTTTTTTTCAACCCAGGGACTCTAGTCGTGGCCATTTTCAATTCAGTTTTCTATGCATCAGTGCCAGTCAGGGTGGCAGGAGAATACAAGACTGGTGCACAGACAAACGGAATGAAAGGGAATAAATATCCCCCCCACCCCCGGGAATAGGAATGGGAGGTGAGGAAGGTAGGAGTGAGTGCGGGAGGAGGGAGACAGAAGGTGCTCCCCTCTCCACATTAGAAATAGGAGGCTCTTGAACAGTTTGCAGCGATGGCGGGGCAACCTGGTATGGGCTGATTCTGGAGAACAGTAAGGAGCCCGGAGGTAGTGTCTGTCTTCAGCAATGTCTTCCTGAGCCATGACCATATGATCTTCCACCAGGCTTCTTCTGGTCTCCTGCCACAGGATGTGTTCCTGGAGAAGCAGTGATCTATTTATAGAGACAAATAATAGCCTCTCTACATTCTTTGAGCCTGTCGGAGACTGTATCACCAGCTATTTACACTAAAAAAGTGGTCTGAGTAGATGCTGCTTGATGGGTAGGAGAGGTGGGGGACAGCCAGTTGTTGCAATGCTTGGCCACACATCCCTTGTCAGCTGCTAGTAATGAAGGTCTGAGTTAATGGGCGCTTGCATGGGATCCTGGACATATCCATGAAACCTTTTCTATGCTGCTGCTGCTGCTCTTGCAGCGGCACTCTCTTCCTTGAGGGGTGAAGAAGAAATGTGAACCAGTCCAAAGTCCTTCAAGCTATCCCCAAAAGGAACACTTGCTCTCTCCCTCAGTGCATATGGTGATACTCCCTTCCTGCTGTAGAATCTTCTTCACCTCTAGGTGGTGAAGACGCTGCTGCCTAAATCTTGGAGAGCACTGGACAGTACCTTCAGTTGCCTTATTTCTGTTTATTTTTCAAATGGAGCATGCTTGCCTCATTCCCATGAAACACTTAGACTTTGAAACACCATTTTCCAACTGAAAAGTGTTCTCTTGGAAAGTTATTGACCAGTTCTAATTGTGACACTTAAAATCAGTTTTCCCTGCGTTCATCTGGAGACCTTTTTTACTGGTGGACCTTGAGGAGAAGAGTGAGGGCTTGATCACTGACTAACAGTGGTTGAACTTGGATGGACTATGTAAAGACCTTGTATTGATATCCTAAATGAAGTTTCTCTGAATCTCTGTCAAGTATCCAATTATTTATGTATCGTATCTCCCCACTTGCTAGCTAGAACAATAACTAGGGAGCATATAGAGACGTATTTTATGCCTCCTTGTAACAGCTTCTCCTGCTAATGACTATCATCCAGATCTCTGTGTATAATAGGCAGTTGAATTCACTGATTGCATCTGTAAGGGGACTGTGGCCCCCTTACTAACATTCAGTGGGGGTGTTTTGGTTGGCTAGCTCCCAGTACTAAAAGGGGAAGGGTCTATGGGAAATCAGGACCCTGAGACTGATAGCCCCCAGGAACAATGGGGAGAGGCCAGTGCTCCAGGTCAGCCTGACTGACAGGGCGTGCAGACTAATCAGGGAGTCAGGAGGCCAGGGAGGTCCCGTCCTTCATGTGAGCTGGAATTACCTGGGTCAGACAGAGTGGGGCTGAGCTAAGGAGAAAGCAGGGGCCCAAGCTGAGCTGGGGAGCAGAGCTGTGCCAGATCCAGAGAGAGCAGACCCTGTTCTGGGAGCTGAGCTGCAGCCCCAAAGCCAGAGGCACAGCCCCGAGAGAGCAGACTTGTCCTGGGAAGAAAGCTGCAGCAACCAGAGCCAGAGGGGCCAGAAAAGCAGCCCAGGAAGTAGGTCAGTGCTGGGAGCAGAATCACAGAAGCAGCCTGCAGAGCAGACCTGTCCTGGGAGCAGAGCTGTAGCAACCAAAGCCAGAGGGGCCAAAGAAGCAGCCCAGGGAACTGGAGGCAGAGCAGCAGTGGCGCTGAGACAGACTGGTGGAGCTGGGGCTGGAGCAGTCCGGAGCCAGGTGCGGTGAGCAGCTGGGGAGAGCGAGGGGGACCCTGGGCAGCAGGCCCAGCACAGGGAGGTACCTCAGCCAAGAGGCACTGCAGGCCAGGCTTGGATCGTAACCCCGACAGGGTGGAGGTGACACTGGGAAGAAGGGTCCTACCACTTAGAGACTGAGAGTGTGTGGCCACCACCAGAGCGAGTGTCCAACCCAAAGCATCCCTGCAGCACAGCCAGGGCCGGAGAAGGAGGCCTGGGACTTACAATGAACAGACTGTGAACTGCCCTGACATTCCAGAGACACTGTTTGTGATGTTCCCTGCCACAGAGCGGGTTGATGTGTTTCCTTTAACCTTTCCCATTTTTCCTTATTCTTTTTAAAATTAATTGTTGATTAAATAACTTGCATTTGCTTTAACTTGTATGTAATGGTCAGTGGGTCAGAGAAGTGCCCAGTGCAGAGAGAGTACCCCGGAGTGGGGACACCCTAGCCCTTGTCCTAGGTGACCACAGCAGGGTTGGGGTTCCAGCCCCCCAGGAATCCTGGGCCCAGCCTTGTTGGGGTTATGAGGACTCTGACAGACAGGAGAGTGGAAGGGGAGCCCTCAAGGGCAGGGAGGCTACTGGGTAAAGGAAGTGGGAGTGAGGGCTCAGGTCCTTTTGCTATTCCACTTCACTGGGGTAGTGCAGAAGCCAGGAAAGTTCCCCACAATAGCAGGACTTAAACTTAGCAGGACTGCTTAAACACTTGTTGTTACCCTGGTTCATGCCTACAGCTATCTGCCTTTCTGCTGTATTGCTGCTGCTTATCTACTGTATTTCTTCACTGTTGCAGTATAGTCTCTTGGCAGCAGCTAGTCCTTGCCAATAACAGTTGGTATCTAGGGTAGGTAGGTGCCTTCTAATTTGGAGTACATAGTTGGAGGGTATAATTCCATTACAAATTGCAGGTTATGGTTCAAACATGTGCGGGAATGGTGAACACACCTATGTATTCCTCCAGTTCTTGTTTTTTAATATGCCACTTTAGGAGTATTTGTATCCTAAAAGGTTGGTGGTCTGTGTTAGTGTTCTCACAGTATCTAGGGGAGTGATACCAATATTTACGACAGCTATTCAGTTTAAGGAATTTACTGCTAATTTACTAGACAAACAAAGGGTAAATATATAGACCAGGAGTTGTTTTTAGACCTGGGCTTCTCTGTGCTCTTATCTTACCTCTAACAAAATCTAAACTGAAAGAGCTCACCTGTCCAACTCAGCCTTTTTTAGATTATCAATAATTCTTCCAAACAACCCTAAAATATTCCAGTTCATTTAAAAAAAAAATCCTAATTACCTCACATCTGCCTTCTGCAACAATTTGGCCACCTAGCTATTGTACTATGTTATCCAAAAGCCATATGTGTAGGTTCCAAATTCACAGCACCCTCCTGGGTACTGGATGCTCAAGCTTTTGAAGGTGTCCCCAATGTAGGGAGCTCCAAATGCAAGTAGTAGCTTTCCATTTAACTGGACATTATAATTGCAGAAACCTACAATTCACAAACAAGATATGGGACCTTAAACAATAAATGGATCATTATATTATACACCAGTCCTCTGGGAATGACATAATGTTAATTTTATTATCACATTTATTTATTCTCCCTAAGGAAAAATAAAGAATACACACATGCCTCCTAAGCTCAAACACACCTCTCAAAGATAGGAAATCATTTAAACATCCTTTTTGCACAATGAACTCCCTGTCCCATATATCTTCCTATGTTCCAAGATTATTTCAGGGCCTACCAAAAAGCAAAAGCCTGCTAATTAACAAAAATAAAAATCTCCCCATTCTTTCATATTTGCACAGCACACATACTGACAGAGACCTGCATTTTGTGTCACTTGCATTTCCTACCCCTTACCTAGGAAATCCTAGGCTCCCGTGAGGACCTTGGGAGTTTTGCCATTAACTTCAGTGGATCCTGGACTACAGCCAGTATTTTTAAAGTAACTGACTCAGACCACTGAGCTCGTGAGCGTGCTCTTGAGTAGGTGTAACTTATCATAGCTCTGACTTGGGTGGAAGTTATGGCAACTTACACCAGCTGAGGATCTGCCCTGTAATACCTAACTGGTTAGAGGCTCACAATAAGTATGGGTGTGCCCTTATTTATCCCAAAGCATTTATTTATTTTTGGCAGTATGTCTTTGGCAGCTACATTATGTACCCAGTTCTGCTCTCAGTTCCATGAGTGCAGCTCATGAGAGTACTTGCTAGTACAGTAACTACACTCTGTAGTCTAGAATTTTTGCATAGCAAATTTCATATCCCATACAGTGTGTCTTTCTATAAAACAATTCTGCCTTTTATTACATATCTGGGTACATCTCTCATGAGCTGTAGCAACTATTGAATAGGAAGGTGCCATTTTTACCATTTTTGTGACTATACCCACTCTTAAAAATTGATTTTTCCCAACATGGAGATCTTACATGAATGTAGTACAGTTATGAAAGCTAAAATGTGTCTAATGTGATGGCCTGTACCTTTAAAGTTTGAGCATTCTCCCTCATCCCCATGAAAAGGCTCACTTTTGTTTTGGTTTCAGTTTTTGCTGTCAGAAGAACAATAAAAGCTTCACAGCAGACAGTTGTCTTTCTAGCTCCTTCTCTGCTAGGTCCAAATAGAACACCTAATGCTGACTTTAAAGATACTAATTTGTCTCCTGTCAAGACGTTGCAGGAAATTGCCACATCAGTCACACCTGCATCTTCAAGAGGCATATTTGAAGCTACATGAATATCTTGTATAACTGCTTTTTTTTCAGATGTCACAGTTTGAAGATTTGAATGTTCTTAGCCACTTCTTGACTAGAAATAGCACGTTCTAGAAAGAGTGTAATACTTCAGTTAGCTCCTTGTTTGTGCTTTTTAGTATTGTAGCTTGTTTCCTTAAATATGCTTTAAGCCAGGAAACATAGAAAATAAGAATGCTACAATGTAGGAGGAAATGCAGGTGTTTTAATGGGGGTGTGGTGATTAAATAGAAGCTATTAAGTAGACTAATTATATCATTGTTCACTCTAAAGATCTGAGGCCAAATTCTACCCTCATTAATGCATTTTCAATCGCAGTTTCACCATCTAACTGGCCCACAGGACCACCAGGAAATCTCCTGGAATGTTCACAAAATGGTCACAGGCAATTTTCAGTTGACAATCTCTACATTTATTTAGCCTAGAGACAGGATTTTTTCTAGGCTTTTTCCTCTTTCTTTAGTCTTTTCTCCTCAGAGTTTTGGAATAGGAATGGGAGGTGAGAATAGGTTTGTTAGACACCTAACTTTGAAGTGCAGGCATCTGGAGTGCGTCATAATACACAGGACAGTTTAATGTGCCACTACTATAAAAGTGGTTAGCCACTAGCCCAGTGGTCTCCAACCTTTTTATGCACAAGATCACTTTTTGAATTTAACAGCAACCCAGAATCTACCCCTTCCCCTCCCTGAGGCCCCACCCCATTCACTCCATCCCCCCTCAATCCATTGCTCGCTCTCCCCCACCCTCACTCACTTTCACCAGGCTGGGGCAAGGTGTTGGGGTGTGGGAGGGACTGCGGGGTCTGGGCTGGGGCCGAGGGGTTCGGAGTGTGGGAGGGGGCTCTGAGCTGAGCCTGGAGCAGGGATTTGGGGTGCAGGAAGAGGTGAGGGGTGGAAGCTTTGGGAGGGAGTTTGGGTGCAGAAGGGGGCTCCGGGTTGAGGAAGAGTGTTGCGGTGCAGGAGGGGGTATGGGGTGCTGGCTCTGGGCGGGGGCTAAGCACTGGGGCAGGGGTTCAGGGTGCAGGAGGGAATATGGGGTGTTGGCTCTGGGAGGGGGCTCACGGCTGGGGAAGGGGGTTTGGAGTGCAGGAGGGGGTTTGGGGTGCTGGCTCTGGGAGGGGGCTCAGGGCTGGGGGTTGGGGTGTGGGAGAGGTGCAGGCTCCCACTGGGCGGCACTTACCTCAGGCAGCTTCCAGTTGGTGGCGCAGCAGGGCTAAGGCAGGCTCCCTGCCTATCTCAGCCCCATGCCACTCCCCAAAGTGGCCAGCATGCCCCTGTGGCTCCTGGGGGGGCAGGGGTCTCCATGAGCTGCCCCCACAGCTCCCATTGGCTACAGTTCCCCATTCCCGGCCAATGGGAGCTCTGGGGGCAATGCTTGCAGGCATGGGCAGTGCACGGAGACCCCTGCTCTCCCCTTTCCCCAAGGGCCACAGGCCAGGGGCATGCTGGCTGCTTCCGGGAGCAGCGTGGGGCGAGGGCAGGCAGGGAGCCTGCCTTAGCCCACTGCACCACTGGACTTCTATGGGCCAGAGATCGCAATCGACTGTCAGCAGCTTCAGGATTGACCAATCTGTTGCAATCTACCGGTTGGTGGCCAGTGCACTGGCCTAAAGACATTTGAGGAGGGACAGAGAGACCTCTCTGTGAGTGAATGAGTGATGTAGCTCATAGCAGGCTCCTCCTAGGAACAAGCATCTCTTCCTCTGGGTGTGAAGATGAGCCCACTGAGCTGGGAAAGTTGCTGATGCAGCCACAGGTGCAAGAAACTGTTTTTTTCTTTTGTTTTTTTTAAAAGAAGAGCCACCGTCCGCTGCTAGTGGGGTTCAGTGTGACAAAAGGCTGTGTAAGTTATGTGGTTGTGGAATCTCTTATCTCTCACAAGGCTCTTTCTGACAAAGTTTGGCACTAAAATTCCGTTGACTTTGGTAGGGTGGTGCATGTGTGTAACTGAAGGAAGAATTTGATCCATTAGTCATTATCTGAGGACTAAAAAGGTTTAATGAGTTTTTGATTTATTAATGACCTCTGAGCTGAAAATAATGGCACAAGCGGTCTCAGCATAGCAACAGATGCTTCTGGTTGGTTTTTATAATATTTCAAAATAACCATTTTGGGTCATTTTTAGCTAAATGAACAAAACCTCACCCCCACCCCTTTGTCCTTTTGTAGTAGAAAATGTTGAGTCCTAATCCATTAACTTTGGAAATATGAGAAACATAAACAAAGAGCATGTAGAAATGAGCCTGGTTTTTTTGTTTTGAAAAGTGGTCACCATTCATATGCAGCAACATTGATTCCAACAAAAAATTTCCTAGTGTATATTTATGGAGTGAGCATGAGAGCCAAATTGGCATGGTAAAATGTAATGGCTTTTCTCGGTCTGTTGGTGATTCACGTATCAAATATAGAATAAACAATTGGCAACTGTGAATCATGTGGCTAGAATTACATCCAGGAGATGTCCATATCCTCAAAGATTTAGTGGGAAAATGACCCTGAAAAAGTCTACCTCTGGAGTCCTCACTCAGATGAAACTCCCAGTGGGAACAACGGGAGATTTGCCTGAATGAGGATTGCAGGATGAAGCCCTGAGCTGGAACATCTTGGTCACCAGCAATTTCTGTGATGGGGGTTCAGTATGCTACTCAGGAAAAATAACACTTCCAAAAAGGTACGCTTAGTATTGTCTTAGGACTTCAGCAATGTATAGCAGCAGTATCAGAAACATTGCATCATTCAGTTGAATTTAGAACTGCGCAGGGCTATTAATTAGGTGCAAACCACAAATTTTAAGACATCTTCTGTTCAATATTTACAGTAAGTGAAAACTTTAAATATTGTTAGTGCACAGGAAATCAGTTCAATCTCTCAGTAAAGTATGTGAATACAGTGTTACTGCAGCAAGACAGTGCACATCTGAATATTTCTAGTCTTCACTTTGGCCACAGGAATGCTGAGAAGAGGTCTAAAACACTGTTACAAACGTTCCTTAATTTTATGTAAAACTGTTACGTGCTGTTTTGTAAATTCTAGATTTTTATCATCCAAATTATATTTACAATATTTTTAAATATTTATTTCATGCTACTTAGACATTCTCTGCAGTTTAAAAGACCATTCTTGGAGTTTTTACTCATGTGAAAAATCTTTACCTATGCAGGAGTCCCGGTGATGTCAGTATGACAACTCAGGTGGGGAAAGGGTTACAGAATTGGGCCCTGTGTTATTACTATGCTCTGTTTTTGTTTGTGTGGGTAACGTTGTAAAAGTGATTTATTGTACACACATATATACACCAGATTATGCCAGTCTTGCAAAACATCTACTCAACCATGTACCTCCGATAAGTAATTTTTTTCTGGATGATTAAATCTTTTTTTATTATTAGCATCATAACAAAGGGTGAGATTTTGTGCCTGGGCTGATAAATTTTCATGACACCTTTTCAAGGCTACTGAATGCAACATATTAATACTTGATGTATACTTTTAATAGCACAATACACACTGCTGTACTTCACTTTGACACTTCGGTTAATACAGGAAATTCTTTACCCATCTGCTAATATTTATGGCATATGTGCAGCTTGTTTATGTACCTATCTTGTGTTTTATTTAGTTTTCTTACTTCCAAAAAATTTGATAAAATCAGGTGTGTGTTTCTAAGAGAAATCTTGTAGGAGTGCATAGTTTGTTTAGACTTCTTTCCATATTATTTTTGGATCAGAAGAATCTGACACACGAGAAAATTGCTTATGCAGTTAGATTTTGTTTCCCATTGATGGATTCCACACTTGGCTCTTGAAGGAAAAACTGATTTATGCAGGCACATAAAGGTCCATGGCTAATGGGTATGTAAGTACATGTTATATACAAATGAAATGCAGGCAACCATAATACATAGACTAAATAGAGGCAGTTGTGAATTACAGACCCATAATTTCACCACGGAGTCCGGGTGACATAAACCTCAAGAATGAAGCTTTAGTGGTGTGTGTGATGTGGTGTCACCAGAATCCCAAAGTGGAATTACAGTTCCATAATTCCAAATTGTGATTTTTTTTTTTCCTAAATGTTGTTAAACACGTGGCTCTCAGCTCCTTTTTCACATCAAACTAGCCCATTCCTTTCCTCCATCTTCATTGTTAAAACTACACTATCTCATTCCCCTTTTCTTTTCCAGCTGTCTCTTTCCATATACTAGTAATCCCTTTTTGTTTCCAGCGTTCAGACTATTGCAGGAGAAACTCAAAATCAGAGAAACTGCTATAACTAGGGCTTCTTAGTGGTGTGTGTTTGAAAATCAGGTGTGTGATGTCTCACCAGTCAGTGCACTGTCATAATTTATAAGCTTGATGTCACTTTTTAAGGCATGGTTTGCTTGATTCAGTGGAATCCAGGTAGAGAGATGAGGGAGTCTTGTGTGTCCCTCATTTATATGTATTGAATATTTGAAGGTTTTGTGGTTTTATACTACAGTATAATTAAGTTAAAAATTTGAAAATACTATATTGCTCACCTTCCATCATTTGGAGTTCTGTGCCTGTCTTACTGGGGCATTGATTTAGTTATCTAAAACTAATACTGCTTCATTTGAAGACATTCCATTTTTTTGATTCTCAAGTTTCATTGGTCAAAATGGCATTAAGATAGGATATTTTTTTTCCTGAATCAGTCCCAAAGATATATTATGATAGTGACAGAAGCTTTGACTGAGTTTTGAGACACGTAGTCAGTTACTCTTTATTTGGGAAGTGGATAACTATTTTTACAACTGCATAATAGATTGTGTACACACATTTCATGGTAGATGAGCACAAAAAGGATTGTTTAATTTGTCTAAATATATCAAGGTATCCTGAAATCACTGTCATCGTATTTTCTTTGCTGCTACAAATCTTGGTTGTGTGCTGCATTTGCAAACTATGACTACAAGTGTTATATTTTACTTGGAATTCTTTAATTTTTTAATAAAGAAATATAAATATTTCTTTCATGTTTTTACAATTTTAAATGAGGCTTACACCATTGGCTAGCTAAATTGTTGAACACCTGAAATGATTAGCCAGTGCTCTTTACACATGTAGAATATATGTGATGTACGTATTTGCAGAGGGAGAAGTAGTTAGGTTGGATTTGCTATTATGATTTACTACTTGTATTACCTATAGTCCCTAACTGAGATTGGGTGAGATTGGGATTGGAGGTCCTACTGCACAGACACATAAACATAGTAAAAGGTAGTCACTTTCCAAAGATCTTGTAGTCTAAGGCCCTAGTTCTGCAGTTGATAGCATGTGGACAGACCGCTGTGACACAGAGCCCCACTGAAGCAGAGTTAAAAGGGAAGAAGGCACAAGGGGGAGGAGAGGGCCTGAGGCTGACTGCCCCCCAGCAGCCTTTAGGTGTTTGTGTGATGCCCTCTTGAGTCAACTGGTGTATTTGAAGGTGCCACCACCAATGACCCCATTGCTCTCCAGCTCTGCCACTGCTGAAACCTGGCTTTGCTGATGCTCTGAAATCATAGGGCTTTGCACAGTTATTGCAGTCTGCCTGTGTAGTTGTAGGGCAAAACAGTTTATATAGGCAAAACAGTTGAAGACTAGGAGGAATTAGTGATCTCCATTTATAGATGGGGAAAGTGAAGTGCTGAGAGATTACCTGACTTGTTTGAAATCACACACTAGAAGTATATGGAAAAGCTGGGAATAAAGCGAAAATATCGTGAGTCCCAGTCCAGTGTCTTAACAACACCATTTTTCTTCTCCAAAATGCAGCTTTTATTTTAAACCTCAATTTCGGTTACATTAACTTTCCTAACTAAAAATCCTTTAAGTATGAATTTTTTCATGTTTGCTCTCAGCCCAGAGGTGTTTTTAATAGCTTCTGTAAACTTATTGCCAAATATATTATGAGTGAACTCTGCAGAACTCAACACACAATGTAACTTGTAAGTATCCTGAAAGTTTAAAGTTTGCCAATTAACACACAGCTGCCAATTAAAGGTGTTGGTGGAGAAATAATTTGCATTAAACTTGGTTTGTTTTGTAGATCTCATTGTAGAGACTTTAGTCTCATTTAGAGACTTAAAAACCAAGCCTAGTACATACGTGTTGGCTATTCAGTAACAGCATATCCTGGAGCAGAATGGTGATTTGTCACTTTCCATACAACTGGTGAAATGATACCTGAAATAATACATTCATTTCTAGGCACTTTAATACTAGTATGTGTAGGCAAACTGGAGGCAGTAGAGAGAAGAGGAACAAAATAAGGGTCTGGAAGTATTAATTTATAGAAAAAAAGATGAAGAAACAAAGTATTTTCTAATACACATACACACACGATAAGCAACAACTGGGAATACCTGATGAGTATTTACAAGTATATGAAGGCTGCAAACACAAAGGAGGGACAATAATGATTGGACAAGGTTGCATATACCCAGATGCAATGGGAAAAATCTAGGTAAAATATCAGGGAAAAGTTCCTAAGAGTGAGAGCTGCTAGACTGTGGAATAATCTCCTAAAGGGAGAGAGGGAAGTCTCATTGCTTGAAGTGCACAAACATTCTGAAAAGCAGTAAAGAATATTCTGTTGGAGACGACTCTTTGTTCCTCAGGGGATGAAATAGATGTCCTAATACAAATTATATTTGGAAAAAGTTCTGTGATTTAATAGGGAAATGGAAGCAGTGTGATCCTTGTGTTTCATGTAGGATGATTGGAGTCAAGATCTGGGCTGTTACTGTTCCGCTGATTCACTGTGGTTGTGATAAATAACTTCCTATCTGTAAAATGGATCACTGATTCTAGTGGATAGTGCTTTGAGGTTATTAGAATAAATGTGCTATGTGCAAAGTATTCATGTGTATACATTTTAACCCCCTCCCCAGAAAAAATCTGCCTTTACTCACTAAAACATTTCAGGGGGTTAGATTGGAAGGAGCAGCATCAGAAGACTAGGAAGGCAGTTTCCCAAAGGGATCAAATTGAGGTGGAAATATGGTAACGAGACTTTTCATGCATTTCTTTTGTCCAAAGATCTCAAAGCATGATATGATATGATCTTCAAAACACTCCTATGAGATGAAGAGTTATTGTATCGATTATTATAAGTGCAGAAATAAGGTTATAGACAAGTTAAATGAATTCAGTCACAGTAAGTCGTGACTAGGAAGACCAGAAGATGCAAGTTCTCTTCCCAGCCAAGTTTCCCTCTTTTGGCACTTTCTCATTGTACTTCTGATAGAAGAACCACAGAAGAAAAAACATCTTAAAATAGAGAATCTGAACTTCTTAAGGAGAACACCAACACTGTATGTATATTATATGGAAGGTCTTTGAATGGAAAACATGTTATAAGAATACTTTGAACCGAAGAGTTGTCTTAAATGAATTCACTGATAACTTCAAAACATCATGTCCCCCCTGCCCAAATATGATATGCTGCAATATGTTAATATTATTTAGAAAGTTAGACTGGGGAGAGGATTCTAAAGAAAGCCAAAGATGACCAAAATTTAGAAATTGACTGCTTGTTCGTGAAATTATTATTTGGGAACAAAGGTTTTTCTCAGGGTGGGATTATAGATGGAATGTGCTAATTAAAGGAACAAAAAGATGGGCATTACAGAAGATATAACAGTAAAATATCCGGGAGAAGCCAAATAGGGACTTTAGATTCCTGTCAGTTGTACTGTTTGATATGGCAGATCTCTTCTTGTCATCCCGCAGTAATAAGAGGCTTTTCTGAGGGCAACACTTGAGCATGCCACAGGCTGTCCCTGTGGTTTTTCTTTTCCAGGGAGTGATCTTACCCATTGGATCACCTGAGCCAGATGGGAAAGAGAAAGTAGCCTATCTCTGGTCTCCTTTGTGGGATGTTAATGGATCACTAAAATGATAGAACATAGGTGACCTCTTTAGTCACTAATTATGTAATAATAAACAACTTACATTTGAAATTAGTCACCTTTCAGAAATATACAGCCTGGGTAGGCTCAGTCTTTTCTGGCAAAAGATTATAGCTGGAGAGATCATCAGCCCAGATATCAGAAAGACTGAACAATCCCCAAATCGATAACTAGTGAATACATACTTAATGGAATACTTTAGTGTGCTATAGAAAAGTTACCTTGCGACCGTGTTTTTAAATATTGAGGACCAGAAGCTGAAAACCGTACACCCTGATCTTCTGCACTGTCCTTAATTTTTTACACTTGTATTGTTTTTGGTACTAATTCAATAGCAAACCGTTAGTATCTTGGCATGTTATAGTGGCATGTACTCTTCAGTATCAAAAAGGTGGACGCAAGCACCAACTATATTACTTGAAACTTAATCCAGTAAAAGTGGGTTTATTCAATTATCTGAACATGGGTAACGTCAGGAATGAACAGCACTTTTCTTCTAACGCTATCACTAAAAGCTCCTTTCTACAAGAAGAATGTAAATATGATGCAGTGTGATTAGGATATGTTCACATTTATCTCATAAGGATTTTTTTTTAGATGCAGTATTGACAGCAAGCTGCAGTGCTGACAGGAATCAAATTAACATTCTTTAATGTACACTGTTGCAAAGTGATTTAATTCGCTGTTATAAACTCTCTCTCTCGTAAATGAATAATTTTATGTTTCTGACTTGCAAGGAACTAATGATGAAGAGATTGGCAGCATATTCCAACTTGGACTCTTTAAATCTTCAGTTGTAACAGCAAAATAATGAAGAATGAGCCAAGTGCTAATTGCTGATTTAGAATAATTTAAAACACTTAAAAAAACCAAACCCCAAATAAATCCCTATAAATATTCCAGATCGAACTGAGGCTCCTCAGTGCAGGCCTGTGGACAGTATTCCACAAATGTAACATGGCAACTTTAGTACCTTAAGTAAGTGGTTTTCAACCCTTTTTTACTTACGGACCTCTAAAAGAATTTGAATGGTGGCGTGGATGCCTTTGGAAATCTTAGACAGTCTGCAGACCCACAGGGGTCTGTGGACTACAGGTTGAAAACCACTGGTCTTTGGTAACAACGACTTTTCACGGACCCCTTAGACCTCTGCAGACCACAGGTTGAAAACCACTGCCTTAAGTCCATACAAGATACTGAGTAATTAGCAAAACGCTGGCAAGCTTTGACTGTTGCTTGTTGTACCTTTCCATTGTCAAAAATCACGTGTGATGGGTGTCTGTACTGGATACATAGAAAATGACTAGACTTCCATTGCATGTGTAAGGGGACTGTTGCCCCCTTACTAACATTCAGTGGGGGTGTTTTAGTTGCTAGCTCCCAGTACTAAAAGAGGGAAGGGTCGATGGGGAATCAGGACCCTGAGACTGCCAGTCCGTAGGAGCAATGGGGAGAGGCCAATGCTCCAGGTCAGCCTGAAGGACAGGGTGAGCAGGCTAATCAGGGAGTCAGGAGGCCAGTGAGGTCCCATCCTCCATGTGAGCTGGAATTGCCTGGGTCAGACAGAGTGGGGCCAAGCTAAGGAGAAAGCAGGGGCCTGAGCTGAGCTGGGGAACAGAGCTGTGCCAGTTCCAGAGGGATCAGAAAAGCAGCCCAGAGAGCAGCCCCTGTCCTGGGAGCAGAGCGGCAGCCCCAAAGCCAGAGGCACAGCCCAGAGAGCAGTCTTGACCTGGGAGGAGAGCTGCAGCAACCAGAGTCAGAGGGGCCAGAAGAGCAGCCCAGAAAGCAGGTCAGTGCTTGGAGCAGAGTCACAGAAGCAGCCTGCAGAGCAGACCTGTCCTGGGAGCAGAGCTGTAGCAACCAGGGCCAGAGAAGCTGCCCAGGGAGCTGGAGGCAGAGCAGCAGCCATGCTGAGGCAGAGTGGAGCTAGAGCTAAGACAGAGTTGAGCTGGGGCTGGGGCTGGAGTAGTCCAGAGCCAGGTGTTACGAGTAGCTGGTGAGAGCGAGGGCGGACCCTGGGCAGTGGGCCCAGCACAGGGAGACGCCTCAACCAGGAGGCTCTGCAGGCTAGACTCAGAGGGGGATTGGTAACCCTGACAGGGCAGGGGCAAGGCTGGGAAGAAGGGTCCTACCACTTAGAGCCCAAGAGCGTGTGGCCACCACCAGAGCGAGTGTCCAACCCAAAGCATCCCTGCAGCACAGCCAGGGCCTGAGAAGAAGGCCTGGGACTTACAAGGAACAGCCTGTGAACTACCCTGGCATTCCAGAGTCACTGTTTGTGATGTTCCCTGCCACAGAGCGGATTGATGTGTTTCCTTTAACCTTTCCCATTTTCCTTTATTCTTAAAATTAATTGTTGATTAAATAACTCGCGTTTGCTTTAACTTGTATGTAATGGTCAGTGGGTCAGAGAAGTGCCCAGTGCAGAGAGTACCCCGGAGTGGGGACACCCTAGCCCCTGTCCTAGGTGACCACAGCAAGGGTTGGGGGTCGAGCCCCCCAGGAATCCTGGGCCCAGCCTTGTTGGTGTTACAAGGACTCTGCCAGACAGGAGAGTGGAAGGGGAGTCCTCAAGGGCAGAGAGGCCACTGGGTAAAGGAAGTGGGAGCAAGGACTCAGATCTTTTGGCTAGTCCACTTCACTGGGGTAGTGCAGAAGCCAGGAAAGTTCCCCACAATAGCAGGACTATTCCCCCGCTTACACATGCCGAGGGGGAGTAAGGGAGTATGATGCATCCCATTTTCCCCCGCCTGGACTACCTGCGTAGCAGCACAAGGAGAGACACAGACTCTGAACAACTGCTGCATACCTTTCTCTTTGCATATGTAGGCAGGCTTCATTTCCCCCAACATGTCAGTTAGCATACCTGTGCTAGCATCTCTAAAGATGTACGCTACACCAGCAACAGACCTTATAGAGAGCGCTTCCCCCTCTGAGCAAGGGGTGAAACTGGAAGGCAGAATGTGACTCTGAGGGTGAGAGAGTGCCTCCCAGTCTGCTCCTGGGAAACAGGGCTGGCTCCAGGAACCAGCTTTCCAAGCAGGCCGCAATTTGGCAGCAGCGCCACTTTTGGGCGGCAGCTCCGCCGCTCTTCTGGGTGCGGTGGCAATTTGGCAGCAGCCCTGGCGCTGTTGTGGTGGTGGCAATTCAGCGGCGACTGCTTGGGGTGGCAAAATTGGTAGAGCCGCCCCTGCTGGGAAAGCATATTGATGGCACTCGGGGCAAAGCCATTTCAAGCTTTTACAAGTCCTCAATTAACTTCTTTGCTGGTATGTGTTTGGAGCTCAATACAGGGTTTTCTGAGTCTCACCCCTGAAGATGAATTTCACATAAGACATTCTTTCAAGGTGGGTTATGGTGTTAATAAAAAGCTGTAAAACCCCATCTTATTTTGGATGAATAAAGGGCATGTTGACCATATTACTATCTAACAGGCTCTCTGGTTATTTTAACCTGAAGGTTGACCCTTTTATTTTGGGACTGGGACCAGAGTTTTCAGTTGATGATCTATTTAGTTCATTCTCAAACAGTTGAATGTGCCAATGGAAATTATCTTCAATATGGCATAAAATCTAAAATTAAAAATAGTACTGAATCAAAAAAATCCCACCATAGTACCCTTCATATATAATAATAAATATACACTGTTTTAGAATCAGAAATTCCAACACAAACATTAAAAGGCTAACTCATTTAAATGTTTGAATAGTCTTATAATTATAATAGAGAATACAATGATAGCATAAAATAGATTTTTCAGTTGGGAGGGAAATGTATTTAGAGCAACCTACACAGAAAAGACTTGTGAATTGTTTTCATTTTGCTGTACAAGTCCTTTTTTAAAAAAAAAAAAGTGGATGCTCCTCTTTTGAAGCCTTGAAGATATCTTGTATCTTTCAGCATTGGCTATTATGCATTCAGGCATCTCAGGAACAAAGAAATGACAGAGTAATAGATGGCCTGGGTTTAACTAAGTAGGTGATGGTACAGATGAGGCCTGATAAGCTTAACACTTCATCTCTGTGCTGCCACTGTGGGTTGCAAGGAGATTAGAACTGTCTTACTGTGAGGAGGGCAAGCTCCACAAATTCACTCATACATGGCAGTTCTGTAATGAGGTGATACTTCATTCCTTAAACTACTGAACTAGAACCGCACAAACAGATGTATGCCTCTGGCAGTCTTGTGTATTCTGCACGTGCTCTGCAGTGCCTCCAAATGCAAACAGACTATCTGGTTGCCACAAGTACATTTTATTGAGGTACACGGTTCTCTGCAGATCTGCCTTAATAAGAAACCAATTATATTTTGTGGAATGAAAGCAAGCTTCCATATGAAGTCCAGGATGTTTACATTACAAGTGGGAATCTGAGAAGAATTTACAGATAACTTCCTTCGGGTTAAAATAACCAATCTAGTATTGGCATAGATTTTGTCCCGCCATTATCTTGTGCAGTGTTTACAGTCACAGTGACTGATTGACAAAAGCCCCACAAAATTAAGATTTGACTCCAGATTACAAATCTTTAATTCCTTGCTCTGGAGAAGCACTAAAGCTCAAACTCTGTCTCCAAGTCATTAAATTTGTTGAGCTTGATGGCGTTTTGGTTGGCAACATTAAAGCACATGTTTGTCAGAAGTAACCGCAGAGGCCCTGATTCATAGGGAACTCTAGCACTTAATTTGCACACTTAGTTATGTGTCTTGTTTACCACAGCGGTACTACTCACAGTCTTGCTGATTTGAGGTCGGAGTTCAGTTCAGCTAAAACTGCTTTGTGTTCAGCAGAAAGGAGTTACTGATTGATCGACAGTAACTGGTGATTTAGTGTGGGTTTTTTGTTTTATGTTCTACGTTCAGAGATGATTAGCAAAATGGGGGTGGATATCTCAAAAGTGTCTTCATATAAATGTTTCTGGGCAAAGAAAAATAGTGGCTTATGATGTTTGCTGTACATTATATGTGGAAAATGCCCATATTTAAAAATATAATTTAGAGCTACTCACTGAATATCATTATTGCAATGATATATTAGTTGTAGCAACTTCAATTCTTAAGCTTACTGTCTGCAGAAATTAATCTTTCAGAGTTCAAAAACTGTGAATATTAACAGATTCTGTTCTTAAAAAGTAATGGCTTTCTCTCTTGCTGAGCACCTTCTAGGAGATGTTAGGGCCATCAACGCTCATTAATTTCAGCAGGAGATGGGGGTGTCTTCATCAGACCCGTTATAGTTAAGCCTGAATCTTTCCATTCAGTACAATAAAATATTTCCTTAACTGCTGTAGATTTAAAAAATCAACACAGGAACATCATTTTTAAGAATTAATGTTCTGTATTATGCAACATTGAAATATATGATTGTGTGTGCCTGCCTGCCTGCCTATACTCAGTTTTAAAACAGGGATAGTTGGGTTGCAAAAATGTGCTGCAGAAATTTTACTAACTGGGTGAAGCTGAAACAGGGTATTTTCTAAAAGCACAAATAATTCCAAATGGTTATAATTCAAATATTATTGAGAACCTTTTGTTTCCGTTTCAATACCTCATGGCAAACACTTCTGCTCTGAGTACATGTGGTGTTTTGTGCATACATGTGTGCAATCCTGATAATAATTTTTAAAAAGTTCCATAAACAAAGAAGTGTACTGAACTACTTATCCAAATATATTCTCTTTCTAATGAAAGATCTTTTAGGTGATTAAACCACTCTTTCTCTAGATTCTTCTGGTATAAGGAGAAAAAAGGGAAATTAATTACTGTTTGCTGAAGGAGAGCAAACTACTCTCTTCAGGACTTTATAGTATTGATTTGGCTATTATTGGTGGTTTCTATTCTCTCTTCATGCAGATTGATACATCTTTAATTCATAATTACATTATCATTAGTAGTGGTTTATTGACTAAGCAAAATGAAGCTGTTTCCAGGTACTTTACAGTGCAAAGGCTCCATAATTTTTTTCTGAGAAATACACAGGTGTATAACTTCTCTTCATGTCTGTGAGTACTATAGACTGAAATGAAATAATTTGTTTCTGTACTGTATGCTGGCAGTCTAGCATGTTACTATGTTTTGAAGTTTATTTTTTGGTGAGGTGAAGTCTGGTGATCCTGGTGTAATCAGTTCTTGGGTTTCAAAAACACTTCCTAGGTCTGCAGAACAAAACAAAAGCTGCTTAAGAACCTCCATATTTATTTGAATAAACTATACCAAAGTGTCTCTACAAATGTGTTAGAGAGAAATAATGTGGTTTACACTGTAGAACATAAAGCCAAATTTGATTTACATTTAATTTTTAAAAAAATCTGGTCAAAGGTTGTTTCAGTTAACAAAAGCCTTCCCAACATGAGCTGTACAGTACCCAACTGCTGAAATGTTTCTAGTCTAACCACATACCTACAAATAAACACAAAGACAATTATGCCCCAGCCAAGCAGTCAATTAATTTGTTTGTTAGGCACTTTTGTTGAGAGAAAAGCGGGGAAGATTGTTTAAATATATTTTGCAATGTAGGACCAGAGCTGGTGCTGCAAAAATGAGCAGAATCAGGGGATCTGTCTCCTAGTCTGCGGTTGACACATGTGCAAATCCTTGTGGCATGACTGGAGAGCTAGATGCATTTAGCAAGGGGAGATTAAATCTCCTTGGAGTGTTTCCCATTAACAGATTTATTTGCATGTGTTGTAAGTCTCATAAACAGGTTGCAAAGAAGGATTTTCCCAACTGCAAAGTTTTTGCCAAACAATGTGTTCACTGTTTATGTTGATGGATTGTAATACCTGCTGATAATATAGTGTGTATGTGTTGTGGTACAAAGGCCATCATGCTGTAGATTATTCATCAGATTTCCCCAGAAAACTAACAAGAGCTACAGTTTGAATAACAAGCTCTGGCTGTTTTCTTTGTGCATAGGTCATTTCCTTAATGAGGTTTCAAGCGTCATCTCCTTCATTTTTAACTAAAAGGGAGAGAGGAAAAAATAGTGTTGAAGGGGAAAAATGTGTTGAGAATCAACAATGGGCAAATACCACACTAACAAAAAGCACCATGTAGCTAAGTGGTGCAAACAGAAATATTTAATTAGATGTGTGATCTAACGTATTAACTAGTATCTTGCTCTTTAAGAGCATTTATTAAATATTGGATTGAATATAGCATTGCCAGTTGGATGACCTGGTTTCTATTCTTGACATGGCTAGCAGTTTGTGACTTTGGACATCTGATTCACAATTTTGAGAACAGTATGGGTTAAAATCTTCAAACCTCAGCTCCTCCTGCTAAATCCTAATTTAGGTATCTGAAAATGGCCTGATTTTTTTTCCCCCCAAAAGTTTTGTGAACCCATAGCTGCAATTTTCTTCAGTGGGATTTGTAGGTGCTTAGGTCTTCTGAACATAAGGTCACTTTGTATTCAGGTGTCTAAATTAGGAGGCTAAATCTAAGTACCCAAATTCAAGTATTCTCGGCATGTACTTTTGTTAATAGTTACAGGGGCCATCTTTTGGAAGCTTTTTCTTTTTTCTTTTTTAAATAAATCAGTGGTGAATACTTTTATCTGGGAAAAAAAAGGAGTACTTGTGGCACCTTAGAGACTAACCAATTTATTTGAGCATAAGCTTTCGTGAGCTACAGTTCACTATGAAGTGAGCTGTAGCTCACAAAAGCTTTACGCTCAAATAAATTGGTTAGTCTCTAAGGTGCCACAAGTACTCCTTTTTCTTTTTGCGAATACAGACTAACACGACTGCTACTCTGAAACTTTTATCCGGGGTGGGGGAGGAGAAAGGCGCAACTATGTAGCGGAACAGTAGATGGTCAATACTATGTCCTTTAAGAAGTAAGCAGTGAAATAAGACTAGCCGAAGAGTGAGTGAGTGAAGGTCTGCACTATGTAGAGAGTGAAAATTCAGAAGAATATTATTCAAGCAGACAAATGTAAGTTATAGTAAATGTTACAGTTGTTAACATGGGTATGAATTAATGGAACAGGTTACCGCTTCTGATGGAGAGTTACAGTTAACTATTATAAACTCGTGACTTTGACCCCGCCTCAAAAAGAGGTTTTTGATGAGTGAATATTTGCCTTTGGAATGCTTCCGATTATAAAGATATATGTAGTGTTATAATTAATGGCAAAATTTATCCACCAAGAATACTCCTGAGCCCTTCCTTAGTCTGCCCCCCATACCCATGCCCCAGTTTCTTTATATTACTCAGTTTATTTTATCACTGGTTCTGACAGAGTTTTGAAATGTAGGAATGGAGTTCTGGCTGCTCCATGTAGGTGGGAATGAAAATAGGTATCATGTGATAATACTCGATTGAAGTACTGAGTCTCAAAGAGGCAGACAGAAAGCAGAACAGTTTGACAGGGAGCTGGAACAATAGTGAGGCAGACATAATGATAAGAGGGAGGGTAATGCAATAGACATAACAAAGAAAAGCTGATTGAAAGAATTAGTCTGTGGATGTACCCCAGGACCTTACAGCCCACAGCAAGTTATCACTTCTGGTCTTCGTTTCCTACTGACATAACGGTGTCTAGTTAGAGCAGGCAGATGTGATTTGCCATGGAAAATAAAACACTGCAGTACCTCACTCCAGCTGAGGAATTAATGAAGAAATAACTGTTCAGTTTCCTACTCATGACTCTCCTATGCAAAGCAAAAGCAGCATTCCAGGGAGGGGAAGAGCGAGCCATCTGGCAGACTTCTGTGGGAATTAAGTTGGACCTGCTACACCGTGAGAATGATGGAAGCTCCTAACATACATCCTATCCTTTGGGAATACCATTTACTAATGTTGTTGTTGTTGAACAAAATACTGTTACGTACCCTTCTCCAGTTCTCCAAGAGCACCCCCTTTCAAGTGAGATCCTGCAATCCAATCACTCTGCCTGCGGCTCTGCAGTACATCCTCCCTGGCTGTCAGTGCTGTTCCCTAGCAAGTCCAGCTGGGCTTGGACCTTGCCAGAATTCTCTTTCAGAGGGTTGTGACCAGTGGTAACATGCAATGACATGGAAGCAGTATCTCCAAAAGCAGATATGATTTATTTGCCCAGATGGATAGAGGTTTATGACCTTTTCTTAAACACACTAGGGAAATACAACCTAGATGGAGCTACTATTGAGTGGGTGCATAACTGGTTGGAAAACTGTTCCCAGAGAAAAAAGAAAAAGAGGACTTGTGGCACTTTAGAGACTAACAAATTTATTTGAGCATAGTCTCTAAGGTGCCACAAGTCCTCCTTTTCTTTTTGCGGATACAGACTAACACGGCTGCTACTCTGTTCCCAGAGAGTAGTTTCAGTGGTTCACAGTCAAGCTGGAAGTGCATATCAAGTGGGGTCCCACAGGGATTGGTTCTGGGTCCAGTTCTGTTCTGTATCTTCATCAGTGATTTAGACAATGGCATAGAGAATGCACTTATAAAGTTTGTGGTCGATACCTAGCTGAGCGGAGGGAGTTGCAAGTGCTTTGGAGGATAGGATTAAAATTCAGAATGATTTGGACAAACTGGAGAAATGGTCTGAAGTACATAGGATGAAATCCATTAAGGACAAATGTAAAGTACTCCACTTAGGAAGGAACAATCAGTTGCACACATGCAAAATGGGAAATGACTGCCTAGGAAGGAGTACTGCAGAAAGGGATCTGGGGGTCATAGAGGGTCAACACTGTAACACTGTTGCAAAAAAGCAAACATCATCCTGGGCTGCATTAGCAGGAGTGTTGTAAGCAAGACACAAGAAGTAATTCTCCTTCTGCTCTACTCTGTGCTGATTAGGCCTCAACTGGAGTATTGTGGTTTCCAGAACTGGACATGTTTCAGGAAAGATGTGAACAATGTGGAGAAAGTCCAGAGAAGAACAACAAACATGAACTTAGTTTCTGCCTCTCGGGGAAGTGGATTGTCTACTCCAATGGGAGACCCCTTTCTGTTGACTCAGGTAGTGTCTACACTAAAGCAGTACAGCAGTGCAGTGGGCATATGTCTTCATGTCCCTCTGGGATGGGATCCTGCAGTACAACCACTCTCACTGGATCTCTGCATTATGACCTCCCGGGCTGTCAATGGTGTTCCCTAGCAAGGCCATCTGTAGTGTTTTAAATGTAGACAAGCCCTGGGTCTCGGTCAGCTTCTGGCTGAGCTGACCACTTTTCTGTTAGGGGCACCATTTTAACCCCTCAGAATCCTTGGATCTCAGCCCTAGGGCAGGTCTACACTATGTGGGGAGGGGGGTATCAATTTAAGTTCTGCAACTTCAGCTACGTGAATAACGTGTTGATGGGAGACACTCTCCTGTCGATTCCCTTTGCACTTTTCATTGAGTTGGAGTCAATGCTAAAGTGATTGGCGGTTGATTTATCGCACCTATGATAGACAGGATAAATCGACCCCCCGCTGGATTGATCGCTGCCCATTGATCTGGCTGGTAGTGTAGACAAGCCCCTTGCCTTGGGAAGAGAAAAACAGCCTAATTGGTGGTGCCAGCCAAATAGCTTCTTCTCCCAAGCCTAGCCATTGTTATCTTTACTCCTTTGAAGTGTCTTTGTTTACTCTTCCTGGATTCCGTAGAGAAACCTTTGATTTAACTCCGCATTTGGTCAGGTAACACTATAAAATTGAGCAGGGAAATTAAGTTGTATCTAATTTTCCTAAGAAATAATACAGACGTTTTCTCAATTTGTTACAGTCCTACTCATACATTTGTTCAATAAGTACTTTGTGTGAAATCCTGTAGTAAGTTTGCAAGAATAATAGATATTTCTTCATAGAAGAAGCGGTTTCTAAGGTAGTGCCAGCCTGATATTTGATAGTGCTAAATAGCAATTTAAAATAGCTTTTTAAATGTAAGCTGAGCTGCAAAATTGATATTGGCATATGTTTAAATATGTTTTAAAAATCTTTTCCTAACAGTTTTGGGTAATTAACCCTCAGAGAAGCCACTGCCAGCATCTTGGAAACATCTGATACTCCTAGCAGCTGTGGATTTGTTATATTGTTTCCTTGCTTCCCCCCTGTTTTTTTTAATATAACTGAATTTATTATGGGTAGAAGGTGCCAGGCTGACGACCTCAGAAAACAAAGTCCTCTATTTATCCGCAGTGCAGGGACGTCCCTGTCAGTTGCAGTGCAAGTTTTCTTGTATATTGTTGTCATTGTGTTTCAACCTTGGCCTGGAATGACCATGTTAAGTGGTGGGAAGGGTATCCTTTGGGAGTGATCCTTTGCTTCCCTTCTTTGACTATCAAGCTGCTTATGGTAGTGTTGTGATGTGATCTCCTGGGAGTGAAATGAGCCCCCCACTTTTTTCTAAACTGTGTGAGGTCAACCATACTTTGAAGTGGTACAGTCCTTTATGTATTTTGCAATGCATTTGCAAATATCCATGATCTATTATAAAACTGAAAAAAGATTCTGCATACCTTCCAGAATATTCGTTCCCAAGAATAATCCCATGCATTGTATCGCAGCTAGGAAGGGTGGATAATCCAAATTTGAAACTTCTGGGCCAAGCTATTTTGAGATCTGAATGGACAAAAACCTTCATAAGACTTTTCCATACATGATTTACACCAAATTTGTTTATATTGGTATCTCGGAAGCAGCTGCTCTGATTCATCTCAAAATTTGAATGGGGAAAAAAAATCTGATCCTAAACCACACTTGCTAAATTTGAGGTGGAAAAGACTTTATGAAGAATTTAAAGCAGTGTATGTCCAAAACCAGAATTGAAATGGAAAACTCTTCACAGCCTTAGAGAGAGGCAGCTGTCTCCTTATGTTGAAGATTTGCAGCAACAGATAATATAAAATCTGAATGCCAAGGGAAAAGAGGATTAATTTAAAAGTGATTATATTGAATGTGGGAAGAGTAAATTAACAAATCATTGCACTGTACATAAGGTTTAGAAACACAAGATTTATTTAGAAGATAGATACTGGAATTGAAATTTATAAATGGAGTATGATGCTCTTATTGGCTATGTACAGCACAGAGCTTTTGTGGTAATTTATTTAAAAAAAAGAAGTAGAATGTACTTCATATTCCAGTCTCTGAACACTGTTTCTTTGAGATGCTTCCCTTTTTCTGTCTTCATTGTTAAAAGAGGGTACATGTTTTTACATTCATAAATTAAACTGTTAAAACAGTAGGATTGATATGTAATTGGGAGTGAAAATAAGTTTTATAGCCAATGTTCCTTTAAAAAGTTATTCCTATTAGATTTAGGTTTATGATAGAAGGTTTACTTAATTCTTTCTTTATACTCTGATTATGAAGTGTTTCTTCTGTTCAAAGAATAGTGTTTTTTTTCTTTTTTGTCTGCATGGTTGAAAACTGTCTGGTGTCTTCATCGCTGACTTTATTCTGAAAGTGGAGTAACTCTACCATCAAATTTAAACTCTGGCTCTGATTTTCAAAGGGGTCTCAGCTGTGCTTCTTGGTTTTTCTTTTTATTTTGGTCCATGTTTTTGCTTTGGCAGGTAATTAGAGGAAAATTTTTGTGAGTAACACTGAGATCTAAATAGACCTGATCAGGTGATTAGGTCTCAGTACTATAAAATGTATCTGAAGATGTTTGTTTGCACAATTATGTGCAAGCCCAAAATCTGAGGCCATCTCTGGAAAGCAGAAGTCCACAGTTACATTAAAATGACTAATTCAGTTTGGCTTACAGCCTGAGGAGCAACCATTTACCAAATACCAGAATCTGACAATACATTAAGAGAGTGTGCATTATTCACTTGTGAGAATGTGGAAAACCCAGCTTGGTGAACTAGCTTTCTTTCTTTTTCTGCAGAAAGAATCTTAGATTCTAATGGCAACAAACATATTGTTATTATGAAGGTATCATGTTTAAGAAAATCACCTCACATTTCTTGCCCCCTCTTAGCAACAGGATACATACCACCCTTTACCCTACTTAAGGAACTGAGCCTAACATTTGCCATATCCGTTAGCACAGATCTAGACTTGTATGCTGCCTCTCTCGGTAGGTGTCAAGGTTCCTCCCACACTCTGAACTCTAGGGTACAGATGTGGGGACCTGCATGAAAACCTCCTAAGCTTACTTTTTACCAGCTTAGGTTAAAACTTCCCCAAGGTACAAATTAATTTTATCCTTTGTCTTTGGAATAACCACTGCCACCACCAAACTCTAACTGGGTTTACTGGGAAACGTAGTTTGGACACGTCTTTCCCCCAAAATCCTCCCAACCCTTGCACCCCACTTCCTGGGAAAGGTTTGGTAAAAATTCTCACCAATTTGCATAGGTGACCACAGACCCAAACCCTTGGATCTGAGAACAATGAAAAAGCATTCAGTTTTCTTACAAGAAGACTTTTATAGAAATAGAAGTAAATAGGTGTAAAGGAATCACCACTGTAAAATCAGGATGGTAGGTACCTTACAGGGTAATTAGATTCAAAAACATAGAGAACCCCTCTAGGCAAAACCTTAAGTTACAAAAAAGACACTCAGACAGAAATAGTCATTCTATTCAGCACAATTCTTTTCTCAGCCATTTAAAGAAATCATAATCTAATGCATACCTAGCTAGATTACTTACTAAAAGTTCTAAAACTCCATTCCTTATTCTATCCCCATCAAAGCAGCATACCAACAGACAACAGACCCTTTGTTTCTCTCCTTCCTCCCAGCTTTTGAAAGTATCTTGTCTCCTCATTGGTCATTTTGGTCAGGTGCCAGCAAGGTTACCTTTAGCTTCTTAACCCTTTACAGGTGAGAGGATTTTTCCTCTGGCCAGGAGGGATTTTAAAGGGGTTTACCCTTCCCTTTACATTTATGACAGTAGGCTATGACTGATGCTTCTGAGAGGGGAACGTACTCATAATACTACATACAAAGTTTTAGATGGTCCTTTCAGACATGGAGTGATCATCAGACACCCAAAAGCATGATTACCCTTATCTTAGCTTGTAGATGAATTGAGTTATTTTAAAACACAGTTCCTCTCTAGTTGTCCATATGCAGAAGCCCATCTCAATCTGTTTCTTGCTGATTGATTGAAGAATGAAAAACTTCAGTGAGATCATAAGCTTGGAAGGCCTTGTTTAGTATCTGTCACTCTCTGCATATCTAGTCAAACTACAGTATAACACCTGACAAATCATCTAGCAATGCTGATAGCTAGAAGTGGGTTGGTTTCCTTCCTTCCCTCTTCAGTAGTCAAACCTCCATCGTTAAATGATCAGTTTCCTACTATTTCCAGTTGTCCGCAAAGGGCCTTACTCCTACTGAGTAGTTCCTCATATTAAATCAGTGGGAATCAGTTGTGGAGAGAGGTACTACTCAATGTGAGTAAGGTTTCCATAGTGTGGCCCTGAGTTTTAGAACAGAGCAATTGGACTATTGAACTACTGGTTCCAGAGTGAAATCAAGTCACCAGTTTAAAAAAAGAAAATGGAGACCAGATGAAGGATTCTAATGGAAGCTATTGAAATTTTGCTTAAGACTTTTTCTCCTCCTGCAGAACACGTGAATTCACACCCTTTTTGAGACAGAATGGCATGCTTGTAAGCACCACAGACACAGGCTGAGAAGAGGTTAGGTGATATTCTGTCATAGCATTTTTCTCCTATGAGTTTGAAATCATAAACTCTGAGCAGGCAAGTGGATTTGTTGAGAGTTGTAGTATAACCAAACTCTGTTAAGTGCTAAAACCCTAGCAACCAACTAGGGGTGGGAGGGAGCAAGGGAGGCTACCAGCAAAATGTAATCATGAGTAGCAGCCCAGATCGCTGGCTCCTTCATGGAAAGAGAATCAAAATTGACTGCCCTTCCTTTTTTGGGGCCAGCCTTATTTAATAGTTGAAATATAGAAATAAGGTAAAAAGGAGGACAAGTTTCTGAGGCCTATGAACAGCTAGCATAATTCCTATTTGATTGTGTGGTGACTCAGGTATTCACAATATGGACCGTGGCTTCCCTGTACTGCAGATGGGAAGTAATCAGTGCCACCTGGGGCAGGTTACTCCCCTTTCCACACTAACTCAGCTGCTCTGGCTCTAGGTCTGAATCAAGACTGTCCCTATTCTGCAACCCTTGATACTGCAGTCTGTGCAGAAGGCTAAAGGGAGACACCTTCTGCAAACACGGACTGCAGGTCACAGTTGTGTGCTGAGAGAAGTACCAGGTGCTTTCGTACTACAGTGATGAGTGCAGTATAATTATCTATACAGAATAGAGTACCTATTCTACAGAATAGAGTACGCTAGCTTTTTGTTTCAGTCCCTTGATTGAAATTGTGGTCAAGATGATGATGCTTTATTGACTTAGTTTCGTAGCGCTTAAAACACAGAAAATGAGAAGACGCGGTCAGATAAAAATATCTTTGAAGAAATTAAATGCATTGGGGACACAATGCACAAAATGGCAGAGACAGTGTCAGATTCTTAAATTATATGCAAATATTTTAAAAGAAGAGTAATAAATATTTTGCCTCAGTCCACTCAGAGGTAGCTTCCAGGGAAAAATGGTCTGCAGAGTGTCAGGTAAAGCTATGCATAATTAATAATCTAATGAACAACAAATACATCACTGTTCTGTATTGTAAAGGCAGATGACTCTTCTGAGGCAACTAAATGAGTAGGCTAGGAAATAATTGTGGTATCTCAGATACCCATGTCTTGTAACAGTTAAACATGAAATGCTAGCATAGAGAGTCCTGATGTCATTTGATGAAACAAATAAAATAACTCCTTTGAGGATAGGAAACAAGTGTACTATCATCAGAGGACAGTATTGATGGATTTCACCAACACCAAGAAGCCCAGCAAAGGCTTATAGGAATGTGTAATGTGCTGCAACATGAACTCTCAGTTATGAAGGAGTTTTTAATGTCAAGGAATGAGGCACATACATGTTCAGAAGAAAAAAAATTGACTCCTTTTTCTTTGTGGATCTGATTAAAGTTAGTAATGTTTTATATGTGGTCTAGTAGACTGGACACTGGACTGGGAGCCAGGGGACCTGGGTTCTCTTTCCATTTCTGCCATGACCTGTTGTATGAAATTGGGCAGGTCACTGCACCTATCTATGCCTCATTTTCACTATCTGTAAATGGAGATAATGATAGTTAACTTCCTTTGTAAACTGCTTTAAGATATGTGCTGGAAAAACAGGATCATCATAATACTGAGAAAATGTTAAATGTCTTGCTAAGAACAGTTTCAAAAATTAAGCTTGTCATGGAAATAGACTGTCAATTTTTGTTCTCTTTCACAGTAGAGCCTTCTGACAAGGACTCAGCATAATGAAAATGTACTGAAGCCAACTTATATGCACACTTGATGCTGGACAGCCACTTTTCTTTCACCTCAAATTTGCTTTTACTCAAAGAATGCATATTTAAACAATTGTAGTAGCTGTAGTACATCTAGAAGCCCGGTTGTATTTTTACAGTTCCTCTACTGGGAATGGATCTGCCATCTCTCAAGTGCAATAAAATTGTGTTGGCCTCTAGCGTGATAGAACTATGCGTAATTTCCAGGGACACAAACTGTATCAGTTTGAACAATTTTTTTGTTTTAAAACAATATCATGTTTGCTAAATGTTATGATAGTTTTGCCATACCAAGAGATTTAGTACTACTGATAATATTTCACTCAAAATAGTATCTTATTTTGCGTGTAGTACCCTGGATTTCAGTGGGACTACTTTTACTGCAGTCTATTCAGTGTGAGTAAAGGTAACGCAGTCTGGCCCATTGTAATTAAAGGATCATTTCTCACGCTATTCCCACCCTACCCTCAAAGCACTGAATAGTAAAACTGAACAGTAAAATTGTTGTACAGTTATCATAAATCAAATTTATTTTAAATTTTTGTGTGATGGAGCCAAGTAATAGCATGGAAAAAATCTTTTAAATATGAGAAGTATACAAAAATCAATGAAAGTTTTCTGTGTAGAATAGGTAGTGAATCATTCCCATGATCACCGGTGAAATGGGTCAGCAGGAAAAGAGATCAAATGTTTCCTAGTCTATGAAACTTATTGTATGTTCTCACCACAGTGTTTTCTGGATTCTGGAGGATATCAAGTAGGTAACTTGGACCTAAAGGTAGCTCTTTCTGATCATTCCTGTGGCCAGGGGTTAAATATTATTGAGAGCCTGCTCTCCGTTTTCTAACACTGACATAGCTTTTGGCTCTGTAACTAAAGAAACCACATTAACAGCTGCAAATTGTATTAGCTTTAAGCTCGTTACAATCTAGCAGACTCATTCATTGATTACATTCGATTGTCAGGACATCCCAAATATAGAATTTAAAAGACTTCAGATAAGCCAATTAACTTGTGTGGTACTTCAAACCTGTATCTCCGCACCAAAGGGTGGGGGTGTCACTGATAGTGCTTCCATGGCAGATTATCTGAACTGAGTTTAAAGAAAAGGAGGACTTGTGGCACCTTAGAGACTAACCAATTTATTTGAGCATAAGCTTTCGTGAGCTACAGCTCACTTCAAAAATATACTGTGTATCTCACCTACTACAGGATAGGCCCAACAAAGAAAATAACAGAACGCCAGTAGCCGTCACCTTCAGCCCCCAACTAAAACCTCTCCAACGCATTATCAAGGATCTACAACCTATCCTGAAGGACGACCCATCACTCTCACAAATCTTGGGAGACAGGCCAGTCCTTGCTTATAGACAGCACCCCAACCTGAAGCAAATAGTCACCAGCAACCACACAACAGAACCACTATCCCAGGAACCTATCCTTGCAACAAAGCCCATTGCCAACTGTGCCCACATATCTATTCAGGGGACACCATCATAGGGCCTAATCACATAGGGCCTAATATGGGGCCTAATCACATCAGCCACACTATCAGAGGCTCGTTCACCTGCACATCTACCAATGAGATATATGCCATCATGTGCCAGCAATGCCCCTCTGCCATGTACATTGGGCAAACTAGACAGTCTCTACATAAAAGAATAAATGGACACAAATCAGATGTCAAGAATTATAACATTCATAAACCAGTCGGAGAACACTTCAATCTCTCTGGTCACTCGATTTCTGATCTCAAAGTGAGTGTCCTTCAACAAAATAACTTTGAAAACAGACTCCAACTAGAGACTGCTGAATTGGAATTAATTTGCAAATTGGATACAATTAATTTAGGCTTGAATAGAGACTGGGAGTGGTTGAGTCATTATACTAAGTGAAACTATTTCCCCTTGTTTATTCCTCTTCCCCCCCCCCCCCCCCACTGTTCCTCAGACGTTCTTGTTAACTCCTGGAAATGTGCTGGAAATGGCCCACCTTGATTATCACTTCAAAAGGTTTTCTCTCCCCCCACCCCACTCTCCTGCTGGTAATAGCTCCTCTTAAGTGATCACTCTCCTTACAATGTATATTTTTTCATGGTCTGTGTGTATATATAAAATCTCCTCATTGTACTTTCCACTTTATGCATCCGATGAAGTGAGCTGTAGCTCACGAAAGCTTATGCTCAGATAAATTGGTTAGTCTCTAAGGTGCCACAAGTACTCCTTTTCTTTTTGCGAATACAGACTAACACGGTTGCTACTCTGAAATCAGCCTGTTTAGTGAGTGATTCACTATTGAAGATTATAAGGCACCAATATCTTGACTTCTAGCGACAAAAGCCCGTTTAATTATACATATGAACATTTGGGTCAGATTCAGCTGTGAGGCCTGGTTGGAGTCTTACTTTGCTTTACATTACATTATTTAGTGCTTTATCCTACCTCATCAAAGGGTATTACAGATTATTTTTATTGGTGTACTGCTACAAAGGCTGAGTAATTTATAAGTAGCATTTTGCCATTTACTGCACTGAATTGTGAAGTTTTGTGAAATTTAGAGCATCCAATTCTATACTCTAATATATAATGGGGAAAGAGGATGTATGCCCATTTTAAATTGGCATCAAGTACTCCCCTAAATGCCAGAGGTGTAATGGGAACATGATGATGACCATGACTTTACTTACAGCAGAATCTTGCCAGAGAGCATCTGTACTAGGATGAGGATGTTCTAAACACATTTGGCCAAATTTCATTCCATGTATAACTTCACTTAAGACAATGAAGTTACGTTAGCTATTGAGTTTTGTATTTCAGTATTTCCCATAGCTTCAGATTTTGTGGGTGTACCATGGTTTTCATTGTTCCTAAAAGTTATTGGTTGCTTATGCCCTGAAGCCTATCCGTTTATGTTGATTAATTTTAGCTGTCTACCTTTCATGTTAGCTACTGACAATTTCTAGATGTATTAAATTGCCATAGGAAAAAATGGAATCTCATAAAGGTGTTTCTACAGTGTGAGGAAAGATGTTCCCTCTTCTCAAATGTTCAGGTATAGTTCTGACATTCTGAGGTCATGAAATTCCTGACAGGTCATGCTGTCCTCTTGCTGAGTAATTTTGCAGTCCAATAGTATGTAACAAGTATTGACTAGATCTATGAAGCTGGCCCGGCTATGTCGTCTGTCCCAGCATGGGTTTCTGATTATATCAGTTGCCAAAGAGGACGTAAGAGGAACCAGTGTTGTAATCAGTATCGCTTTTGTTACTCCTTGTGGCTTCTCTGCTGCAATTCCAGGTATTGCATACAATATGAATTTGTGTGTGTGCATGTGTGCAATGAAATGGAAAATGGAACTTTAAATCTGAGATCCACACCTAGTTCAGGGCAAGTGGAGGCTTGTCCCTCCTCAAGGCTGCTAAAATTTTGTCACGCCCTTTTCATGAGTCTCCGCATCTGCCTTTCATACCTTGTCTCTAGAAACACCATGTGTCACAAACTGTGTCAGCAAATCATTTAGGTGATGATTGTCTAATTCCTCTTCACAGTAAATGTGCTTTTGCTGGTTTTTGAGTACTTGTGGCCCAATCTGAGGCTCCAACACATTCTTCTCTAATCATTGCTAATCTCAGTTAGGTTTGATAAATTAACGATGTAGGGTGAAATACTGCCCCCGTTGAAGTCAATGGCAAAACTCTATAGGGCCAGGATTTCAACCAAGATTTTTAGCAGAAACTTTCAGAGACATGCAGATAAAAGTAGTTTAGCAAATTACTGTTGCAGATTAATATGTGTAGCTCCTACCCTTTGCTTGGTGCTTGCTGTTGAACTGCTGCCTCCTAGGGGAGAGACCTCTTCTGCTCATACTGATCCTCTGAACTTCTCATTTAAATCAGTTCCCTTTATAGTAGTAACGGAGACAATTCCAAACAGTACAACTAAATCCTAGGGGAGTGTAGGTCTCTGGTAGGTCAAAAATGCACAAACAGCAGATTGTAGGCCTGTGTGTGGTACAGTATAACAGAACTCAAACCTCTGAGGGGTGGGGATGTGTTCCCTTGCAAAACTAAAATTTAAATATTATGAGGCTTAGTAATCTCAGCCTATAAATCAGTTCTGGGGTAGTAACAACTGACAAAATACAGATAATTAGAGAATTACCCTGTGGGCCTCTGGCAGAAACATGCATGTTTGGGGACGAGAGAGAAGGTCTTTGATCTTCATTTTAAATCAGCAGCAGTGTGAGGAAAAATATCAAACAATAATGCTATTCCTACTAATTGGAGGTATTTTAAGAATATTAAAGATTAGGAAGCCAACTCTTGCAGTCTGATAGACAGAGGACAGGGAAGAAGAATGTTTGAGGGTTTTAATTGTATTTTAAGAGTTCACAGGGAACCCAAAGCACACAATAATGCATGCTCTTACCCTGGGAAACTGAGTAGCATATTAATGCTCCTGAACACATGGGGGACTAGAGGAAATACAATGTGGCTTCAGCCATGGGAGTCCCTCTAGGACTGGTGACCTACCCAGTCTGAATCTTGAACTACATCATGAAAAGCTTCCTCAAATTTTCTCTATTCCAATTGTGGATTTTCAGGATCAACTACATGGTAACCCTAAGAAGCTTAAATATATTGTTGAAAAGACACAATATTCTCTGTGTGTATATAAAGTCTGCTGCAGTTTCCACGGTAAACATCTGATGAAGTGAGCTGTAGCTCACGAAAGCTCATGCTCAAATAAATTGGTTAGTCTCTAAGGTGCCACAAGTACTCCTTTTCTTTTTGCAAATATTGTCTTGATTGTCCATAGACGTCAGAAACCGTATACAGAGCAATATACACATTAAAAAGTTTTTCCTATTATCCAATATATTCTTCTTGTAGCTTAGAAGTAGGTGAATTTTAAATGTACAGGAGTGATGGAGGATTTTCTGCATGGTATGTCGTTTATTTGAGGTATATTCAACCTTTCAGCTAACAATGAGTTCCTGCTCTGGTGAGTTTTCATAATCAGAATTGACGTTCTAATGCATCTGGTACTAGATCAAAAAGTCTGACTGGTTCCCTCTTTTGAGAACGCATGGAATTTGGAGATCAGTGAAGTCATGCTAACCTCTTCCCTTCTTTCACAATATTTGAGGCTGGTATTAACTTGGTTTTGGCTTTCATTAATTTATGCCTGCATTTCTGTAATTTCATGTTAAACTTGCAAAAGTGCAGCAGTTCAGATTTGAATATTTCAAAGATTTAAGTCACTTTTTTATAAAGTGTATTGGATAAAAATATGCATGCTTGCTGCTCATGACTAGGGCTGTGTGAATAACAGATTTTTTGTTTGATGTCCAAACCAAAAAAATTGAAGAAAAAAATAGTTTAGGATTGATTCAAAATGAAAACTTGTCAGTTTTTCACCAAAACAAAATAAAGAAAAAATATTTTGGGTCAAGCAAAACATTTTAAGCAACCTGGAACAAAAAGTGTTTCATTTTTGAGGATTTTTTACCTTTAATATTTTAAATAAAATTGAAGTAAAAATTTGAAACAAAAATAGTTTAGAATCAAGTAAAAATATTTCATTTTTGGAACTATGAGAACAAAATAATTTTATTTGTGTGGAAGGTGTTGGGTTTTTTTCATCCGCAATAATTTGGTGAACTCAACATGAATTTGCTAAATGACCCTAATCTGCATTTTTTTGGTCGAACATGTTTTGCCCAAAAAATATCGCCCAGCTCTGCTATCCATCACTGCAGAGCTCTACAAAACTGTTAAGTACAGCTAGCATCCACACTAAATGGGAGTATGCAGTGTAAGGGAACAGAATGGTATCCTGTTAGATGGCTTGTGAGAACAACATAAGTGCCACAAGAGAGGTAAGTTTTAAAAGCTGACGGAAATCAGTCAGAGCAGAAGTAGGCACGTAGCTAGCCCTTGAGGTATTTGTTCATATTTCCTAAAATATTTTTTGTGACCCAGCTGCATGCTGCTGTCCTTATACATGTGTGCATGTATACACCCCTTCTATTTGCCTGATGCAGTCTATTGTCTTTTACTCTTCACACAACAAAAACAAAGTGAAGAAACCACATGGGAAAATTGGGTCACAAATAACCATTTTACAAAATATGCATACACCTGCAAGATCTAGCTACAGGCATACTTCTGCTCTGACTGGTTTCTGGCAGCTTTTAAAATGTCTCTCTCTTGTGGCGCTTACGGTATTCTCACAAACTATTTAAAGAGATATCACTGTGTTCCTAGACACTGTATTCTCCCTTTTAGTGTGGATGGTAGTTGTACTTAACAGCTTTGTAGACTATACAAGGCTGTGGTAACTGAGGGAAGAGGACTCACCATAAAGGACATTATAGGCAGAGAGCTTAAAAGAGTGAAAGAATTTAAATATCTAGGATCAGTGGTTGTTGACGATGGTGTGCCCCCCCCCCCCCGAGTGATGCCTGTCGTCATATTAAAGCTGATTTGAGTAAATGGAGGAGCTGACCCCAAATCTCTGTGATGAAAAGATAGTGTATAAAACTGTAATTTGATTTTAATGTACAGAACGGAGACTTGGCCAGCCACAAGAAAGGAAATCTGTATGCTTTCCACCATGGAAATGAGGTGGTCAAATGGTTGGACACTCCATGAGAGGAAACAAAAATGAGGTTGTAAGGGGTCCAATGCAGGTTGTTCGAATTGAAGACATGTTGAGGAAGGCTAGGCTACCTTGGAATGATCGAACATTTCCAGCAGATATCTGAAAGCTATATCAGTAGGATGGTTACTGTAATGATTGTGGATGGAAGACGACCATGGAAGATACCAAAGTCTTGGTACCTGGACTGGATATGACCAGTCCAGGTAGACCAATCTGCATGACAGCCTGGCATATGGTCATGAGTTTTGGAAGAAGGCTAATAAAAATCACCAATCCCAAATAGGGAAGTGGCAAAAAGAAGTAAGAGTTTTGCAGAGTATTAGATGGAGCCTTTAGATCAAATTCATTTAGTGCCCATAATATCTATGTAGCCAAGCTAAGGACAGTGTAGGTCTTAAAATATTCACCAAACATTTTTAATTTATTTATTTGCCTATTTAAACAAAGTTACTTCAGAGCAATTATCTTTCTTTCAATGAGAGTTAATAGAGATAGAGATGAATGTGTGTATGCACAACAACCCCTGTTTCCCTATTGAAAAAATAATCTACCTTTGACTAATATACACCTTCTTTCCAGAGCTGTCTTGCTTCGAGAAGGTATTTTTCTGTTGCCCTGCCCACCCATGCTTCCTATTTATTGACACTCCACTGCCAATTATTTGGATTGCACAGACTACTTCCAACCTCAGCTTTGTGTGGGTTGATTTCTGGTACGTTATTTCTAGATGTTCAGTTATGCAAGTTTTAAAAAATGACCCAAATATATGAACAACATTAAAAGTTCTGACAGTGAAATAGTATTTTTCTTTTCCTTGTGCTTGTGTGAAATGATCTGGTTAAATAGAAGTTGCAGAAATAATGCATTTTTTGTGTCTGTTTTCTCAAATGATAAATGCTCTTGGCTCTGTGGAGAAGTTCTTGGCTGTGTGGAGGATTTCATACTAAAGGAGGATTTCACTAACAGAATCAGAGTTTTTTAAATATTTCTTGTAATGTAGTAAATCAAAAGTTGCTTGGACTATTTGTACTCGATCTTATTTAGAACTAGAAATCCACTTATCAGAGGAAGTGTTCAGCTGTGACCCTAAGCTTTCATGAAATTATGTGCTACCCCCTGACATTTACTTACTGTTAAGTTATTGATACTGTTTTCCTTCTTTAACAATGTAAATGTATCATTGCAGGCTTTGGAAAGAATACTGGTCCAAGCATTTCAATGTCTTATGAACTGAAGTAAAGTATAGAATATTGGAAAACCTATTTATTTAAAATATGTACAGTGCCACCAAATATATTCAGAGAGCAGCTGAACAAGGTGTTGCTTTGAGAAACCATCCAGGGTTGTAGCACTAAGAGATTGGGGGGGGGGGGGGAGGGGGAACTAAAATAGAAAGGACATAAGCCCCGCGTCCTGTCCCTAACCCTTGTAATCGTGGTGGTTTGCTTATTTGCAGTTTTGATGGGACAGCTGCTGTTTTTCTCAAGATTGCATCAGAGTGGAAGAAATAATCATATTTTATATGAAATTAATTTGAAATTAAATAAATCAGCCAATGCAACAGTACAGAAATTCATGGCTGCAAAGTTCCTGTTAAGAAATGATGGAAGTCTGTGGTTCAGACGGTCTCTAGTGCAGTGGTGGGCAACCTACAGCCCGTCAGGGTAATCCGCTGGCGGGCTGTGAGGGAGTTTGTTTACAATGACCGTCCGCAGGCACGGCCGCCCGTGGCTCCCAGTGGCTGGGGTTCGCCATTCCTGGCCAATGGGAGCTGCTGGTAGTGGCGGGCAGCACGTCCCTGCAGCCCATGGACTGCAGGTTGCCCCCACTGCTCTAGTGGAAGGAGGAAAATCTATTTAAAATTGTGACTGTCACTTAAGTTTTATTGTTCTCCACATATTTTTAACAGTTTAAACTTTCTGTATTAATATTTACCATAAAGCCAACTTGCTTCTAGATCCAATCTACGTTCCCAGTCTCATGCATAGTGAACATGTAGAAAAATTGCATATACGTGCACAAATTAAACCCAGACTTCTTCCCATTAAACACAATCACTAGGGTGCAAGGATACTAAAAACAGCTGGTGTTCTTTCCAACCACAAAATGTCTCCATTTTTGGAATCTTCTGCCTTCAGCAGCAAAAATAATATAAGAAGTACTTTTAAGGCAATGAAACTGCTGATGCAAAATACATATCAAATAAACTCCTTAGCTGCCAAGATCCTGCAAATGAAGTAAATACTCCTAGTTTCATGCAAATATTCATAGAGGCTTCCAACAGTCAGCTAGACATGTGTCATCATAGATGTGCGGTCTTTTCAATGAGAGCTTAAATAATATCCTCGATTTGCTCCAACTCTTTCTGTATGTTGAAATATATTCATGTGTAAGGGGATTTTATGGGTTGCCATACCCCTAAGAGCAGCTGACCATCCACAGGAGCCATTACCTTGTATCCCTCTGCTTTGGTTTCAGTGCATTTCAGTGGTCTGGGTTCTTAGTTATTAACTGGTGGTGCCTCCACCTGACTGTTTAAGGTAGTCAGGAACCCTTCTGTACCTCCCTTTGTAGTTTCAACCTGTCCCAGTACTTACTTTATGACTAACCTGATATGTCGTACATACGCTCTTCTGAACCAACAATCAATGTACCCTTTATTTACAAAGGGAAATATAGAGGACTCATATAAGGGGAAGGAGAAGATGGTTTTGGAGTGGGTACACCAGTAACATTATATAACCCCCCAAGTAACAACTCCCAGGGTGAATTTCCCTGGATTCATGAATCTAGTTTATTTCACATTAGTGGGCTCCATAATATGGAGGAACCCTCATGTCTTCAGGCCTTTAATGCCTCAAGGTGCTTGTGTGTGGCGAGGTGATGAAGGTGTCCATTTGCCCAGGGTGCTAACCTCTATGCAGCAGCAATAGGTGTTACTCACAGTTGGGGAAAAAGGTGTAGGGGTCTCCTCAGTGTTTCCAAGATCGGTTTTCCTCCCCAAGAGTAGCTTGCCAACCCCCTTTCAGGGCAAATCGGCAACATCATTGCAAGGGGCGTCAGCAGGGGAGTGCCACTGTTTCCTCAGGCAGGGGGCACCTGCACTCAGGCAGAACTGTCTTCTTCTCATCCCCACCCTCCGATTGGCTTAGTCAGCCTTCTATCCCCCAAGGTTTGCCCAGTCACAGTTGGTGAGGTGAGCACACCTCTCATCTACCCACAACAAACTTGTCTCCCTTTTTCATCAGACCCACTAACCTGGGTTACAAATGTTAATTAAGACAAATGAAAGTAACATGTATGAACAGACATCGTTGTAAAACTGTAGGCTTACGTTACACATATTAGTTTCCATTTTCTCCATGTAAAGTAGAAGAGCGTCTAAACCATCCACTTTTATTTTAAGTCTGTAAATCCGTCTTTTTAAAAAGCACTAATCACTCGAAATAGAGATTTTTAGAAATAGTTTCTCACAGCAGACTGGTAGACTATATCGCATAATACCTGGAGTGACCAGAAAAAATTGTTGATGTCTTAGAGCTGCATCAGTCAGTTTCCACAAACAATAATTTTCTGGTTTTCTTCACTTGATAGAACTCATTGATCTAACCTTGTTATGACCCGAAAACAATCTCTTCAGGCAGTGCATTTAAGATGACTTTCCAGGAACTCAAAGGTCAATTGTTAAGAAAACACTTTTATCAGAATCGGCTATGTTAAACACTGATCACGCAGCCTGGAAATAAGCATTTCAGGGAATTGCCTCTCTACATGCTGACCGAGTGATATAATAAGCACAGCAGTTATTTAAGGCAGCCTCTTTAGCCCTGGACTTATCAAAAAAGATCACTGAGGAAAGCAGGCAGTTTTTAATGGAATCAGTTCACAGCAAAGCTTTTTCAGCATACTACTTTTTAGCACCATTGATATATTTTACAATATTATATCACTGCCTACTGTGGACTCTGTTCTTCCACTTGCTCTGATCAGTGAAAATGAAGTAGTTGCTGTGCATGGATAACAAGCTACTTTATGCTCATTTGATCAAAGTGGGTAGAAAAACACAAAATTGGGATTAGTTAATTATGTAAAATGGCATAAATACCCTTGGGGGATAGTGACCTAAATTCTGCTTGTTCTATTAACATGGCAGATTTAAAAAAAAAGAGGAAAAAAAAAAAGAGCAGCATCAAAAATCAGGTTGGTTTAAATGAAGCTTTTCAAAGGTAGTTAGAGTTTAATTAATAGACTCCTTTTGAAAAGTCTATTAGAACAAAATTGCACAATGGTAAGTCTTTAGTATGTAAGTACTGCTGATATGACGATGTTCTAGAAAATCAGAAGTTCATAGTGCACCTAGAAGTTAACTGAGAAATCTTATATTTCCATTGCTCTTTGTGATATTAATTCCATGGGCAAGTTTTAGTTACAAAACTTGTTAGACAGTAATTAATGTCATTGGCTCTGATATTTAGTTGTTTCCAGGAGAGTACTTCAGCTGCTTTCTCCCTTGGGTATTGATCAAAAAGATTATATAGTTCACAAAAGGTCCCATCTAAATAGGTCATTACAGACATGTAGTCAGGCTTAAGTGAGTATAGACCATTCTTTCTGAAAATTTTAGTATGGCAAAAGAGAACCCTTCTTGCTATGTGTCCTGAGCTTGTGCTTGCTGTCCATCACTGGAATTTACTCCTGTCTTGAAGAACTACCTGACTCCAAGTATTATCAACTTTTTTTTTTTGGTTGCACTTTCTCTGGGGTCTCAATATGGTATTAAAAATAGCTGTGGCATTCGGTCTTCCCTCAGGCTGACTGTGCTAATGCCAGTGGAGCTGAACTGATGTTACCAATGGTGGGAAACTTAAAAAACAAAAAACCCCCTCTTCTTAGAGTAGAAAGGTCTTCAGAGAATGATAAAAAGGTTGCCTTGGGGAGACAAATAGTCGTACAATGATACTATATATTGTCCCCCAGCTTGCTTTTCTTTCAGGCATCCATTACTCTTTTTGCAAGAAGGTTGAAATTGGAAATGGAAAATTATTTTATATGATTGCAAACAAAAATAAATGCGACAAAAAAAATCTGCAGATACTGGTTTGAATGTTTCATTCACTTCAGCTGCGTTTACTTCTTTTTGTGTTTCTTTAGTATGAACACTTGTGCAGTTCACCTTTCCTAGCATGAATGGTCACACACAATGATATTTTGGGCTCATAAACTCAAATGGTCTCAGAAACCAAATTCCAAGAAACTTGATTTTAAAGTGTTATGTTAATTGACTGAATTAGGGAATGAAAACAATTTTCATGTCACTTTTATGTGACTAGTGAAACTGATTAAAAAGCTTCAATTTGGGTTTTTGAATTTTGATCTAGTTATAGAATAAGAGGAAAATCACCAAAAATAAAATAAATAAAAAAATTGAATAAATAGGATTAAGCTGAATAAATTCAAGAAAATCTTGTTTTGTTTGTAGCATTCCATAAGTAGAAAGAGGCAAACACTTGTCAATATTTTTGTAACAAATTAACTGTTTACTCACCTTTAGTATAAAACAAAGTCAAACTTATTTGCAACTGGGACAAGTTACAATATGTACATTATTTGTTTTAGTTTGTCTCTTTTCCATGAGGTTACTATGGAAATATTTAGAATTCTGTAGCATACAGTAGCTCAGTATGTCTCAGTATGCCAGCCTGATCCAGAGAAAAGAGGGCTTCTCTGGTGCTTCCTAGGGTATAAATACCCCCGTCTCTCTTGGTCAGCAGGCAGGGTAATGCTCCCTGCCCTCCTCCCAGCTCTTTCCTGCTCCCTGTAATCTTTCCCCCTGTACTATGACTGTAGGATGAAATCCTTAAAAGGGCAATAACCTTTTGCTTCTGGCCAGCTGGACAAGGATGTTGGATGCCATGTTGAGCTGTGGTGAGTGCATTGTCTTTAAGAAGATACTCTATCTTAGAGGATTGTGTCACCTTATGATGCAGTAACTGGGGAGTGCAATACTGAAAATATTTAAACATCTGGTTAAGGCCTTCATTCTGCAAAGCATTTAAGCGTCTATTTAAGTCAGTGGGACTTCAGCAAAGCTCTTAAGTGAATGCTTAATCAGCTTTTCAAGAAGCACGTGCCATATCTATTGTACATTTTATGGGTTGGTGGTCAAAATTGAAAATATCAAATTTGAGCTGCAATGCGTAGCTTTTAGTCACATGATAGTACTTCGATTTCCTGAACCAGTGAGCATAACTCTTACAATGAGATTTCCTGGAAGAATTTGCTTCCTGTGAGTGTGCGTGTGCCTGTCAAATGGGACTATTCATATAAGTAAAGTTGTGCACATGCTTAAGTGTTTGCCGGATGAGGGCATTAATTTGTTAATTTTGAAAAATCTTACTGGCAGTGCCTGAGCTTAAGAATGGTGGATGGAGTATAGCATAGTGTAGAGATTTAAAAAAAAACCCACTAATTTGTAGTGGAACATAACCACAAACCAAATAATATTGCCTTTCTTCACTTTGAATGTGAGCTCCTCAGAGGAGAGACTTTGTTTCATATTTGTCTCTATCGTATAATCTAGCATTAAAACAGTAATATATTCAACAATAAGTATTTATATATTTCTCATATATAAACCTATTTCTCATTAGTATTTATTTTTTAAAGTGTCCCACCATGATGTTTGCATGTCTTTGATAAGTAGTTGTGTATCTTATTACTGTAACTCTTATGCATCCTCCTTGTATCTTAAATGAACTTTGATGGTAAACTCTTCAGAGCAGGAACCTCACATTACTTATCTGTTCGTGGAGGCATCTAATATTAATTTATTATTAAATGATTATTAATACACTTCTGTTCCTGATGAAGCTATGGATAATTCAATATAATTAATAATATGAAAAGGATATAATTCATGATATTAAATTGGATGGTTTCATCCCTAATTACATACTACAGTATTCCCCTTGCCATAATGGGAGTTTTGCCAATTACTTCATTCATAGCCAGCAAGAGTAAGCCCTAAAAGAGAGAGTCAGATTACAAAACCATAGCCTGATTATGAAAACCTTTATGGTTGAGTGTATTGACCATAATGGGATTATTCATGGTGGGAGGGAATACACTACTATCTTCAGGACTGATCCCAAAGAAAATACAGTTGTTTTATTGTAAACACCAATACAGAAATAAAATTCAAAATGTTGACATGCATAAAAGAACAAAAGGTGGCTAGAAATGAATGGCTGACCTGCTTTTGGGATGTATTTCTCTCCATACGTGTCTAATTCTTATTCATGATACCAAGAGTTACTTGTGCATATATGTGCATTGAAAAGAGAAGAGACCACAAAGTAGGATTCATCCTCATTTGTTCCTGTGAAAGGGCACTTTGCTGTTTAGGGGTAGCCATATGCATGTATATAAAGTTAAGCACATGCTTACATGGTTTTCTGAATCAGGGCCCAAGAAGAGCTATTTTATTCAAGTTCTGTTTGATCTTTGTTGAAGGAGGCTAGCTCTGGGGACCTAAAACTAGAGGGGACTATGGACATATCACTAGTTTAAAATAAGGTCTTTTTGTTTATACTGTTTGCTGTTATGTATGTTTGAGCAGATGTGGCTTTGTTTTGGTTCCTTTCCCCACAGTGGAAGGGATTAATACATTTTATTCTATTTTTCACTATTGGCATTCTGGATCTAACAGTAAAAGTGTTTTTGCGTTAAGTAGCCCTCCAGTACCCAACTGAATACCAAGGAAATGTACAGAAGCCAGAGAAAACGGAGTATGCATCGAGTTACAAGTTGTCAGAGTTTCAAGTAATTTCCTTTTACAATTCTACTTTCTTGCAGAAATACAAAGAATATGAGAAGGATGTTTCAGTAGAAGAAATTGATGGCCTTCAGCTTGTGAAAAAGCTAGCAAAAAGTATGGAAGAAATGTTTCATAAAAAGTCTGAAGCTGTACGGGTAAGTAGTAGATCATTTTGCTTTAATATTTTGTGCAGTTGTACAAAATGTGTCAGTAGCTTAGAATGTTGCATCCATGGGAATTGAAGGTGAAGATGTAGAAAGTACTGGAAGACTTCAGAAGTGCTTTTAAGGTCCAGCTCTCAGAAGTAGATGAAAGTTGATTATACCATCAGTAAGAAAAATTTGGCAGAGCATTTACCTATGATCGAGTAAAAGCTTTGTATATGTGGCAAGCTTGGAAGTACCAGTTCATTACAAATATTCTTGAAGTGTCATATTTGCTGATAAAATGATGGTGTGTGTGTGTATATATATATATCTGTGTTAAAATTTATACCAACCAAACCAGAATTAATTGCAGTACCCTGTAGAACAATAAAAATATTTGAAGGGATCTGCCTAGTCTAATCTCCCTTGATTGAACAATCTGAAACATTCTGAAACAAACCCCTCCCCATCCCCAATCTGTGGTAAATGTGTAACAAAGGCTGGCAAATGTGTCTACTGTACATAATTTTCTGCTTGCCTCTCATTGCTGAAACTCCTCTCCACAGCAATGTTTATAAAGGGCGGAGTGGCACTTTTTGTGTGTTCAGAGTCATATATGCTGATTTTAGTGACAAAAATAAATGTTTTTACCACTTTTGATTCCTTTTAGCTTTGCACAACCCACACACCTGAGAGGGTGAGCTGTATTCTGTTTCTTCTTGGGTATCATCAACAATTGTTAACTTCCATTCATTTATATATGAGCAAAATGCCACCCACCTGCATAAATGGGTAGGGGAAATTGATGGGGCCGGCGGTGAAAGGGGGACAGTCCCAGAGGCAAGGGATGGAGACACTCACCAAGGGACAAAAGGTAGCTCCTCCTCTGGGAGTCTCTAGCACTCATTGGCTGGCTGGGGGAGAGGGGTGCCGATTGGCTAGCATTTCCCAGCTCCCAGGATTTAGCCCAGTGCCTGGGCCATGCGGAACCTCTTTTGGCTCTGTTCCAGCAGGGTTACTCACCAGATTGCAGCAGCAATCCTCGTCCTCCTCAGGATATAAAAGAAGATGGGTGAAAGTGAATAGACAGGTTACCAAGATATTCCTGGACATAGGGGGTTCAGTGATACAGCACAGGAACATCTGTTACAATCAGCCAGAAGTTTTCAGAGTTGATGGTGTACATTTGTTAAATGGAGGTGCTGACCTAGGAGAACACTCAGTCGCTCTCAAACTGTGAGTCGGGACCCCAGAGTGGGTGAGGACTCCATTTTAATGGGGTTGCCAAGGCCAGCGTGAGACTGAAGCCTGGAGGCAGTGGGGCTCAGGTTCTGCCTTCATGCCTGAGGTCATGTAGTAATTTTTGTTGTCAGAAGGGCGTAATGGAGCAATGAAGTTTGAGAACCGTTCTGAGGCATCTATTGGGCAGGAATTGATAGCTGGAGGTGTGCGGTGTGATTGGGTCTGTGTGTTGGGGGGGTGACCAAGGTAGTTGCTGGTGCCCCCTTTGGCTAGTTTCCTCTGTGGTTAAGAGAGGTAAAAGACCTGGAATTTTGGTAATGGGCCTTGGGCTCATGTGATAGGGTGAGACCTTGTGGCCATCTCAGGCTGAGGTCCTCGCCCTGCTGCACCCTTTGTCCCCTTCAGGGGCAGAGGGTGCAAGGACTCAGAGAGCTGAGTCATGTGGGTAAACTAAGGAGAAACTACCCCCCTTTATGGGTAAGGTCCCCTGCACTGGAATCAATTAAATGGCTAGGATAGGAGAGTATCGGTGGTGGATAGCTCCCCTCCTTTGTGATAAAGTTTAATAAAAGTTGTGGCCTGCCACTAAATTCTGTGCATGTCTGTCCTCATTTTGCTGCTGTGTCCACATCAATGCACTGAGAGTCCTGAGGTTCCAGAAGTGTCACTGAAAGCAGCAGTTGAAGACACTGGGGTTTCACTGGTGTGACTGAAGTAAAAATTTGACTTGCAGAACTATTTTTCTTGTGCATGATCAGAAAAAGTAAAGAATTGTGCTCGACTTCCAGATTAAAGGTTGAGTTTTCTGGGTTGACTGTAAAATAAAATGTCTTTTAACCTATAAACTGAACACACTTGACAGGGAGGCTCTGACAGATTATATACACAGATTATATATACAATGCTATTTTTACTGCCCCTTTTTAGAGCAGAACTTTACTTAAACATCTTCTGCAGGGAGTTGCACAATATTGACTGTGAAGGGATCAGTTTCCTTATTTCCTAGCAGAAGGAGTACTGCTTTGAGATCAGGAAATGTGGGGAAAAAAGCATCAAGAGAGCTCCACTAAAGCACTTCAGTGCAGCACTGCCATTTGTAGCTAACAGTGAGTCGCAAACTATGGGTAATGAAAGACCATGTCTGTTTACAGGAATGGGGAGTCAGTAGGAAAGAGCAGTTGGTGTCTGTCTCAGCACTGCAGTGCATGCTCTCTAATTTGAATTCATGTGGTGTTTAGAAATGTTTTGGCTCCTGTTATAGACATGGTCTTGATATCTAAGAAATAATGTTTTATATGGACCATAATGCTTTGCTCTGAGTAACAGTCCGCCAGAATTCTGTGACATTAAAGCAGAAGAACATAAGAACGGCCACGTTGGGTCAGACCAAAGGTCCATCAAGCCCAGTATCCTGTCCTCTCTGACAGTGGCCAATGGCAGGTGCCCCAGAGGGAATGAACAGACAGGTTATCATCAAGTGATTCATGCCCTATCACCCAATCCCAGCTTCTGGCAAACAGAATACAGTATGGTGCAGGGGTGGGCAAACTATGGCCTGGGGGCTGCGGCCCTCCAGACATTTTAATTCGGCCCTCGAGCTCCTGCTGGGGAGTGGGATCCAGGGCTTGCCCTGCTCCGCATGGCTCCCAGAAGCAGTGGCATGTTCTCCCCCCCGCCCCGGCACCTACGCGTAGGGGCAGCCAAGGGGCTCTGCATGCTCCCCCCCGCAGCTTGCATTGGCTGGGAACTGTGGCCCATGGGAGCTGCAGGGGTAGCGCTTGCAGAGAGGGTGGCGCACAGAGCCGCCTGGCTGCGCCTCCGCGTAGAAGCCGGAGGGGGGACATTCCTCTGTTTCTGGGAGCCGCTTGAGATAAGCGCCATCCGGAGCCTGCACCCCGGCCCCCTCCTGCACCCCAACCTGCTGCCCCAGCACTGATCCCTCTCCCTCCCTCCAAACCCCTTGGTCCCAGCCTGGACAACCCTCCTGCACGCCAACCCCCCAGCCAGATCCCTCACTCCGCCCCCTGCACCTCAACCCCTAATTTCGTGAGCATTCATGGCCCACCATACTATTTCCATACCCAGATGTGGCCCTCGGGCCAAAAAGTTCGCCCACCCCTGGTATGGTGAGAAGAGGCTTTGGTGCAATAAAAGGTGGCTAGAACCCAGAGCTCCCGATATATGTATGTCTTGTTTTCCTTAATCTGTAAGGAAAAAAAAAGTTTGCAAAACCAAATTTGGAAGTGGTTTTATTATTGAAAATCTTCTTAGTTCTGATAGCAAGATAATAGCTTTACTGGAAACAGTTACATAACATGTAGCCACCTTGGATATTTTGAGGTGACTGTTAGAGGGATGAATAAAATGCTTATTCCTGCTGAGGCTTAATGAGTGAGTGCTATGGTTTGAAGTTACAATAATACATTTATAATGTGAAGGACGGCAGTTTGCCAGTTGCACTTCTTGAAAAGCTCTGAAATCCTGTGATACAATGCTCGTTCTGTACAACTTATATCTTGTGCAGCAAATCTACAGTTAGCTCATCTTCTCTATGCTTCCACTTGAGACAAAAAGCATGCTGCATTTAACTGGCCCTGGAATAATTTTTTTTAATGTGTATATATTGCAGGATTCTGGTATTTATTGAGATTAATAAGAAACCGGCACAAGCAGACCTATGCCAAAGCTCAATGTTCATTCCAAAAGCCTAAATTTCAAAATTGCAACCAAAATATTATTTAAATTAACTTCTAGAGCTCAAACACTCGTAATCTGGTAAACTCCAAAATAATGGAAATACTGCAGAATTCCCCCCATACAACGTAATTGGGGCGTCCATCAACGGGGTTCAAAATCCAAATATTCATAAAATGTTGCTGCTCTAATGGTACCACAATTTGATAGTCCTAAGTACTAGTTGAATGAACTGCAAGTAGTTGTCTCTGCCAAAAATCTACATTTTGATTGAAATAGTATTTCAAGTGACTGGCACATAATAATTATTGCAGACAGCATATTTTCAGCATTTAACAGAAATAGTGATTGGAGGTAGTCGTCATTCAGAAAACCCCAGTAATGTAGACTCTTTAATCTGTGGGAAATAGGTCCGGATAAAACTTGAAAATACAGAAATAGAGTAATGTAAAGTCCTTCAGATTTTTTTTAAACGCATCAACTTGTTCTCAGCTACTAATCAGTGTTGAACATTTTCCCTCCTTTTATATTCTGGCTTGATTTTATCTTTCTTTCTCATCACTTTCCATAGTGATTAGTTGATTCAGTGTGATTTTTATCATACTCATCCACTACTTGAATTACTCTTCAGTATGCAATTATCCTGTCACAGAAAGTCCTATTTTCATGCTGTCAGATGTGTAAAGTAAATGGGAAACCAAAAGCGCTAAACCTTTTGTCATCTACTTGGTGATGTGCGGTTTTATAGGTAACTTTCTTTACTATGCTGAACATTTACAAATAATTCTAGATCTAGTTAACATTAATGTATGGTTGCTGTAGTTAAGGATGTTCTCATTAACTAATATATCCCAGATGATCAATGCAATAGTTGATAGTTGGGTTAAGATTTAGTAATTTTGTTGTAAAAATTGTTGTGCAATGCTGAAGTTCAAGTGATGCTAAGTGGGACTGATACAATGCTGCTAATTTTTAATTGTCTTTATAATAGTGAAGAACACATTCTAGTGCAGTGGTTCTCAGCCTTTCCAGACTGCTGTATCCCTTTCAGGAGTCTGATTTGTGTTGGGTACCCCCAAGTTTCACTTCACGTAAAAGCTACTTGCTTACAAAATCAGACCTCAAAATACAGAAGTGTCACAGCACACTATTAATGAAAAATGGCTGACTTTCTCCTTTTTACCATATAATTATAAAATAAATCCATTGGAATATAAATACTGTACTTGCATTTCAGTGTATAGTATATAGAGCAGTATAAACAAGTCCTTGTCTGTATGAAATTTTAGTTTGTACTGATTTCAGTAGTGCTTTTTCTATAGCCTGTTGTAAAACTAGAAAAGAGCCTGATGCTGAGTCCCAGGCTTGTATGCACTGCATGCCACCTCTTTCCTTCTGGGCATGCCAGGAACTGCAGCTGTTGGGAATGCTCCAGCTCCCTCCTCCTCCCCAGGGCAGTGTCTTCTATTTGCAAGCTGGGATCTGCTGGGTTCAGCACCCCCTAGTGGCAGCCAGTAGCTATGTAGTCCATTTTTGTGGTGGGGCAATGGTGGGAGGTAATTCTGCACATAACATGAATTTCTGCACAAATTCTGCATTGTCCAGTGGCACAGAATTCCCCCAGAGTAAAATTTAGCAGTAGCTGCTGCTGCAGCTGCAAGACACAATTTAATTCAATTGTAAGAGAGGGAATATGGGTAGCAAACTATAAGCTGGCAGCAATGCAGAGGGAGACAGCAAATGCCTCAATCCTAGGCCCCTTTGATGGTTAAACTCCAAGCAGCTGACCAGGTACAACCAGCCCACTTCCTCCAAGAACTCCCATTCTTGCAATGTTAGGTTGCCGTTAGGCTATCTTATATTGATTTATCAAGTTATGGTAAAATTGCAGCCAGTTGGCCAAATTTAATGTTTGTCAGAAGTCCCCAAACTGTGGGGCCCGTCCCCCTACTGGGGCCTGTGCCAGCGCACACGGGGCAGGAAGGGAGCACCACCTAGCTGCTGGCCCCGTGGCCGAAGCTCTGTCCCCAGCCCCGGCCCAGCTGTGGCCCCAGTCTTAGCCCCCTCCCGGAGCTGGGACCACAGGTCCCATTGGCTGGGAACGGTGAACTGTGGCCACTGGGAACTGCAGGCGTCCATGCCTGCGGACAGTCAATGTAAACAAACTGTCTCGTGGCCCGCTAGCAGATTACCCTGATGGGCCGCAGGTTGCCCACCACTGTTATGGGAAGTAGAAAATAAACAAACCAAAGAGGATACAGAGAGTTTGTGAAGGGTAGTATATAAAGTGCTGTGAAGTCAACTTTATTGTTAGGGAACATTCCACCATCTTTTACTAAACTTGGGATACATCATTAAATAGCTTTTTAGTATTAAAGTTCCACTGTAAGTAAACAGAATCCTAGCAAAATGATTCTTGCTTTACATTGATAAGATGAGAAATAACATATTGAGGAATGGAATACTTGTGGCACCTTAGAGACTAACCAATTTATTTGAGCATAAGCTTTCGTGAGCTACAGCTCACTACATCCGATGAAGTGAGCTGTAGCTCACGAAAGCTTATACTCAAATAAATTGGTTACTCTCTAAGGTGCCACAAGTACTCCTTTTCTTTTTGCGAATACAGACTAACACGGCTGTTACTCTGAAACCTGTCATATTGAGAAATGTTTTGCTTTAAAATAAATATCCTTGACTAGAAGAAAATGTGTTAAATAAAACAATTTTTATCAAGTTTTTTTTCCTCGTAGAGCTATGTGGTGTTCATTGCAGAGCTGATTCCCATTATAGTTGTACTGTGAAAAGTAATTGCTGTTGTACAGTAATTCAATTTTTGTGTATTCACGCATCAGTAAACCAGTGGGGTTTATCTAGAGAAACCTGGGACTTTAAAGCTTTCTATCATGAAATTTCACATGCATAGACACATTTTCCAAAGAGCAAAATATCAGCATTTGCATTTAATAAACATTTACAATAGAGTGTGGATTTTTCCACAGATTTTTACATCAATCTTCAAAACTGCTAAGAGATACTATTAGGATGATTTTGTTTTTATATGTACATAGCATATGAGGGGTGTGTGTGTGTGCGTGCATATGAATATAGTATACAAATATTGACTTGCTCCAAAGAAAATAAGAGTAAAATAGTGCCCAAGTTATAACTGGTTATTAAAAACAGGGACTTGAATATCTTGATAATGAATGTAGAATGAACATGGATGGATGGATGAATAGATGGACGGACGGATGGACAGACAGACTGTGGTAAATAGACCAAAGCTTAGGGCAATATTTCATAACTGAAGGAACTGTTTTTACCCAAAGGCTATATTTTACAGTGTGCACCCAGAGCCAATTTGTTTGATAAAGCTCAGGAAATAATTCACACTGAATAATTTATTCAGTGAGTGTAGCCTTTATTTACATATTGTCCCCAAGCAGCTTACAATTTTCTTGAATGTATTTAGTATTTGAATAATTTTTGGTCTGTAAATTGTTGGCAAGCATTTTGAGAATATTCACCATTCTAAATATAAATGTGTTTAATTTTGATTGGACACATAAGATGTGGTTTCTTTTTCCTGATTGGATGAGGGTAGCTTTTAGATCAGGCCCCTATGTACATGCTTGAATTTACAATTTTCCTTCTGCTATCTCTGTCAATTTGCATTCTATGAATATTTTCTATTATTCACTTAAAGTTTGCTGTTTCTAAATAATGCCACTGAACTTGTTCACTAGAATATTCACAGAAAGCAAACTAAGACAAAGCTCAACAAATCCAAAGAAGATTTCATTTTTGATGTATTCATTGTGTGTCTTTTGCAAGATTAACTCGGCTCTATTAATTTACTGGGTTGCACTTTAGAGGTTGTCTTTCTCACCACTTTCACCTTCAGCAGCAATAGTTTTCAGAACCCACCCCTCATTGATTGTTAGAGATGGAGGCTTGTGAAAGATGTGTGGCAGTAGGGTTGTGGGTGAGAGAGGTTGCACCTCTCCAGTTGTCCTAGCGTGTCTGTCTCTGAACCTATTGGAGTTGAAGAGAGATAAGAGGACATGATCCTACCTTGAGGTGGAAGTGGATGGTTACATCCACTTATGGGAGGAGATGGAGAGCCTGTGGAACCCAGTTAAAGGTTGGAGATGAGAGCAGATGGGAGCCTATTGTAAAAACAGATTTGGGGAGTGTGGTGAGGAAGCTGTGAGGGAGAGAATATTTTGGAGATACTGAATTTGTAGGGGAGATGGAAAAATGAAAGGGAAGAATAGCATGGCGATAGAGGGACAGAATATGTGAGAATAGTAGGAGAGAAAAGCATGTGGTAAACGAAAAAAAGGAAAACTGCTAAAAAATAAAACCCTCACCATACAACTTTTGGTGATGAATTTAACTAACTTAATTCATTTAGATGGTATTTTATTATTTCCATGACAGATGTTATATATTTAAGTTTGACTGAAAGATGTTTTGTCTTAAAATAGCTGTCAATTTACTTTTGGTTCTGTAGATACATGACTGGAATTGTTTGTTGTCTGCATTTTTATTAGTAATTCTACTTGGCGGTTTTCATTTGTTTTGTTTTTGTCCTTTTTCTTTCTCTGGGCAATTTAGACATCTCTTCAGAGTGGATATTGTATGACTGTAATTTTGAAGTAGGATCAGTTTCTTTCTCTTGCTGCTAGATTAACTTGTTATGGACACCTAATTGAGTGCCAGTTCAGTTTCCTGAGTCTAGCAGTGCATTTCTGATCACATATATCCCATTGAGGAGTGCTGTGTCAACCCTCTTAAGTGCTACAGCAACATTCAAATTGGTTAGGGTTGATGCTTTGCCTTGAATTCTACACTCCCTGAGTGCTGCTAAATCATCTCTGCCTGGGATTACTTTTGTCCCATGGCTCTCAATGGCAATTTTTAAATGAGCAAATCAAATGTCTTTGAAATGCACCAGGTTGCCCAAAAGAACATGTTTAAAAATAATATACAAGAGCTTTAACCTCCTCTCTGCAAATCATTCTGTTTTCTGCACTGTCGGTATAGATGCTCTTCATTTTGAAATAACAATTCTGGCTGTTGTGTATGATGGATTTTTTCCAGGTCTAATCAGGACCACCATTTTTTATTGACAGGTTTCAGAGTAGCACCTGTGTTAGTCTGTATTCGCAAAAAGAAAAGGAGTACTTGTGGCACCTTAGAGACTAACAAATTTATTTGAGCATAAGCTTTCATGAGCTACAGCTCACTTCATCGGCTGTAGCTCATGAAAGCTTATGCTCAAATAAATTTGTTAGTCTCTAAGGTGCCACAAGTACTCATTTTTTCTATTGTGATGCTACTCTGAAAAGTGGCTGTGTAAAAATGTCTGCTGTTTCTTAAAGATGTTAGGATCAAATTTGCTCTGTAAGTAAATGGAAAAGTTGGTTTATGTAACTTCGAGCCCCTCAGGGCTCTGAAAGTCAAACTGAGTTCTTTCCTGCTGCTGCACGGACCATTGTAGAAAAGGATCTATGGGTAAGGCTAAGATTTTGTCACGGATATTTTTAGTAAAAGGTACGGACAGGACAAGGGCAATAATGAAAAATTCACGGACGCCTGTGACCTGTCCCTGACTTTTACTAAAAATATCCATGACAAAACGGGGAACCTGGGCAGCTGCGCCTGGGCTGGGAGCTCCAGGTGCCTGCACCACCTGTGGGGAGCTCGGAGCTCCAGGGTCCCCCTCCACTGGCGGCTCTAAGCTGTGGGGGTCCTCCCTGCCTCCTGTGGGGGCTTGGAGCTGCAGGGGTTCCCCCTGCCACCAGCAGCTGCCAGGAGCTCTGGAGTCTCCCCTGCTGCCCAGGGCGGCTGGCAATGTCCGAGGATCTCCCCTGTTGCCCAGAGCGGCGGGGGGTCAGCCTGCCATCCAGAGTGGTGGGGAATTGCAGGGGGCTCCTGTCACCTGGGGCCGGCGGGGGTACCCCACAGCTCCCTGCTAGTGCTGGCTGAAGTCACGGCGGTCTTTGGAAGTCACAGATTCCATGACCTCTGTGACTAAATCCCAGCCTTATCTGTGGGTAAATTGCACAGATGTATATGAAGGCAGAATTTACTCCCCTTACTTACGTCTGTGAATCCCCATTGTCTTTGGTAGGCTTGCACAAAGATAGCCAAGGGCAGAATTTACTGCACTGTAAATCTTGTTAACAATTTTGTTGATGTGATACCAACTCCTTTCTCAACAGAAGTCTTGGCTTTATGTGGCAAGTAGACTAAAAAGTAATAAAAATATTTTTAGTTGCTGAAGCAGATATGACTGAATATGTAAGGATTAGATCTGTTGAGTAAGAAGGTGCTATTTTAACATAGTTAGTTTTCTTACCAAAACCAAATTTAAGGTTTTAGCACGATGTGGTTGTGTTTTTTGGAATGTTCAGTATCACATAAATCCATTTTGAACATTGGGTACACTATGCGTTCTTAACCTTGGGAAGCAGTTAAAAAGCTTGATTTTATACATACTTCATATTATCATATTGAATATGTATTTGACTTATATGGGTAGGAGCATTTGGAGATGGAAGTGAATCTACCAGTCACCGCTCTTACATCTAGGATGGGACAGCTAGCCAGCTGTCTGCCTCCTGAAATACTGAAGGGGAATGTGAGGTAAGGACACCAGTCTTTCGGCCTAGGTAACAAGGCAGTGTGTGGGAAAAGGTCTGGTTTATCCCAACAGCCAGTCAGCCTTCTCTAGTGCAGACAGAGTTCTATATTAAATAACCAATTGAATATTGCATCCACTTAATTTTTTATCAGATGTGTGTGCATACATTATAAGCATTTGAGTCCATTTCAGCTGGGACTTCTTAAAACTACCGTGCATAATCTACGAAGTGGGAAATCTTCCAAAAGACTCTTTGAAACTAAATTATTTTGTACAAATGAGATCTTTTAAAATTTGTATTGTGAGGGAAGTGAGGAAGATTAAGCTCATGTCCAAAATGAAATGTCACTTCTAATCACGTTTTCCATGCCCAGTGTGTATTTTATTACACCCTATTTTTTATTCTGTTTAAAATGATTGCCTGTCTCTTTGGTCAAGGCTGGATTGGAAACAGTATCCTTGAGAAGAAAAGCAAATGATCATTCATGCTTCGTATCTGTCTAAAATTACAATACAAAAAGAATGCCCTGAACCTGAAAATTAATTACACCTTACCAAACTCACTATGTCCATGTGTATAATAAACACATGATCAGTGCATTAATTATATGCCCTAATTCAGGTAATTTGCACTTCCAGAATTAGAACAGGGGAATGTAAACATCAGCATGCATTATATAAGGTAGTGTTGCATTTGGATCATTAGCAAAGATAAAATGGTACAGTGCAACATGTGTATTTTGATCTTATTTTAAAATATATTACAGTATTTTTAATCAGATTAGATGAATAAATAATGCTATTAAATTAATACAACTGCTGGAGGAAAGAATCGTAAATGGGTTGGAGGTGGAAGGAAATTATGGTGTATCAACCTAATGTCACTATAAATAGTTCCAAATGACAGAATAAATACATAATGAATAAAAGAGAGATGACTATAATTGTATTAATTAATGCCAACAAATTAAAGGTTTTCAGCAATATGTTTGTATGCACATTTAGTATTTTAACTCGAATTGTTCCTAGTTGGTTTGATATCATTGAATTTTTAGTCGCAATTTGCCCAATCTCCCATACAGAAGTGACAAATCTCTGTTCTGAAAAGAGTTTAGACCTTTATTTACATTTGGCAAATTAGGACATATTGGGGAAATGAAAAGGTGGCTAGTAATTTACTGACCATGTATGGTGCATTCAGCAGTTTACTACGCAACCCTTGATAACCATATCTTAAACAGTATTTAAAAACACAGCAAATATTTTTCTTGTTTACTGCTACTGGGCTGCTTAATGCTTTTGCCAAATATGGAAAAATAAAAGCCTTGTTCATATGAAGTTCCGGACAGCGCCTTCAGTTGCAATGGTTTCTTAAATTACTTGGGACACATTTTTCTTCAGTGTTTGGATTTGCAGTTCATTTAGCTTCCCACTGAGTACATGCATGTGTGGACAGACACTTTTGAGTTATACATAAGAAGTGAACTCAAAGATGGAAAGGAATCAGTTGAAAAGGGATACTTTCACCTCTCGAGCTACTGTCGTAATTATAACATCCACAACAATAGAAATTAGGGGCTTTATAAGTTACTACAGTTCCAAGAAAATAATAGTTGGCATGTCAGTGCAGTCAACTCTTAATGATGCACAAACATTAACAAATTTATCGTGATACCTTAGAAAGAAGTTTTGTCTGCCAGTCCAAAACGTTTGCAAATCATGAGTCAGGACCACAAAATAAAGAGAATTTTAAAAAAATAATAAATTTGGGTTTCTCTTTCTTTGACCTTGTTCAGAGCCTTTAGAGTGCACGTGGTTCATGTTTTCAGGCTTTTCTCTGTAACCTTCAGGGCCAGAAACATACCTTTTTAAAAAGAAATTCAAAGGAGATTTTCACATAATCACCTAATTCTAGGATCTGAGGCTTTAAGAAAAATATCAAATATTGCAAGAGTCATGACAGAATCGTGAGAGTTAGCAACACTAATGGCCTGTCTTGTGTCTCAGAAGCTGATAGGCATGTTGGAGCCTGTCTGTGTCTGTCTGAAAGAGAGAATCCCTGTTCCCTAGCATTCTGTATCTGCTCCCATTTACGTTACTCGCTCTCTAGAGGAGATAGGTTCGTCTGAACCTTTGCTTGGCCACCCTGAAACCTCACCTTGGGCCAGATTTGTGTCATTTAGTCGCGGACGCACAGTGAGGCTGCTGCTAATTACCATTGCACAGGAATGTGGTGCTGCCACCTGCTCCGTGTGTGTGCGCTTTGAGAGTGAGATGGGCAGGTAGGGCCAAGGATCTGCCTCCTCCATGCACCCAATGGGATGAGTGTGAACTCCCTGGAGCACAGGGTGTGCTGCTACCTAGCCTTTGCTGAGGGAGCATGGGTGTGGGAATTGGTTTCTTGCACCCTTCCCCTTCATTCTTTCTGTACATCAAGGACTGTCTGTCTCTTTGCATATACAGTCTGAGCCTCATCTGTCAGCCCTTACTCACATGAGATCCTTACTCGTACTAGTAGCACCATTCAAGTTGAGGAATTTTGTATGATGCACCTTCCTGAGTGACAGCTGGGTAACCTTGAGTTAGACAAAAATCCGATGAAGTGAGCTGTAGCTCATGAAATTATGCTCAAATAAATTTATTTTCTAAGGTGCCACAAGTACTCCTTTTCTTTTTGCAGATACAGACTAACACGGCTGCTACTCTGAAACCTGTCAATACTCTTAAGTATCTCAGGGAGCCCAATTATCATAGATCACAAAAGTCTGTTCTCTGGATAGGTAATATAAATAGACAATCTGTCCTTTCACTCTCACTCAGTGAATTTCAATTGTTTGATTTTTTTTTGTAAGATAGAAAGAAAAATAATACAAACTGCAGGAAGGTCATTCACATGCGTCAGTCATTTATCCATAATAGTTAAGAATTCATTCATCCTAAGCACTTCGAATCAGTAGAACTTTGCAAAATAACCTTTCCCCTTCACAGTGATCTTACTCTTTGCAATTCCTGAGCACTGACCTATAATAGTGAAAATCTAATTCTGTATTTTTCAGTGTTGGAAACTGGATATTGTTTCCTATTGACAGTGTTAGGAAATTTGGGGTATGTACTTACCCGGCGTTTCTGAGTGATGTACATAATCCCTTATATTCAGTATCAAGATAGCAATATATTTGAAACTACACATGTTCATTACTGCAGGTATGTTATTCTCATTAATGCTAATGGGAGCTGCTTGAACACAGAGTGAATATTTACCTAAAACATAAACACCTGAATAACAGCCAGTATTTTGATTTTCCCAAATTAAAAAAAAAGTCTAACCATTGTTAGAGAAATTCAAAAAGTTCCTTAGCATGTTCAAATATAGGAAAAAAAAATTCACATAAGTAGGAGGGAAAAGAGAGCAGAGACTTGGAAGAGGAAAACTAAAAGCTTTTGCAGTTAGAAATGATTATTCAGGATTCATTTCCAATATTGTAAAAGATGTGAAAAATGCTTAAAGCTGCTGCACTAAAATATATAACACTTATCTCCACAAACAGGCAGAGGAAAAATCAAAGTAACCACCTCACAAAATACGTCATTTAGCAAACTTCACTGCAGAAATTTGTAACGTTAAGCCTTCATCATCGACAACATAAAAAAGCTCTGTGCACAGCAGGAGGGAAAACAATAAAGGAGTCACTTTTAAGAAGAATGCTTTTTTTATCACAGTTTAGGGTATTAGCATATTTTAATATTTGCCATTAGCATAACTAATGATTTTAACAAAAATGCCCACGTTGCCTCACTGGTGTTCATTTGTGTGATTTATACTAACTACTTGAAACGTTAGCATTTTTAAAGCTAATATTTAATCCCAGATTTATTATCCACAAAAAGCTTTTGCACGGTTTTTTCCTGAATGTTTTTCCAGTTTAGACTTTTATATCCTCTTTTAAATACACATTGTTTAAATCTACATTTGGAATTAATTACAGTTATTCCTGATTTTTAAAAGTGTTGGCACGTAAATCAAATGGCAGCAGCATTTCCAGTATATCAAAGATGGATGAAACTAGGGATTGTTTTTGCAAAATCTCAACAGCTGGGTTTTGGTTTAGGAGGAAAAAACTAGGATTGACTTGGATGCTGATCCCATTTTATCTCAGCAGTAGTTTGTGCAGTTTGAATAAATAGTTTCAGTGTTTTAAGTTACTTTTAGGTTAATATAGAGATGCATGAAAATGGATTTATTTCACAATGCCTTGAGAACTGGGGTTTTGTTTGCTGGACAAAAATCAGGAGTAGTTTGGATCCAGGACTACTAAATTTTAGTCTGAACCCCCAGAGTTCAAAGAGGTGAAAGACACCAGAGAAATGGCTGTAGATTTGGCTTCGTTCAATTTTAAATAACTTGGTTGTGGTCATTACTACTTTGCATATTTAAATACACCACTTGTATAGACCCACAAGAAATTGCATGTGTTTAACACTGGTTTTGGAATAACAGAACTTTTGAAATTTGACACACACACAGTATAGTTTACATATATATATAGAAATGATCATCTGAAAGAGAAAAGGTTGCCGAAAGGTGTTGTCCTTTAGGGCAATATTCCTTTTGAACTTACTCCCATCTTTCTTCTCCCCCCTCCCCCCACCCTTGCACCTTTGGTCCTTAACAGTCCAGCTTTGTCCTTCAGGACATGTTTCAGGGCTCATCTCTTCTCCTTGGCTGTGGGGAGTTAGGTCCAGCTAGGGAGTGGTCATAGGGAGACTCTGGTGGTGGGTTTTTTAAATTACCTTTTAATGAGTTAGTGTTGATCTGTGTTGCTTATGGGGTAGGGTTATCTGTAGGTTATAGCTGGAGACTGTTAATTCTAGAATGTGCATGTATAAGTTTATCAAGGGTACCCAAAGTTTGGGATGGGTGCTCCTTGGTTTGCTGTAGTATAAATCAGTATAATAATTACATTCTAGGGTAAGGTCTCTTTTGCATGTGTACCTTTTGTATCTAGAAGATTTGTAGAGAATCATGTAGCGTGGCTCATCTGGAAACTGGAAACAAAGGGTCAAATGACGTCTTTGATTATAAAACAATTACTAATAACTACAATGAACTAGAAATAGACACAAGCTGCAGAATAGTTTGGGTGTGGTTAAAGCCAGAATTTCAGATCAGGCCCAGGTCTGTTTAAACCTGGACCAATTATTATATAAATATAATTATTTATTATTAGTATAAAGCACTTCGGGGCACTTTTTGCATGAAACTTACTACAATTGTAACTCATCATTAATTCTCTTGTGGACTTTCACTCCCTAAGTGCACTCAAGCTACTAGCATGTGACATGTTGGGTCCGTTGTACTGACTTATACTGCCAGTGGGGCAGGACTATAAAAAGTTGATTTGACAACTCATAGAAGGGAAAACAACCCATTTATTATCTTCACTCCCATCCTTCTTTGCTCTATTTCACTGCAGTTTTATTACATGAGAAGACATACGCATAATCCAGAATAATTTCAACAATGGCTTTGTTCAACAGTTCTTTTTTCTGTCATAATGTCCCCAGCAGTACTGTATATGCACTCCGAATATTTCTAGTGGTAATCATTACAGTTTCTTCAATTTTCAGTAATAAGATGCTGATATATAACAAGCCATCCTTACATTTTTATGCACCTATTGATTCCAAAGAGTTTCATTTTCTCTCCAAACAGAAGTCTGTAGATGATGCATCAGATGAAGTGAGCTGTAGCTCACGAAAGCTCATGCTCAAATAAATTGGTTAGTCTCTAAGGTGCCACAAGTACTCCTTTTCTTTTATCTAATATGTAATGTTTATATTTGGGGGTATCTGCCTTCTATATTTTTAGAAATAAACCCACTATAACATGGTTTTGAATGTTTTTCTCCCCTTCCGCCCGCCACAAATAGAGCAAATTTGTTAAGATTGGGAGGCCATATGGACTCTAGTAATGTGTCTTCATGTGCTCTGTCTAGCTAATCTTTCAAGGCAGCCTCACTTAGGAGTTGATGCAGCTTTCCACAGTGACATTGTGTTTGAGATATTCATGATTTTGAGTAAATCATAAGTTCAGGATTATGAAGACTGGCCTAGTGCCACATGAAACAGTCTTCTGGGCGACGAAAGCAGATTGAAGTGGAGGTGAACTGCTCCTTCATCCTAGAGAAATAGCAAAAGGGAAATCTTTTCAAATATTTGTCCCTGCTATATTTTATCTTTTTGCATTAACTCTTTCTTGTAGCAGAAAAATTCCCATTTTAAAACTTCTTTTAACACTTCCAAAAAAATTCTTTAAAAGATGTTACTGCAATAAAATAGTCCAGGTTGTATGCCGTAATGAGACATTAACAGATTGAGATTGTTTGTCTTATGGTGTCCTGTCTGGCAAATACATAGAAGGTCCACAGTTTATACTTGGGTACCTAATTTATGGTGTTCTATTTTCTCTTTGGGAGTTTATTGGGATTTTTTAGATGACTGCCTACCAGTATAAGGCAATTGCTAAATTAAGCACCCACATACAGAACTGGCTGCCCTAATATAGGTGTCCAAGTATGTTACATACGCAATTTAGTTTGAGTCCTAATGCTGACTATTAAGATACCTCTTTGCTACTAAAGTAACCCACTAATCAGTGTGAGTCACATTTTTGCTGCTCCACAGAGGAGGTGAGTCACTTACAGCCCCCCGGCTACAGAGAGCATTTAAAAGCAGAAGTCTCTATAGCTTGAGCTCTGGAGGTAGAAACATGAATAGAGAGCTAACCTCAATAGTTGGGGGCTGTAACAGACTCTCACTCTTTGTGGATCCATCACAAACTGGGACACATAACACTTGCTTCCGCTGGACAGAGGAAGGCTCATCCCAAGCATATGAGGCCATGGCAGTCTGAATCCCAGACAAGCTTCAGCTTTTGAGAGAACCTCCATATTGGCAGACACCAGAGACTGAACCAAGGTTCTCCAGGGATAAAAGGATGAGTCTCTGCAGCTTGAGGTAAAGAATCTGGCTCCTCATAGCTGGAGGCTGTAGCAGACCCTCATCCTCTGTGGATCAGGCACAGAGTGGGATGTGACACATACTGAGCAATGGGTTACCCTAAAGGAAACTTCTAGTGAGGCATTGTTTCCTCAGTTGTTCTATCAAGGATTCTTATTAAAATATTCTGTATGCAGTCCACATGGTGGCTTAATCTCTTAGTTAATATAATATCCTGTCTGCCATCCCCAATGAAGTTTATCTTTATTTTATTTTTTTTTATGATGAGTCATTGGTGGATACTGGGTTGGGCCAGCATGTGGATTACTTGGTGCAAGATGAGTTAGGTTCTATTAAGGCTTAATAAACAAATGGGAAAAAAGATGAATATCTTTATATAACATCCTCTGAAGAAGAAACTTGGGACTTCAACATTCTGGGTGACCCAGAAGCCTTTGCTGAAGCTGTGCTGCCTCCTAGAAGATGCTTTCTGAAATGAGTCAGACTGTCTGATCCAGACTGTATTATTCCACTACGTAGCAGGTTCATAAAGAGGAATTTTTGAAAGGTTTTACAGCTCATAAATTTCAGTAATAGAAATGACCATGTCAGCAATGTCATATTAAATTGTAACTTTGGGTGTAGAAGAAAAATGGTTTGCCGGGCTAACAAATTTAAAACAAAGCCCTTTTCCTTTGGCTGCCCTACTCCCTGCTGCATCCATAGCGGGGAAACTTTAAAAATTATTAACTTGGTTGCATTTTTGTAGCCATTCTAGGAAGTGTTTGGTGCAACCAAGAGCCTGAATATTTATTTGCTTATGCTACATTGGGAACAGATTATATATCATGGCTGTAACATGGGTTCTTAACTGGTGGTGGTGGGGGGGTTCTGAATAGGTCCAGGGGAGTCTCTTTGTGTGGCAGTATGATGAGTGAGGGGATCCCCAATTTTTTCCTGTTGTAACGTGAGGATTACAGTATGGAAAAAGGCTGAGAAGCTTTTTGGTGAATTTTGTTTGAGTAATGGATTGCATGTGAAATGTATGTTTGAAATTTTTTTGCATATGTAGAAAAATTGCAGAGAAATGTAGAAAAATTGCAGAGTTTTGGTAAAATGATAAGTAGACATATATGATTTTCCCAGCTGTTAAAAAAAAAATCTAGATGCTTGTATTTTAAATAGTTTTGGAGCAGTAGATTGTATACGCACAAGGACAGTATAACTCGCTTTTAAACTGATGCGATTCTTTTACTTTAAGATTTTATTCATTAGCTACTTTTAGTCTATAGCACTGTTTTCTACAGCAAACCAGTGAAATGAATTGGTTTATTTAAAGTAGCATCTTGCTGTCAGTAGCACGAAACATGATTATATAATGTCAACTGAAATGCATATTTTAAAAATAAATTACATTGAAGAGTGCAAACAGCTAAATCTCAGAGAACATTTTATAGGTCATTTTACTGTCCATATGAATAGATAAAGCTACATATTCTTCCACAGGCATTAAGATATATTCTCCTGGATCAAACACATTTTCTGTGCTTTAAGTAGGTACAGCATATCTCGTATGATCTCTTTTAGCAATGCTGTGTAAGTACTCCATGAGGACCAATAGTACCAGTAAATCGAAATCAAAATGGTGCTGGTGGGAAGAAGTAAACAGTTTCATACCTTTACTATAAATTGTAGTTTTAGTGATAATTCTGTGTTTTATTGTGAAGGTTGAATTACACTTATCACTGGAGTACAGCGCTTCAGTATGGTTATATTATTGTTCCTTCTGTTGCTGGGGTGGTCGTTTCAGAGGGATAAAATACTACAATAACAAAAAAGAAAATGAACTGCTGTATAGCTGTGCATATGTATTTACTACTTTAGTCCATGCTTCTTTTGAAACACAGTCATCACTAAGGAATCATACAAAGATTACACTTAAAAGAAATTTCATACACTTTTTTTTACTTCATTCTTCCAACATTTATCTTCTTTATATTCACAACAGGCTAACTGGCACTCAGTTAGAAGATAATGCCAAGTTAATGGCAAGAATATCAACTTGCTAATGTCCCTCCATCTAAAGTTTTCTAATATCCTCAAAAAATAACTTGTAAAACATTTAATTTGTCAGACTTTGTCTGCTAATCTAATACTTTGCAGTTAACTGATGTTTGTTTGGCCTACTGTTGTAATAGTGAGAATTCACACGTTGAGATCAAAAAGTTACCTTTCTGAATGCATGAAAATACATGTGGCTTTTCAGATGCCATTGAGTCTCTGTTCTCTAAATGGGAAATATTCTGACGTCAAGGAAAACCAAAACCTCACAACAAAGGTTGCAAAAGCATGTGGAAAGAAACAAATGGGGGGGGGGGGGGAAGAACTCCACAGCACTACTGAAACCACAATGAGCACAACCCAGCAGTGTAGAAAGGCTCCCCATCCCAGCCATTGCAGAGTCAGTAGGAAGGGCTTTATAACTACTGGTTATTTTCTGTGGCTCCATAGAAGAGTGGGGATTACTTAACAGGAGATGCAGCTTTAATTTCCTGCTTATTATGTAAGATGATCTGCCACAATGTTTTGTGCTATTTTTCTTCCTGGCTCCAACCGCTTTTTCTGTGACCCAAAAGCTGCCAGATATTTGGCTGCGGGAGAGAGGTGGCCTTAAGAGACCTATCTAATCACTTTATCCCCCTGTAGTATCCCAGAGTGACTTTCTCCCCAGTTTTACAATCGGGAATTTGTAGACAATAGTGTCTTTTAAATGATTTTCAGATTTTCACACTCAGTACAGTAGAATTAAGTCTTTAATCGTGAGTGGTAACTTGTTTGGTAATGATTAATATTTTGAAAGGAAACTGAATTTTGTCAGGGAATTCACATTTTTATCACTCTTATTTTCTGTGTTTTGTGGAGAGGTTCTAATTTAGCGCTTTGTAAATGTGCTAGCATGCTAGGATGATCCAAGGAATAGGAAAACCTAACTTATGAGAGGAGACTCAAAGAGCTTGGCATGTTTAGTTTAAGCAAAACAAGGCTGAGGGGAGATATGATTGCTTTCTATAAATACATCGGAGGGATAAATATCAGGGAGGGAGAGGAGTTATTTAAGTTAAGCACCAATGGGGACACAAGAACAAATGGATATCAACTGGCCTTCAACAAGTTTAGGCTTGAATTTAGACAAAGGTTTCTAACCATCAGAGGAGTGAAGCTCTGGAAGAGTTTTTCAAGAGAAGCAGTGGGGGTAAAAAACCTAATTGGCTTCAAGACCGATATTGATAAGTTCATGGAGGGGATAGTATGATGAGACTGTCTACAATGGCATGTAGACTTGTAGCAAATATCTCCAACAGTCGGTGACAGGATAGTGGGCTAGATGGACTTTGGCCTGACCCAGTATGACTGTTCTTATCGTACACTAGATGGGGAGGGCTCTGAGTTCTACAGAGAATTCTTTCCGAGGTGCCTGGCTGGTGGGTCTTGCCCACATGCTCAGGCTCTAACTGATCGCCATATTTGGGGTTGGGTCATATTGGCAGAGACCCTGGGGGTCTTTTGCCTTCCTCTGCAGCATGGGGCCTGGATCGCTTGCAAGTTTAAACTAGTGTAAATGATGGATTCTCTGTAACTTGAAGTCTTTAAATCATGATTTCAGGACTTCAGTAACACAGCCAGAGGTTATGGGTCTATTTCAGGAAGGGGTGGGTGAGGTTCTGGGTCTGTGCAGGAGGTGAGGTTACATGATCATGATGGTCCCTTCAGGCCTTAAAGTCTATGAGTCATTAATGTTGAATTCATCTTACTTGCTTTACATTTATAGATGTTTAGTGGCCTTTACTACTTTGATTTTTTTTTTAACACTTGGGAAATATTACTACATTGTTACACTTTTTTAAGATTGATTAAGATGAATAAAAATGATTGTATTTTTATGCTACAGTTACATGTATGTCACACTTAACGCCCTCATCATATAAGGTACCAATAAACAGAAAAATTATCTCATAAGCCCCTAACCTTAACACTGGCTCTAGCAAAACAAAAAGACACTTCCAAAAAATGTAGAGATTTGGGGCCCAATTTTGCCACCCTTACATTGACTAATACTTTACTACAAACATAGTCCCATTGGTTTAAATGGAACTACTTGGGTAGCGTGTTATTGATCACCGTGACTGAGGGTGACACCACTGGGTCCTTTGTCAACCAACTTTAGCCCTGGTCTACACCTCAAATTTAGGTTGACCAAGCTAGGCCACTCAGGTGTGAAAAATTCACATTGCTGAGAGACATAGTTAAGCTGACTTAAGTCCCAGTGTAGACACCACTAGATCGATGGAAGAATTCTTCTGTCAACCTACCTACTGCCTCTCGAGGGGGTGGATTTACTACAGTCACAGTAGCTGTAGCAAGTGTCTACGCTACATTGGAGTAGCTGGAGCTGTGCTGCTGTAACACTTGTAATGGAGACGTACCCTTGCATTGAGAGTTTGATCATGTCTTTTGATACCTAAGAATGCACTGCAGGGTGTTGTGTAAATTAGTTACTCTGCTTCAGAGTGTACGTGGAATAGCACACTTTGCAAGTTGTGTGGCAGCGCACAGCCACACAGCATTGCCAAGCCCATGAACTCGGAATTCCTTCTCCCTTTTGTGTACCTATCCTGGAGTCTGCTCCCCTTCCCCTCTGTTCACTTTCTCCTATTTAGAATTGAATCTCCAGCTCTCCCTTCCATGCTCAGAAACAGAAGGGGTCCTGTGCTGATAACATCACATCGTCTCATTTGAGCAAACCCAAAGCTCTATGGAGAAGAAGCTCTGAGGCTGATAGACAAGTAAAGCAAAGCTCCTCAGAGTGAAAGAGTTTTGTGCCAAAGTTGTGAACATTATGAAAGGCACCTTACCCCCTCAGTCTAGGCATGCAAGGGAAGAAGGTACAAGACCCGTATGGGGTACAAATGGTTGTACAGGACAATATTCCCATCCAGGAACAGAACATATGTTTATATGTTTTATTGTCTTTCCTAGTTACATAGAAGCATCTTTAGCCCATGAGTAGGAGGTGGGATACTTACAAAGGTGAAAAAATGAAATGCAGTCAGTCTTCTTTCCTGCATAGCTTTTTTTTTTTTTTTTGGAGGGGGGTGGAGAATCTAGGAACAGGCTAAAAATAGTACTAATACTACGTTGAACTTGTATGGAGCCTTCGGTACAAAGAGTTCAAAACATTTTACAAACATTGATGAATTAAGCCTCATAATACTACTGTGCAATAGGTAGATATTATCCCCATTTTACAGTTGGGGAAATTTAACACAGAGAATTTGACCAGGCCAAGATCACATAAGAAGACTGTCATGCCTAGTATAAAATTAAGGTAAACTGATTTATAGTTCTTTGCTTTAATCACAAGACCATCCTTACCCAAATTGTATTTCCATTGCTGGCACTGGCTAGGGAGATTTAGGTGGCCTGTTAGATGAGATACTTGCTCTACGAGCAAGAATTGTTCAGATATTATTTCTTGCGAAACCTACCCTAACATATAGCAGTGATGAAGAAATGCACAAAATGGCAGCAGTCATCCCATCATGGAGTAGTCTGATGATGGAAATGAATTTCTGTGGACAGCCAAACCTACACAGGACCCTCAATAGAGCATCATGATTGATAGAGTCAAAGGCCTTGGTTAGGTCAATGAATGCCATGAACAGTTCCTGGTGTTGCTCTCTGCACTTCTCCTGAATCTGTCATGCCCCAAAGATCATGTTGGTTGTGCCTCAGGATGGCCTGAAGCCACACTGATTCGGGGAGGAGTTCCTCGGCAAGGGGGAGGAGGCCGTTGAGTAGGATCCGGAGAAGAATCTTCCCTGCGATGGAGAGGAGAGCAATACTTCTGCAGTTCCTGCACAAAGATTTGTCCCCTTTCTCGAATACTGAAATGGCTCAGAGACTGAACCATTCACACCGGTGTCAAGCAGTTGTGGAGTACAAACTATTCTTTGTACTCCACAAATCACAATCAGTGGAGAACCCTTGTGTCAAGGTTCCTTCCCCACTCTGAACTCTAGGGCATAGATGTGGGGACCTGCATGAAAGACCCCCTAAGCTTATTCTTACCAGCTTAGGTTAAAAACTTCCCCAAGGTACAAACTTTGCCTTGTCCTTGAACCTTATGCTGCCACCACCAAGCGTTTTTAAACAAAGAACAGGGAAAGAGACCACTTGGAGATGTCTTCCCCCCCAAAATATCCCCCCAAGCCCTACTCCCCCTTTTCTGGGGAAGGCTTGATAAGAATCCTCACCAATTTGTACAGGTGAACACAGACCCAAACTCTTGGATCTTAAGAACAATGAAAAATCAATCAGGTTCTTAGAAGAAGAATTTTAATTAAAGAAAAGGTAAAAGAATCACCTCTGTAAAATCAGGATGGTAAATACCTTACAGGGTAATCAGATTCCAACCATAGAGAATCCCTCTAGGCAAAACCTTAAGTTACAAAAAGACACAAAAACAGGAATATACATTCCATCCAGCACAGTTTATTTTACCAGCCATTAAACAAAAGAAAATCTAACGCATTTTCTAGCTAGGTTACTTATAGATTATTTACTAACTTTAAAGGAGTTGTAAGGCTGTATTCCTGATCTGTTCCTGGCAAAAGCATCACACAGACAGCCCAAACCGCTTATCCCCCCCCCCCCTCCAGATTTGAAAGAATCTTGTCCCCCTCATTGGCCATTTTGGGTCAGGTGCCAGCGGGGTTACCTTAGCTTCTTAACCCTTTACAGGTGAAAGGGTTTTGCCTGTGGCCGGGAGGTATTTTATAGCACTGTATACAGGAAGGTGGTTGCCCTTCCCTTTATATTTATCACACCCTGGAAAATGTGGACCATTTTCCATACCTTGGCAGCCACCTCTTCCAAACAGCCAACATTGACACAGAAATTGAATACAGGATCTGCTGTGCCAGCATATCTTTTGGAAGACTACTCAAACGAGTCTTCAATGATGGGGATCTACAAACAGGTACTTCGTTTACAAGGCAGTTATCTTACAGTTACAGATCTTCGTTTACAAGGCAGTTATCATCCCTACCCTTCTCTATGGGTGTGAGACCTGGGTAACCTACAGACGACATCTCAAGCGACTGGAGTTGTTCCAGCAGTGCTGCCTCAGGAGGATTGTCAGGATCAGCTGGGAAGATCAATGCACTAACATCAGCATTCTCTCTGCAGCCAACATCAGCAGTATAGAAGCACAGGTCATGAAATACCAACTCTGTTGGGCTGGCCACTGTGTATGCATGCCTGACACTTGCCTCGCAAAGCAAGTACTCCTCTCTCAGTTAAGTCGGGGAAGAAGGGCTCGCAGAGGGCAGCGGAAGCGTTTCAAAGACATACTGAAAGTACTCCCATCTTAAAAAGGGAGGCATAAACCCAACAAACTGGGAGGACTTGGCGCGGAACAGCACACAGTGGCGCCACACCATACACCAAGCCACAGCTCACTTTGAGGAGAACAGATGTGCTCATGAGACAGAGAAGTGACAAAGGAGGAAAGAAAGGGCACAGCACTCCAGCGAACAACTGTCTCCTCCAAGACTACACCTGTCACTTCTGTGGGGAAATCTGCAAGGCAAGAACTGGGGTCCACAGTTACTTAAAAACTCACCAATGAACCCCCTTGGCAGACATCATCCTCATATTGAGGGATAGCCAAAGAAAATGAAGAAATGGCTAATCTGTGTTTAAAACTGTTTAAAATCTTTCATAATAGTTTACAATTTTAGTATCTCATTTTCCATATAGCCTTCCATTGTGTTTGGAACTCTCGTTGCTATGACTACAGATGAGTGTAGAAGATCCATTTTCCCCTAATTTATCCTTTGCTCTAAGAATTTTTTAAGATTTTATTTAAAAGCTACTTTATTTTTTTATTCACATGTTAATGAGAAGTATCTCAGAAGCAAGTCACCTATTTATAAATACTTTTCAATCCTTATACTCTAGTCTCTTTTGTTTAACGTGGAATCTGTGACCACTATGGTTATCATGCTGGACTTACGTTGCTGGTTCATCCGCTTTGGGAACCTTCCTCTTAAATAATGGCTAATAAATAACACATCAGAAAAAGATGAAATTCCTCCCATCACAAATGAACTAAAACACTTCTGTAATTGTGGATGGCATGTGAGAGGGCTGAGAAGTGGGGAAGTTCTTACCTGGACCCAGTCGGGGATCAGTTTATGGCCTGAAGCTTGATATTTAATCACTCTTTTTATTGCAACTTGCATGTTCTTTCAGATATGACTTGCCATCACTACAAGTTACTACTGCAATCAGCATTGCCAATAAAAGCAAGAAAATCTACTGTTAAGGGTGAATTATAGGCGTGGCTGCACACATTAAGTTGTCTTCCTGCAGATGTGGCTCTTTAAAATATTGTCTTCTGTTTAAGAAAAAAGATCCCACTCACTTACTGTAGGGCAGGAAAAATTTAAAGGCCTGAGTCTACTTCACTAGATTACCTCTCTTGTAATGTTTTAGTGAGGTGAGATCTCTTCTTTCCTTGATGCATACACATAATTCCCACTAAGGATAACTGGATTTATACTGGAGCAGCTAGTGGAGAACAAGTTTTGTGTGAATTTCCTTATGCCTTTAACACCCCCCCACATAAAAAAGGGACTGCACAAGATGTCAGTTATAGGGCTACCTGCACCTCTGTTCCTTCCCTGGTGTCTGAGTAGACCCCCCTCTCCCCCCTTCCAAACACACACACTCTACATTCATGGGGGAGGTTTAGATTGGATATTAGGAAAAACTTTTTCACTAAGAGGGTGGTGAAACACTGGAATGCGTTACCTAGGGAGGTGGTAAAATCTCCTTCCTTAGAGGTTTTTAAGGTCAGGCTTGACAAAGCCCTGGCTGGGATGATTTAACTGGGAATTGGTCCTGCTTCGAGCAGGGGGTTGGACTAGATGACCTTCTGGGGTCCCTTCCAACCCTTATATTCTATGATTCTATGATTCTATGTCTATCTTACCTAAAGGGTGTTTGGGGCACCATCAAAACGTACTAAAGATCAAGGTCCTAAAATTGAGGCACCCCTCAAAATGCAACACAGGAAAATTTCTAATCAAGTTTTTTTAATGATTCACAAATGAAACTGGACTTTCAATGAAAAAGGCCTTTGAAAGCCAATATTTAAGGAAGATAAAGAAATGCTAACATTAAAGCAAGTTCTCCAGCCCTCCCCAGCCCCAAATAGATTAAGGGGTATGGTGATATACACATACTAAATATAATAAAATATAAACGATGAATTGCTAAATGGTAAGATTGAGCTTTGCTGTATTGTAGTGATTTATAATTATGGATACTGAATGAATATAGATAAGGTAACACTTGGGCCAAGACTTTGCTGGCATAAGCGTGGTTTTGCCAATTCTTCTTTTGCATAAAGTGCTGACAGAACAAAGGTAACATGTACGGGAAGTTTTGTTACAGTAAAACAAACCTGTACAACAAGAAGCCTTTTACTTCGAAGACCAGGGAACAGGGTGACATAAAATACACGACATAAAAACTTCATGGACAGCAAAAAAAAAATAGAGGGGAGGGTGGGTGGATGGGAGGAGATAAATTGAGTTTTATGTAACTTGTACATAATGCATAATGCAAGCTTCAAAGGGTTGCTGTGTGAAAATTTGATTGGAGAAAAATTACAAGTGAACGCAAATCAGAGAAACAGCTGACCAGAAACTGAAGAATGGGACTGAAGGACAGAGCAAAGGCTCAGAGGAGGCAGCCACCATCTGAAGTATAGAAAGCGAGCTCAGTGCTCTGGAACATGGTAACTTGCCGCTCTACCTATTCTCTGTTGTTATGGTCTGGCATAAATATTTGTTCAGACACTTTAAGTGACAATAATTCTATCTGAAATTGAATAAATAAAGGTGAAAATTGATTAAGCCCAAATGGGGTGGACTTATGACTCCGTTTTCTAATGTAACCCCTGACAAGGTTTACCCTCCCCGATGGCAAGCGAGGCAGGCCTGACTTCTTCGAACACTCCAGCGGGTGCCTGTGTCTCAGCCTGCTTCCTTTGAACAACTGCCTCCTCTCTCTCCTGAGAGTGTTCTTTTCAAAGTGTCACCGTTCCTTTGATCTCCAGCGTGGGAAGCCTTTTCCTTTCCTAGCATTGTCTCTTAATAACCCTCAGTTGTTAATGGAGAAGTTTATCTTAAGCCATTCTCTTTCCTTCCTGCTTATTTTTCATTATAGACCCTTTTAAATTAAACTATTTATATAGTAAACATCCCATTAATCAGCTCAGCATCCCATATGCGTCAGGTACCACTAAACCTTTCCAGTTCCATCACACAAGCATTTATAAACGTAATATTACTACTGAAAAGCAGTTTTATAGTCTGTGAACCAGAGTTTGACTGAAGCCAGCAAGTAGTCTAATTTAAAATAGTCTAGATAATTTTTTCTGGTCATCAAAATGCAGATGATATGGTACATATAATACATTTAATATAGAAGATGGTTTGATTCCATAAGCAGGAGCTTATTTTTATATAGATCAAAATATTACTCTCACTTGATTCATTTAAGATGTTTCTGTACAAGAACATATCAACTATCTCATTCTTTCTGTTCCTCCTTGAGTATATGTAATCTGTTTTAGCAGTCTTCTCTGATGCTCTGTTCTGCTTTGACGGGATACTTGATTGATTGTCAGAAATATACCTCATTGTTCCATTTCTGTTCCAATAAATATGTAGCAGTTTACAAAACCTCTTGCTGTTTGTTCTCCCCCCTCCCCCCCACCCCACAGGTAAGCATGTAATGCATAGTGTTTGGAATGTTATAAACAGGTCTTGTATTTTGTTTAGCCAGCGATAGTAGCTCTACACCAAGGGATTGGGGGCTAATACGTATAGTACTTCTACCGGAGGGATTGCATTGTAGTTCTGTAATGGAAATGTTGACTTGGAACTCTGAAGCTGTTTTTGTTTTCTGAATGTCAGAACAATCTGCTTTTAGTTTGTTACAAAACCAGAGTGTTGGATGTAGGTCTGATTTTTATTGGATCCCTAGGAAGTTAGGAAATTCATAAGGGGGGGGGGGCTGTTTTTGCTTTTAACTCTCTGTGCTTTGAGCATTTGCATTCTCATCAGAAAAATGTGTCCTGTTCTCTGGGAGGGAGGTAGCTTCTTTACTGAATTCTGATGCAAAGAATTCATTCTTGCTGTTGTAGCAATGCCATCTGTCACTCTTTCTTCTCACATCCCTTAATGGCCTAGTTGACTCCTTGCCAGACTGTTGGCTTCTTATCTTTTTAAAGAACTTCTTGCTGTTTATCTCTGTTTTATTGCACTCCTTTAATTTTGGACTAACTTTTTCTTTATCCTTCTTCCCTGATCTCTTGAATCTCTTCCCATAAACTATTCTTTTTTTTTCTTATCAGGTTTAAGTCTCTGCTTCATCCACAAGAGTATTTTTTTTCTCTGACATTTCACCTTCCGCTATATCTCTCCTTATGATTTCCCTCTGTTTGTCACACATTTTAATCAAAACATTTTGTTTTCTCTTGTCCAGACTGAGACATTTTTTGCATTTCCACCCTGTCAGACCATTTTCTTTGTCATCCAAACCTTATTGAGACTGTGAAGACTGCTTCCCTGATTTCTAAATTCTATTTTGTTCTTAGATTAGAATACATCTCTTTATTGTGGGTTTATGTGCTGTCAAGGTTCCTTCCCCACTCTGAACTCCAGGGTACAGATGTGGGGACCTGCATGAAAACCTCCTAAGCTTACTTTTACCAGCTTAGGTTAAAACTTCCCCCAAGGTACAAATTATTTTTACCCTTTGCCCTTGGACTTCCACTTCCACCACCAAACATTTATCTGGGTTTATTTTTATTAGGAAAGCATTGTTTGGAAACGTCTTTCCCCCCAAAATCCTCCCAACCCTGGCACCCCACTTCCTGGGGAAGGTTTGGTAAAAATTCTCACCAATTTGCATAGGTGACCACAAACCCAAACCCTTGGATCTTAAGAACAATGAAAAAGCATTCAGTTTCTGAAAAGAAGGATTTTAATAGAAGTAAAAAGTAAAAAAGAATCACCTGTGTAAAATCAGGATGGTAAATACCTTACAGGGTAATTAGATTCAAAACACAGAGAATCCCTCTAGGCAAAACCTTAAGTTACAAAAAGACACACAGACAGGAATATCCTTTCTGTTTAGCACAGCTTAATTTCTCAGCCATTTAAAGAAATCATAATCTAACGCATATCTAGCTAGATTACTTACTAAGTTCTAAGACCCCATTCCTGTTCTGTCCCCAGCAAAAGCATCACACAGACAGACACAGACCCTTTGTTTTTCTCCCTCCTCCCAGCTTTTGAAAGTATCTTGTCTCCTCATTGGTCATTTTGGTCAGGTGCCAGCGAGGTTATCCTAGTTTCTTAACCCTTTACAGGTGAAAGGGTTTTTCCTCTGGCCAGGAGGGATTTTAAAGGTGTTTACCCTTCCCTTTATATTTATGACATGTTCCTATTCAGCCATATAGATCGATTGAGGTAAGACCTCCTGCTATCATTTCAAGATGTCTGCATATCTTTGAAGAACTGAAAATGGGGGCAGAATGAGAGAATGTTTCTGTAAGAAACAGGGTAATGTAGGAGACAGCATCAGCACAGAGGCATCTCTTCAATAGTAAATGCAGTAGTGAGGTAGTTATCATCTTAGCAGAAATGAGAAGTACAGAGTAGCTCTATTCAGTATCAATGAGAATTAACCCTTGTGCTGCCTCAGATGGCTGAAAAGTACCCTTATCAATTCATTGGACTGCGCAAGAAGGAATAATTTTAGTATGCAAAGCTTTGATGGATATTTCCCAGTTCTTGACTAGATTTTTAAAGAAAAGAATGTTCAGTTTTCATTTACTAATGGCAAGCTCTGAAAATCAGGGTTTATAATACAAGTGCTAGCCTAGTCTTACTGCTAATCCTCTGAATGTAATAAATAAAAACAAGTATTAAAGAACAGAAGGGGTAAAATTTCTGTATGATGCTGTCACACACTCACTTCTTGGTACCGCTGGATGAAGCGTAGGGGAGGAGGCTGTTTTAAAGGCAGTGAAGAGACAGAACATCATTTCTGTTTTAAATAATGTAATGCAGCATACTGGGTGTAATATATTCCATCATATTAAAATGGTTTGTGTGTAAAACTGTAATTGGAGCATTCTGTTAGTTCCCAGTCTGAGGGTACGTACTAATAGTATTCTCTCCATGTGCAGTGCCGTTACTATAAAAATCCGTAGGAGGGATGTTATATACAGTGCCAGAAATTTAAAATCTTGCCTGTTCTGCATGCATGGTGAAAACTATTGAGTAAGATTGAGTCCCTGTATAAAAAGACCCTGCTTACCTGCAGGGCAAGTGGAATTATACAAGCCTGAGGCCTTAAAATGTGAACATCAGGACTGCATCCTCATACCCTCAAAATGACGGGGTCAAGTTACAACACTCCGTATTTTCCATTCTAAAAATAACTAGAAATCAGCAGTGCAGGGGCCTGGACTAGATGACCTCTGAAGGTCTCTTCTAGCCCTATGTGTCTGATTTTATGATGTGTAATGCGGTCCTAAAGGTTCATTCCACAGTGGAAAGGTTTAGAGTCTCATGACAACATACTAGATTTCTCCTCAGAAAATGAAAAGCTAAGATCATTATATTTGCTATAAAATATTTTTTTCTTTGATCCTATAACAGAACCTTTTGTACTGTAGTTTACAAATAAAACACTGTGCAGCGTCCGAGGATCTGAGCCTTAATATTGCAGTGTTCTCATAAAGGATCTGCATAAAGTTGGTACTTTATGAATACCTGTAGTTTCAGTGCATTTCTGATTGGAGACGTTGGGTCCCAACCCTGCAAGTGGGTCCACGGATCCCACTCAGCGTAATCTGTGATCAGAGGATATTTTCATGCCTTGTTTCTCTGTATACTGTGCAGAAACTTCTAGTGCACAGAGATAAAAATAAACTTTGCACTAATTTTAAACATTATCGGGTTTAAGTAGTGAATGAATTTTAACAGTGCTCTAGTAAAACTCTTGCAAGGCCATTACAACATTGGGTAAATTCACAGGCATTCATTGATTGTGACACTGCTGATTTAAATCATGAGCAAATCTTTACTGCAGTATAGAATAAAATCACACAGCCACTTAAATCTCTTTTCTTTTCCTTATAATGTAATAGAAATATTACAAAAATGTTGGCTTCTGATGAATCTTATATCACTGTAGAATTGATATCTCTAGTGTAGAAATATTTTATACGGTCTATAAAACACCATCTGAATCAAACTATCAACACCTCAGAGAAATCATCTTATTTTTTCTAATTTTATAACGTTTTTATAATCTCATAAAATGTTAGTGTTCTTCATGAAAAAGGAAATTAATACCATACAAAAGCAAAAATATCTCGGACTGTATAAAGGCAAGACCACGTCTAGGGATGAGAGTAATTTAATATCAATGCCCAGTTAATCCTTGATATTTGAGCTGAGACTGTGAGCATTTGGTCTAAGTAATACTGGTTGTGATGTGGTCTTCTGTCCATTAGAAAATTAATTAAGAGCAGCAATTTATTTAACATAAGACACCAACCAACCTGCATATGCATAACCTGCATAACATCTTGTCACTTCTGGGCTGAACAGAATTGAAACCAGTGGTCCAGAAGGAAAAGACTTGGTAATCTATTACCAGTCCTTGTCATTCAGTTCCCTTATTCTGTAACTTCCTGTTTTGAAAGTATTGTAGACTGAGATCTGAATGATCTGCCAGGTAACTTATGAGGCAATTCTTGGGAACTTTCTACACCAAATACCTTGCAAGATCACTGATGACTGCCAGATGGTTGTATGTGATTGGTTGTTTACAAACACAATGTGAGTCTGTTGATTTTAGAATTAATGATGATGTAGGCCAAGATTTTTCAAAGATGTGCATGCCTAAAGTTAGGCTTTTAAGTCTTTATGTCATTTATTTCAGTGGCCAGTTTTCCCAAACTGTTGAACACCCAACAATTTCTATTGACTTCATTGGGAGTTGTGTGCTAAGAACTATTCTAAGTCAAGCCATTTACTTAGGCACTTAAATATGGATCTAAGAGCCTGGTTTAGGCATCAATTTGAAAATGTTGGCTGTAATGAAATGGTTATTGGGTACATTTACCACTGCCCTCTACTGGAAAGAATCAGTAGTTGCTTAATTGTGCCCCATTCTTTGACACACACAGGGAATTATTTTTCAGTTTGAGTAGGGCTTGTGCTTGAAAGATGGATCTGTTTCTGTGAAGTTGAGTAGTTATGCTTGCAGCAGTGATAACTGTAAAGGTCCTAGGTGGCCATCTATTTACGATATTTGCAATATGCATGCAACATTAATAGCTTACCAAGAGTATGGTATAGCTGATCTCAGTATCACAACGTTCTGAGTTGACTTTCTGATAGCAGTTAAAGTTGTCAAAGAATAATATAAGGATCTGAATGGTAGTGGGAAGGTTTCCACAAGATGAAAGTTGGCAAAACATTAACATGATTGAAGCTTATCCTGACCACATGTGACGACTCACTGAATGGGACAATGGCCAGTCAAAAAATTGTATAGAATAATAGGCACATAACTTATCACAATGGTGACCTCTGCCTTCTGCCATCACGTCTGTTTTAGCTGGGTCCAGGTGTCAGTCAGGTTTCATGCATTACTTCAGCAATGTTCTCAAAGCAGCATGACAGGCTGAATAGCTGGAGCCAAAAACAGTAAATGTTTTCTCAAAGGTCTCACAAGCATAATAAACAACATAGGAAAATAGGGAAAGTATGGAACCTTGATGCTGATAGCAGGACAAGGGCCTGGGAGTAGACTTAGATTGATCTTTCACTATTTTTTATTCTGTCTTCCAGTTGTAATATGGACCATTTAAATGATTCTGTATATTGCTCCAATGTCCTCAGCCACATTAAGACACTTGAGGAGTTACAGTTTGAAAAGCAGAAGATCATTAATCACTCATACAGTTTCTGTACCATTATTCAGTCTAAAGCTACATTTGCACTCATGCAAGTCTCCCATCCATCCACCCACCATTCCATTCATTTAAATGGAAAGAAACCATGTTGAAAGAACATTAAGGTTGCAAAGTCAAGCACTCAAAATTTAAGAAACCTATACCTTTAATTCACCCCCTTGTGGATATGTATTTTTTTCATGAGGAACCATACTGATTCCCCATGTGGGTCATCAACAGGATTTGGATCTTTAGATGCACAGCACAGACAATTTACCACTTGATCTAATGGAGTAAATGGTAGCAGATGAGTCACCACACAGTTTCCCCAGTGGGTTTCATAGCAACTTGCTGACAGCAGAGGAATGTAGAGACTGAAGACTCCTGATTCAGTTCCAGGTTCTGTAGGGAAGTGTATTTTAGTGGTTATCAACATTTACCTCGTGCTGCTAGGCTGTCTCTGTCCCCATCCAATCCTAAATCCTCATCCCTGATACTACATCCTTTCCTCTTTGTTTCCATGCAACCCTCCATCTCCACTCTGGCTTCTGCTTTCCCTCTGCTCCTATCCAACACCCCCAGTCCCTGGCCCCTTTCCTTTCTGCTCTTCTCTAACTGCCCCTCTTCCCCCGTACTTTAATCCAGCCAGCCTCTCCACTCCTCCCACTTGTCCCATTCCTTCTCTGCTCCCTCGACCCCATTTCTCATTTCTGTTAATTCCATTGTGACTGCTTCCTCCTTCTCCATTCTTTCTCTGCATGTGCATCAGTAGGAGCACTGAGAGCACAGAAAAAACAATCTTCCTGCTCTCTGTTATATGTTCAGTGCTGCAATCCCCTCTGGCAGCTGGGAGGAGCAATTCCTGGGAAAATCCTGCTTAGCTTCTACAACTGCAGGCTCTGGGGATGATGCATGTGCAGTGCAGTTGATTTGTAGAAGCTGTGAAGAGATGTAGTGTGCTTATTATTGATGGAATCTTCAGAGAATCTGCCAAACTGCAACAAGTCTCTACTGAGCATGTGTAAATTGAGGTTGAGGGTGGTTTTTTTATTATTTTTTTTAGGTTTATGATTTGATCAAATGTGGGTGGCTTTTAATGGGTTTGGGAAAAGGCACTTTCCTGACATGAGCAAACCCCTCCTCCAGTAAAATTTCAAATTCATAAGCATGGAGACACTAAATATTTCTCAACAAAACTGTTGTAAGAATTTAAGATGGGACCAACATATTTTTATCTCACCTCGTTCTGAGAAATGTCTGAACCACTTTAGCTGAAACTTTCCAAAAATTGAGCTTGAGGCCAGCTCAAATGGTTAAAGTTCACTTAAGTGATAAGCAACTGAAAACAGGGTCTTATAACTGGAAATGTCACACAACTTCTACTCATACATGCACATGCTCTCAAGTAGCGTAAGAGTCCTGAGCCTTTACTCTGGTGTATTTGGATTACTTAAACAGAAGCAACCACAAAGATCTTAGATGTTAAGTCTTTCCCATTCGTTACAAAGTGGAAGTAAAACAATATTATGGTGAACTTTAATCCATAGAACAATTTCACTGTAAACAAAAGGTCACTAAAAATTGAACTCCAGTTTGTACTGAACCTATATGAAACTTCACTAAATGAAATGTTCACTGTATTTCCATTTACTGTCAGTCGTTTGCAAAACTCTTGTGCAAAAAAAGGCACTAAAAATCTCATAAACACAGAAAACTATTAGTCTGTCAGCATCACCAGCCATGGTCTGTGAGTTTTTGCTCCAACTTTTATATATTTGTTTAATTCCAACTTTCTTCAGAAGAGGCCTGTCAACTTCCCTGCAACCTCCCACGCAGCTGTGGCTTCTGTTGAAAATATCCAACCTCCCCTTTGCACTAGTTAATTATTTCTGATGCTATTAATTTAAGCATAGCCTGGAATAGAAGATTTATGTGAGAATGTCACCCTATTCTCTAGGTGTCATTGTATTAGCTAAACATATTTCATTCTTTTTGTGTGGCATGGTATATGAATTAAATGATTCAAATTATTGTAAGATGTTGTTTTGGCACAGTAGTTGCACAATAGCAACAAAATAACTGAGATACTGAATCATTCTTTATGCTAGACTAAAATAAATAAAAATAACGACTCAAACACCCATGGTTTGTATTTGTAAAATTGTTTAATGTTTTTTATTCTCTTCATTCATCTTTTATAGACCTTAGGGTCTCTTTTTGTGCATACATAGTATCAAATATCTGGTTAAAAGCTGTTAAGCCAGTGCTCTTTACCTTTCATGTTATTGAAAACTTTAAGAACTTTGAGCCAAAATTATTGCTTAGGTCAGTAGAAAGACACTGCTGATACTGTATTTCATACTTAATGAATCTTTATGGGCATCAAGGTCTAACCTTGGCACTGCTTAGTGAATCATAACTTGGCAGTTTCTGAGTGCTCTGCTATTTTAGCAAAATCCAATGGAAATAAAGTTCACTGGTGATGGGTATGGTCAATTATATAAAATGGTGTTTGGGGAGTTTTTGGTGAAGAAAATATATTCACAGTCTATCAAGGCAGACAATACTAGCCCCAAATTGTGTTAAACTGGGCGCTCTCTATTGTGAGTTTTCATGCAATTCTAAGTCTTCCTGACATAAGTATATAATTCTATATATCCTTTCATCTAAGGCTCTTAAAGTCATTTAAACCTTAATGTGAAAAGCAATATGTTCATTTTATAGATGGATAAACTGAGATGAAGTGACTTGTCAATGATCATGCAGTGCCAGGTCCTGAGATATCACCTTTGATGTTTCTATGCTTAGCCCAACAGCTCCCCATTCCTTTTGCTTGGCTCCTGTAGCCAGGAAGGTCCCTCCACAGCTCTCATGTCTTAATGGAGTTCCAGGTATCCATTCTCCCTTCCCCTTCTGTCCTAAATTGGTTATTCTGCGGGAATTTACATCTGTTTAATTATAAGTCAGTGTCCTCAGATCACTTGGTGACAGCATTTGTTCTTTTAGATCTAAGGGTCAGGCATCTTTCTCTATTCTTCATCTATGTGAGGCTCTTGTGTGGTGATTGTCTGCATGGCTCACCATGAGACAGTTTTTCCCAGAAACCTGCAGCTGGCAATTGTAAGCTATGAGCCTGCAAATTGGCCGCCGGGCAACAGGTTAGATGTTTGCCCATTTTATGAGTGAATCCATATATTGTCATGGGAGAAGACCTAATATGCCTCCTATATAGATGGTGCCCACATCTCAGGACCTACTTGACATGAGTGTTAATTCTACAGCTGTGTAGAGTATTCTAGGAGAGGGAATCATTGTCAGCTATATATTGTCTGTCTTTTTTGTGAAATGTGTAGAATATTGCAAGCAAAAGAGGCTATTTAAATGACTCGTTTAAATTACAGGGAAAACTAGAAAGGCAGTGATACTTACTGTGTGAGGATATTGAGTCCTCTGTAAAGACTCTGTCTTCAAAGAGACATTTTGAAATAGTTGCAGCTAAAAAAATTATTGCAAAGCACCTTTCGCCCAACAACTGGAACTGCCACCTAATCATTCTTGGAACAAGTCAAAGCTTAAGCAGGAACATATTCAGTAAACCGCTCTGGAAAATGTTTGAAAGCTAAGTCATCTCAAATTTTTGAGCCTCTTCACCACCATGTTAAAAATCTGTCTTCACTGGAGCAGCAGAACCATAAACGGATAATATGGTTTGGAGTAGCTTTTAATTTTGGTATTCCAAGCTTCTGACCTAGAGGTAACCTAACTTTAAAAAATTAAGAAATATAACATTGTAATATGAAATAACTTTTTACCAGAGCTCTGTGAAATCTCCAGTTTTAAATTTGCACTACCCTTTGAATTTAATTTTTGTCTTGGTTTGAAATAAACCTAAAATCTCTAGGAAAAAGGTTCCATCTCACCTGGTTTCATCGTTTTAATAATAAAAATGATGAATCAGCCAATACAGCACTTACTCCCCATATACACCCAGCTTCTGAAAGTAGTACTTTCTGTACCGATACAGTTGGACGCAGTCGTCTTCCATCATTTTCTCTCTCCTTTCTGCTATTGAAATTAGTTTTCCTATGCCCAGGAAGCAGTGGGTCTTTAGTGTGTTTTGCAGAACTAGTCCAGTTGGCCACTGGCAAATTTGGAGTAAACTAGCTGCCTGCCAGTTTGGGATTGGTTCCATAAGTACAGCTACAGAAGACATACTTAAGGTGATCATCTTTGTACATTTTAATGAATATAGTTTCATTCCTTCAACCTGCCCAGAGCATGGCATACATTCTTCTCCACCTGAAAGCTATCTGGTTTTCCCCCCCAATGTCTACCATTCCAGATGGGAGAGGCCAAGCCAAGTGATCTTCTGTTTCTATAATTCTGAAGACAAACAGAAGGGATCAGAAAGTCCACTGGACTTCCCCAACCCTGAGTAAAGACTGCTATAAAGATCAACTGGGAAGAAGAGCCTTGGAGGAGTGGGGGAATCCATGCCTGAAACACATCTGAAACCAGTGATGCTCTAGAGAGGGTTCAGGATGGTTCTCTGGAGCCCCTTGTTAAAATTGTGCCCTCAAATTTAAGGGTAAACTGTGATGATTTCCTTGTTTCTGACAGAGCTCATTCCATTAAACACTGTTAAATTGTACATGGAGGTGATGACTTTTGTCTTCATAGCTCATAAAAATATTTCTGAAGAGAAATTCATTTTTTGCCTTTTCAGTGGACAAAATTACATTGAATATCGGGTATTACATAAATTACTAGTAAAGATTACCAACGCGCACACACACACGACACAAATGAACATTGTGTTATCAGCAAATTCTGTACAGATTTCAGAAACCAAGACTAAATATTTCCAGTAAGTGCAGCGTAACTGAAGTTTATCTACCATGTGGTGCTGCCTCCTTCCTTGGCTATGGCTATGATACGTTAATTTTGTTTGACTGGGTAAACTGATAGGTTCCTTGCCCCTCATTCTGGGAAACACGTGTACCCTGGAACGTGAGGTTTGTTAAAATATTGATAACACGTCCTTTTGGGGAGTCTCTCTTGATGTTCTTTGAACCTCAGGGAGTTTCTTGTTCATAACAAAACCTGTTCTCCATTTTGCAGTTTTGTTACAAAATTACCATGCCATTTTGCTTGTGACAATATGATGTTCAACACTGTTCCATTGTTTCCTTGTACTCCCTCCTTTCCCTCCCAATCCCTCCCCCAATCTTTATGTATCTATCTGTTGTCTCACATCTTATACTTGGATTGTAAACTCTTTGGCGCAGGGACCGTCTTTGTGTTGGTACTGTGCCTGGCACAGTGGGGTCCTGGCTCATGACCAGGGCTCCTAGATGCTACAGTTATACAAATAATAAATAATACAATAGTGATCTTCTAATGAAAAGGAACTAGCACCAAGGTGCATTCCTTCCCTATTATTGAAGCTTCACAATCAATGCAAGTAAGTCAGTTTGCTCTGAGATAAGAAAAAACAGGTTCTGGCTCTTACACAATCCCAACCTTTTAGCACAATACTGTTTTCATTTTCAAGCACCTCTGCACTTCCTGATTCCAGCAGAGAGCAGAAGTGGCAAAATCCTGTAAAAGAGTGATAAGATATTCTCTCGTTACATAATGAACCAACTGGAATCAAAAGGTATAAGAAATCTCATCAGACTTTCTCTTCATGAAATTTTCAACCTGGATTTGCAGAACTGAGAATTTGTTTTTTGGATGAGGTTCAGTTTACCTCTTGCATGTTGGGTTGAGATTTTCCCTTCACTTGTGAAATGCAGATAGGTTTATATAACAGAATATGTAATCCACAACACATAAATTGTAGGAGACAGTTATCATTTTATGGATTAAGTTTAGCATAATCACAAACATTAATACCAGATCAGTCACTTTCTTGTCATTCATCAACACGCTTCTCTGCTAGAAAGGTCAGCATTCACAGTTCCAAATATTTCATCCATGCCAGGACACAAATGACAAGATATAAATAAAGACTTTTTGTCCTGCAATATGTGGCTCCTTTGCATTGCAAGTGTCATAAGCAATTCTGTTGATGACTTTAGAGTTACCTCTGGGTCTGTCATAAGTATGCGCCTGGCTGAACTCTATTGTTTTCCTGAACACAATTTCCTCTTTGCTAATTGTTGATTCTGGCAAGCTTGTACGCTTTAAGGGCTGGTTTGCAGGGAGAGTTAAGTTTCTGTGTAGATTTCTTAGAGCATATGTGGGTGTACAATATGGGATAAATGTACAAAGCTATAAGCAACAAAAACAAATACATGCATCAGCTGTGTACTTTAAAACCTACACCTATATGTATAAACTGGCATTAGCAGTAAGAAATCACACAGCTGTACAGTGAATCCAGGTAGGTCAGTTGGTAGAGGATCAGACTTTAATATGATTGTTCTGTATTCAAGACAATGCAGAAAAGGCAAAAATGTTCAGTAAATATTTCTGTTCTGTATTTGGGGAAAAAACAAATGTAATTTCATCATATGTTGTAACACTTTCCATTTCACTCGTGTCTTAGGATGTTAAACACAACTACTAGCATTAGGCATTTTTAAATCAGCAGATCTCAATATCTTTCATCCAAGAGTTTTAAAAGAGCTGGCTTGTCTCTGAATGTTGATTTTCAATAAGTCTTGGAACATTGGGGAAGTTCGAGACGACCTGAAGAAAGCTAATCTTGTGCCAGTACTTAAAAAGCGTAAACGGGATACCCAGATAATTATAGGCCTTTTAGTTTGACATCAATCCCAGCCAAGATCATGGAGTGGTTGATATGGGACTTGATTAATAAAGAATTAAAGGAGGTTAATTCTGCATCACTGACCACTTTCAAGTCAAGACTGGATGTTTTTCTAAAATATATGCTCTAGGAATTATTTTGGGCAAGTTCGATGGTCTCTGTTACACAGGAGGTCAGACTAGATGATCATAGTGGTCCCTTCAGGCCTTGGAATCTGAGTCTATTCATTTGATTGGGTGAAGTCATCTTCTGTTGGCTGTTCAGGTGAACTGTGATCAGGGAATCATTTCTGTTTTGTGTGCATGCTTTCTCTTGCAGAGGCAGTGTGGTCTGGTTGATGCGGCACCACTCTCAGAAGCAGGAAAGTTGTGTTTATTCCCAGTTCTGGTGCTGCCTTGCTACGTGACCTTGGACATCACAATACAATGATTTGGTGGTGATGTGGAAAGGTTCCTGCTTGTTGTGTAAATGGTCACATGTTCAAATACTGCTGATTCTCTTGCACAACTTGTAGAATTGTCTCAAACAGAAGTTAGGGGCTTGATGTGTAAATTACTGGGTGAGGTTCTATGGCCTGTTTTATACAGGAGGTCAGATTAAATTATCTTAATGGTTCCATCTGGCTTTAAAATCAGTGACTTGCCTACTTGCAGATGCAACAACCTGCTTTTCGTGAACAAATGTTGTTTAATTCCACAAATACCGAATGGTGTGCTTGTCCTTGGTGTGGCTTGCCTGTTGAAAGGGATTTTGAGAATTTTAGTCTCTATATAAGTTACATACCAAAAGTCTGTGTTTAAAATAATTGTACTAGAGTTGCAAAGTCAAGCACTCAAAAGTTAGGAAGTAGAAGCAATTACTCAAGCAGGCCTGGATCGATAAGGGTTGAAAAGGCACAGAATTATTAATGGGTTTCAGTGTAGCAGCCGTGTTAGTCTGTATCCGCAAAAAAACAGGAGTATTTGTGGCACCTTAGAGACTAACAAATTTATTAGAGCATAAGCTTTCATGAGCTACAGCTCACTTCAACGGATGCATAGAATGGAGCGTATAGTAAGATATACATACAGATAAGTTGGAAGTTACCATACAAACTGTGAGAGGCTAATTAGTTAAAATGAGCTATTATCAGCAGGAGAAAAAAAACTTTTGTAGTGATAATCAAGATGGCCCATTTAGACAGTTGACAAGAAGGTTGAGAATACTTAGCTTAAGGAAATAGATTCAATATGTGTAATGACCCAGCCACTCCCAGTCTCTATTCAAACCCAAGTTAATGGTATCTAGTTTGTATATTAATTCAAGCTCAGCAGTTTCTTGTTGGAGCCTGTTTTTGAAGCTTTTCTGTTGCAAAATTGCCACCCTTAAATCTGAATTATTAATTATTAAGGATTAAGAATTATTAATACCACCTTTTAGAAAAGATGAGTCTATAACTCATGTTTCACAGCCCAGTGCACTAGGGTGTTTGGGTGTATTTTAACTGGAGAAAAGAGCAAGCGAAGGACATCTTTCTTGTGTCCATCTGGATTTTCAGGTCTGCATAGCATTTGAAGTGAGACTCTGGAGAGCTTGCTTAGGGTGGAGGGACTACTGAAGGTTTTAGCAGCAAGCCTCTAGCAAGCTCTCCTGAGAGTGACAGAGTACAAATAGAAGTTTTTTGACAGCTGAAGAACTTGGCTAAATCTGAAAGGATTTTCAGGGAGATGGCAAAAGGCACCTCCTTGATCCCAGAGCTATTGCTTTCCTTCCAAATTTCATGCTGCAAACACATGATGAATTAAAAATCTTCAGAACATGTCTGAAAACAATTATATACGGGGATGTGTTAGCCAATGTACCACACCTCCTATAATTAAATACTTGAGATGGTGAAGTTGTGGTTCCTAAGAGCTTAGTAACTAGAGAGATACTTTAGTCAAATACCCCAAATCCTGAAGGTCTTTGAATTTCAGGGAACATCAGTAACCAGACTATGGGTGTGGTTTTCTTTGCAGGGTAGACCCACGGCGCTGAGTCTTAGAGCCCAGGCCCAATTGACTTGGGCTTACTGGGCTTGGGCTCCAGGCCTAAAAATAATAGTATAGACATATGGGTTTAGGCTGGAGTCTGGGCTCTGAAACCCAGCCATGGGGGAGGGTTTCAGTGCTCAGGCTCCAGCTCAAGCCCACATGTCTTCACTGCCACTTTCAGCCCTGCAGCCAAGCCTGAGTTAATATACTTGGGCTCTCAGATTCAGTTCCATGGTGTTTTCTTGGCAGCGTATACATACCCATGGATCTGTAATTTGCAAATTGCAACAAAAAGATGAATCTGAATTCTACCCAAATTTGGAGTATTTAATATCCAGGTCTGTTTCTGAAATTAGTTACAATTATTAATGATTCAACTGTTCTTCATCAAAATATTCTGGTAGTCTATTCAAGGATCACCAATTCTTGAATATAATTTCTCATCTGTCATTCACAAATAATGCATTTTTCTGTTTTAATATGTCCAGTGGTCCAGTAAGGTTAAGAAATATACATTGCAACTATAAGGCTCTTCTGTATTTCTAATTCTTAAACAAGAGCTCTCTAAAATATTTACATACAGTTATATGAAGATACAAAGTATACATAATCAAATAAAACAATTCCTAATTGTAAATATGGCAGAAAGCCAATGTATTGTAGTGTTTGGCATTACAATTTCATAGAATCATAGAATTATAGACTTTAAGGTCAGAAGGGACCATTATGATTGTCTAGTCTGACCTCCTGCACAACGCAGACCACAGAATCTCACCCACCCACTCCTGTAACAAACTGCTAATCTATGTCTGAGCTATTGAAGTTCTTAAATCATGGTTTAAAGACTTTGAGGTATAGAGAATCCTCCAGCAAGTGACCCGTGCCCCATGCTGCAGAGGAAGGCAAAAAAACCCCAGGGCCTCTGCCAATCTGCTCTGGAGGAAAATTCCTTCCCGACCCCAAATATGGTGATCAGCTAAACCCTGAGCATGTGGGAAGATTCACCAGCCAGACACCCAGACACTCTGTAGTAACTCAGATCCCACCCTATCTAACATCCCATCACAGGCCATTGGGCATATCTACTGCTAATAGTTGAAGATCAATTAATTGCCAAAATTAGGCTATCCCATCATATCATCCCTTGCATAAATTTATCAAGCTCAGTCTTGAAGCCAGATAAGTCTTTTGCCCCCACTTAAAGAGGAAAGTTAGTTGGAAGTGGTACTAATATTAGTTCTCTCCCTGTTGGGCAATAATTTCACAGTTTATAAACCGTCATAGGTAGAAAAAATATATGTAAAATCTGTTAAGTGAACTGAAGAGTGGAAAAGATTCCTATAATGATTTCAAGCCAGGCTGGGGTTATAAAGGTTAGACATAGCATCAGAAAAACCTAGATACTAATTTGCAAAGTTTAATTTTGATACATGAACAAGATTTGAATGTTAACATTCAGATCAAAAGCATTTAATATTACAGTTTAAGGTTAACAAAGACATTTTTGTATACATCATTAGCAATGTAATTGCTGAAAGCAATTAACTATCTTATGGAGCTAAAATACTTTTTATATCCATTCAGTTGTTCTTTTTAATGTTCTTGAACATAAAACACAATACTATTCATTCTGGAAAAGCAGCATCTCTGCATGTACTTTAGCTCATCTACATGTATAAAAATAAGACATTGAAGTTTAATTCCTTACATTCCACCGCTAAGTATCATTTTGTGAAGCAGAAAAGGTTGCTTTTTGGCTGTATTATATTCAGTGAAAGTGACTGTGCTACCAAGGTTACTAAAGAACACTGCATTTCTTCTTCAAAACGTTATCAGTCATTGTCATGACGGTTTATCATTAGCACAGACTTTGATGGGTTTCCATTGCATCATAATGAAATGGTGAAGATAAGGCAAGGCAGAGAGGAAGGCTAAACAGACCTGTAGTGTATAATACATATGCTTGCTCACTCCTATGGCAATATTTATTTTTTATTTTTTGCTGTCTCTTTTCCTATGTCTAAACTGGCAAACTCTGGCTCGACCACTGAGTTCCATGTGAGCACAAGGATCCTGCATGAAATACAGGATTTGGGTCTTTTTTGCTGTCGGTAGGGGACGGGACTCAAGGAAATCAGGAGGAAAGTTATGTATGAAGCAAACATGGAGATGATTAATAATTAGAACCGAGGCCACAGATAGTTTTGTGCTCCATTGGAAATTCTCTTTCTTTAGTTATGTTTCATGGCTAACTACTGCAGCTACACTTTAAAGGAAGAGCAAAGTGTATTTATTACAAGCAGAAAAATTAGCTTAAGCAGTTTTGAAGATTATCCTTGAGATGACCTGGTGGGATCTGGATCCAGATACTTGCAATATTAGCATGTGGGGGTCAGGTGTTTTTGTTCCATCACAACCTTACAAGGGCCTCTGATTTGTAGTTCCAGCAGTGTTAGCTGCAGGGATTGAACTGTGCTGGTCCCTGCTGGCATTTAATCCCTGCTGTGGGGATGGGATTGGGTCAGCTACTACTTTACAGGAGATGCCCATTGGATTTGAAAGAACAGTAACCTCTTTCAGTTAGGCAATGAAGTGGAGGGAATCCTGAAATTTAAAACTATCATTTTCTGGAATTTGGATCTTGAACTAAAACTTTGGAGATAGATCCAGACCTGTCAGTTGGGATCTGAGCATATTCAGGGGCATTCCTGTTTGGACTCTGTTCTTCTAGTTGTTTTTCTTATGAGCCCTGCCGTAAGATGTTGCATCATCTCTCAAGACCGATAAAGCAGAAGTAAGGGACAAGTGAGTGGAAAATAACCTTCTTGACTTAAGGATCTACTTGCTATTCAACCACTAAAATGATTACATGCGTAAATAGATACTAATGGGTATGTAGTTGGAGATATGATTGTTTTAATATGCTATGATTTTGACAGAAAATGTTATAATTTGATACTGTACATACAGCATGGCTATGAAGAGTTAGTTATGGGCCTAGGGACTCCTCTCCATCCACCATATCTCATTAGGTAGTATAGTATAATTGAGTTCAGTGCCACTTTTAGATCAAAATGTTATAATGAACTTAAGACCTGCAGAAAGAGCTGAGTTCCTATGCCATGTTGTTGCATCACTGCTGTTTTTGAGAGACTGTCATTGAGATGAGATGATTAGCTCTTTAGCGGGAGCCGCTGAAATAATACTGTTGAACTGGCAATGATGGGGACAGTGCTACCTGCAGACAAAATGTTGCTGAAATTGGCATTAGTAGTCCATGGGCTCCAGGGTGTTCCTCTGGAAACCCTTAGTGTTACAGGGATCGGCTGCCTTTGGCACGTGGCCCATCAGCGAAATCCACTGGTGGGCTGGGCCAGTTTGTTTACAGGCCGTGTCCGCAGGTTCAGTCGATCGCAGCTCCCACTGGCCACGATTCACCATTCCAGGCCAATAGGGACTGCGGGACGTGGCAGCCAGCACATCCCTTGGGCCACACTGCTTCCCGCAGCCCCCTTTGGCCTGGACTGGCGAACTGTGGCCAGTGGGAGTTGTAATCGGCCGAACATGTGGATGCTGTAGGTAAACAAACCGTCCCGGTCCGCCAGTGGATTTCCCTGACAGGCCGTGTGCCAAAGGTTGCCGAGGAAGTTAATATCTCCATAGTTTGAAAACAGATTGTGCTGAAACTTGGCCTGCAGGTTCTCATCTTGCAGGGGATATTTTTCTGTCAAAAATAATTCAACTGCATTAGGCTGCAATTATTGAACTGGCAAAAATAAGGAGGTTTAGCTTGGTTTCACAGGATTTTTGCCAAGTTGCAGAGAGAAACTGGCTTAATTTAAAAAAAAAAATGTAGGCAGCTGTAAGCTGATTAAACTCTTTTGGTTTATTAATAAAGATATAAAGCACTCAGTATACTTCACTTTGAAGAACAGTTACTGTATCTGATCAATGGGTGCATTGCTAAGGTTTTTTTAATCCATGTTTCTTAGCAATTTCTACAGTGGGCGGAATTTCCTTTGAAGTGAATGGCACACAAGTTTGATTTGTTTTAATGGAATTTGAACTAGCACAAATGTCTTATCAGTACAGTACATTTTTCTGCATTTACATCTCATACTTTTTAAGAGAGAAAGAAGTTTTACAGCTCCTGGTGCAATAATGTTGAGACACAGAAGTAATGTAAAAGATGGAATAATAATACCCAGCTCTGATATAGTGCTTTTCATCAGTAGATCTCAAAGTGCTCTACAAATGAGTTAAATATCATTATCTCAATTTTACAGATGGGAGTGAAGAGAAATAAAATATTATAGGTTTAATAGCGTAGCCAACATTACTATCTTTGAAAGGCACTCTTTCAGTATATTTAATTGAGAAGATCTTCAGTGTATATTTTAATGGAAATACTACTTTCAAAAATAATCTAAACACCAGTTGAAAAAAAAATTACAATAACGTTGAGGAGCTGAACAAGCTGCAAAAAACACGAGGTAATTCAGTGTTCAGGCTCCCAACAATAACTTTGCTTCATCCCCATATGTCTAAGCACTATACTTAAGAGTTGCAAGTAATATTTCCTTCACCTGGTTCACAATAGAAAGAAGGGAAGCCTCTTTCTATGGAGAAAAGAACAGGACAGGATATAAAGGTAATATACCCTGACTGGCCAACTATAGCACTGAAGAAAGTATACCGGGGAGCACACTGGCATACCCATCATTCCTACAAGGAACATGGCTCGTGGGCAGCAAATGCTAGTGTAGTATGTACTATACCTCTGCTCAGAGCAGTAAGCAATATGATGTGGCAGCAGGGTGGATTGGTTCAAATCAGAGCAATTTAAATTATGATTTAAATCAGCAAGCTGGAAACTTTGTATTAAATAATCAATTTTAGTCATGCTTTGCATTTGTACTTTTTAGTTGTTTTCCTAAACAAAGGTTCATTCTCATTAGTTGGTAACCATTAAAACATGTTGATTTGAAACTAAAGGGGGTAGCCTTTACACTAAATTTGTTGTTTGTTTTTTACTAACTAGGACGATACGTTATATTTATACACATTTATTTAAGCAATTATGTAACTTAAATTGCTTCTTAATTTGTGCATTTTTATTATGATAGAAAATGGTGAATGATGCATTTCTTATTTTCCAGATGCTAATTAATTTCTTGTGATTTGCGTCAAGCTCTGTTGAGATAAAAATTTAAGTTAAATTAAAATATTTTTCTGCATTTTTAAAATGACATTTTTATTGAACAAAACAACCTTAAAAGTGCTAGATACATAACTGACATAGTACACTAAGGAAGTATTAACTGCAGTTAGTGAATTAGACTGATTTTCTGGTTACCATGTCCTTCAAAATTTTAGAATTGGTAGATATTGTTCTCAGATCTAGATTTTATTCATAGATGGGAAGAAGAAAACAAGCTTTCCTGCTATTTCAAATCCCAGTAGATATTTTTAAAAAATTGAATCAACTAATCATTGGACTGAATTAATTGAATACATTTGAAATGAAGAAAAGGTTCCAAAACAATTCAGCCTGAGTCAGACACCTGGCATGTAAAAAAGCAGCCCCCATTGGTAAAGTTTGGCAAAGTTGTAAGCTGAAAGCAAGGTCTTATAATGAAGTGTCAGGCAACTTTTGTATTAAGCAGCGCTACCAGCCCCACTTATGATACAGTTAAAAATATAAACACTCTAAAAATCAATAAAGCCACATTTAACCCGTTTTTTGTGAAGAATATTATTTTAGTAATATATGTTTGCGCGCTACTCTTAAATAACCTGTTCTTCCACCATACCTAAGGCATGCATAAAGACTAAACTATCCAATCCCTTGTTCTTATACATATTTTTCATCTTTAAACAAATCTAATTTCTTGGACAATGTTCACTGTAGGGGGAGGGGTAGCTCAGTGGTTTGAGCATTGACCTGCTAAACCCAGGGTTGTGAGTTCAATCCTTGAGGGGGCCATTTAGAGATCTGGGGCAAAAATTGGGGATTGGTCCTGCTTTGAGCAGGGGGTTGGACTAGATGACCTCCTGAGGTCCCTTCCAACCCTGAATTCTATGATTCTAGTGTAACACCACAGTCTAATCATAAATATGCAGTCAAATCAGGCGCTGAATTTTAAAATCTAAGCTGACAAACCCTGCAGAGTATATATATTATCATTTCACCTAACTTGCCTCTGCATTAGACTTATGTCTTTAGTTGAGTATTATGCCCCTAAATTGAGAAGGTTGCCTAAATATATCTACCAGAGCACTGTTGATCTACATAAGGAACCACACAGTGCTTGTTAAAGTATACAATCAAAAGGTGTCCCTATTTCCTCTGCAAATTATTTGCTACATAGTATCAAGCAAGTTATTCTTGTTTGTGATATATTTTTTCTATCTAAACTAGATCTTAAAAACTAAAATGTACATTTTTATTATGTCTATTTAATAATTAAACCTTTAAGAATTACGTGGTTGTAGCCATATTTTACTTTGATAGTACAATACTAAACAACACAAGGCTTGGAAAAGATATCAGTGATGAGGAAGGAACACTTCTCAAGTAGACTGCTAATGGGCAAGAACTACTCACATATCAAATTCAGTCAGCACTTATAAAAGCAGTCAGTTGAAAGGTTCATGAAATAAGCCCAATGAAATTAATAGAAATAGTTGGAATAAAGAAATGGTAATTAGCTCCCCTGTCCAAGTATAAAGATAAGGTGTGCTTTATCATAACTTACCTCCCCCAACAACTAGTGCAAAAGTATATGTGAGGGTTATTAGCCTAAAACTCCATGTCTTTGCTAAATGTCTACAACAATTCAGATACTAAATGTTTTTTTTTATTCTCAGTGGTTTGAGCATTGGCCTGCTAAACCCAGGGTTGTGAGTTCAATCCTTGAGGGGGCTGTTAAGTTGATCTGGGGCAAAAAATGGGGATTGGTCCTGCTTTGAGCAGGGGGTTGGACTAGGTGATCTCCTGAGCTCCCTGAGGATGGGGGTAAGAGTATACAGTACTGCAAGTTCTGAACACGTGACCAAACTAATGCCTCATCTAACTCCACTGACGTCATTTTAAAACAGTCACTGAAGTTACAGAAGGTATTAATCTAAAATTAATTTAAACAGGCTTAATATTTAAATTTCCAGGATTGTTAATTGGAATCTTTGTGTTCTTTCCTTTAAATATTTTTTTATTTCGTTGCTCTTAAATTCCATACACATTATATAACTATGCATTTAAGTGATCGGCACCTGCAATTTTGGGGTGTGTGTGTGTGTGTTTATATTTACAAATACATAGTATTTACTTGACTGAATAAACATTTTGTTATGCCTGTTACCATTAGCTGTGTTCTGTACCCACACTGTTTCGTCTAGTACACTGACATAGGTCCTTTGGAGTTATTTGGGAATTATATATCTAGATGTATTATTCTGAATGTGTTGCCCCTGTTTAGGTGACAGTCTTCTTATCTCTTATCCCAAGCCCTTTAATGCTTTGTGCTCTGAAATAGGAAAAGGCACAACTACTGCTTGTGTCCACAGGTGGTCAACTTGTGAACTGAGTATGCATGAGAATAGTGATGACTTTGATACCTGGAGGAGGGCTGCGCGAGCTGATTGATAATACAACTGCCATTCACTACTCTAAAAGACAAATAGTAAAGTTGCCACCTCTAGGGCATCTGAGATGAACTTAAACCCATGAAACTGGACAGCTGTAACTTACAGATTTCCAGGGACAGCTACTTCAAAAAGGGTTGATCCTAGGGAAATCTAAACAGGAGGCAACCCTAAAAAATACATATTTCCTTGTAAGGCCCAACAGGACTCTAACACATTTCCAGTTTCCCTAGCTGGGTCTGTTTACTCCTAAAGGTGGCCAGAATATAAGAAGAAAGATGAACTACCTTGTTTTTCCCCTCTGTATTTCTACCTGACCACCTAGTCTGGCCTGTTAGCTGGTACAGTAGCTGTTCACTATCCCCTTCTTTAAACACAGCACTTTCACATTTGGTTATTGTCCAAAACTCATTTTCCTATCCAATATTTTTAACAAGTAACAATGTATTTAAACTATTTTTGAGCACTCTGTGCTTGGCTGTTCATAGGATTTCTCCTCCTACTTCTCTCTTTTGCCTTAGAGAAGCTTTCATTTTTATATACTCTTGAGCTGGATTAACTGAGACCTACCTCATCTGTCTGCCATTGTGAAGCAGCAGAATAGCTTTCCTCTATGCAGTATCCTATAGCTTGATATCTGGTTACAAGAAAACAGACAGGTAAAGTTCACACTCAAAACCTATGTATCATAGACTATGAATTTTGTTCTAGTTGTACATGCATTAAATGCTAGTCAGTGTGGGAAATGGTAAATGACACCCTATTAATGTGAGGGTGCAATTTATATTTAAAGACTGTTATTTTGACTTTTGTGATTGTTGTTTATATTACTGTCGTGCTTAGAAGCCTTAGTGAGGAACTAGGTCCGCATTGTGCTAGGTACTGTGTACACACAGCAAAAAACTGAATTTGCATCTTGGTGCAGTTGTCTGCCATGGACTTGTATACATACAGAATTCTTTCAGGCTGTTATGTAATACAAGCTTGTAAACTACATGTGTTTCCCAAGGGTTTAATGCTATGCAATATGTCTCTTCATGATCACCAATGTGAAGGAACCTCATATCCAGGTCACTATTTAGATGTTCTGTTTTGACACACACATATAATCAGTTCTGATTAGGTTGTATTCTCGAATGTCTTAAGAGGTAAGAAATTAAGAGCAGGAAGAAGGTGCCAATACCTCAGCATGTCTCAAGGATTCCTATCAGGGTGTATGTTTGCTATATGAATGGTCTAGAAGGGTGTGGTAAATAGTGATGTGACAAAATTTGCTAATGAGACCGCATTCGTTCAGTTGAAAATAGGAAAGCTAGATAATTGAGCAAACATGATAAAGCAGATGGAGAACCATGTAACAGAAATAAATGCAAGATAGGGCACCTTGGAAGGAACAGTTTAAACTATGTGTAAACTGACTTAGAGTAACCGCTCACAAAAATGATCTAGACATTTTTGTAAACACTTGAGTAAAGAAATCTGTTTGATGGGTGATGGCAGGGATAAAAAAAAATAAGACATTAAACTGTATTAAGGTAGGGACAGAAAATAACATAGAAAATATTATAATGATACTATGCAGACAAACGGTACCATAAGTCAATATCCTGAAAACTGTAGTGTTCAATTTTGGTCACCACTTCTCCTTAGTACTTCAAGATCTAATAAAGGCTAAAAAGAAAGAGTGTTAGATGCTTCTGGGAATAAGAAATGTGTAGTGTACCAGTCACACTAGTTAGCGTGAAAATTATGGGAGCTATAATTTCTCAAAGTTTAGAGCATAAATTGGTTAGGTTCAAGAAGAATCTACCGCCCCAAATACACAAGGTAATGCAGCACAGTTGACCAGATTCATTATGAGTTGGTATGCATACTACTTTACAGCATCCAGGTATGGGAAGGATGCTGAACTTGATGGACCTTTGTTCTGTCATATTTCAGAGTAGCAGCCGTGTTAGTCTGTATTCGCAAAAAGAAAAGGAGTACTTGTGGTACCTTAGAGACTAACCAATTTATTTGAGCATAAGCTTTTGTGAGCTACAGCTCACTTCATCGGATGCATTCAGTGAAAAATACAGTGGGGAGATTTATATACATAGAGAATATGAAACAATGGGTGTTACCATACACACTGTAACCAGATTTCAGAGGAACAGCCTTGTTAGTCTGTATTCGCAAAAAGAAAAGGAGTACTTGTGGTTAGTCTCTAAGGTACTGTAACCAGAGTGATCAGGTAAGGCCTTTCAGGTAAGGGTCTTTCATGCAGGTCCCCACATCTGTACCCTAGAGTTCAGAGTGGGGAAGGAACCTTGGCAGAAATAATAAGGGCTTTTATTTTAGAGATGGGCATGAGCCAGCATTTTTAGTTCGAACATCCCTAAAATGTGGGTGGGGCTTGAGGTGCTCAAAATCCAGCTCTGAATTTTGCAGCTCCATCTCATTTCTATTTGTCCTCTCATTCTCTTTCAAAATGCAGGAAGAACATATCCACTGTTTACATTGGAAGGCAAGTGTATGCTCTCTTCTTGGCAGCTTTGAAAGCTACTTCATAGTGGAGTGTCTGGATCCTGATTATCACAAAGGTTTAACTGAAATAGATGCTAGTACCCCCTTTTAATTAACGTGAATTTGAAGATGCTATCATAATAAAACTCCATCAGATTTCTGACAAAGACTTTCCTTAAGTTAGGATCCTCTAATTTTGGAATAGGTCTTTGTCTTTTTATAACCTACATAGATACTGGTTGCATCCTCACAATTTTCCAACTAGAACAGGGAGACATCACTTTTCATAGAAATTCTCATCTAGGGCCTGATCCAATGGAATCTGTCCATTGATTTCAGTGGGCTTTGGATCAAGCCCCTCATTTACTGACAAATACTGTATCATATTTATCTATTGCCAATCAAAGGGAAATGGGAACTCCTAGGTTCTAATACAGATTTTGATACTAACTCGCTGTATGGACTTGGGCAAGTCATTTTACCACTATGGCATACTCTCTCCATTTGTAAAATGGGGATAATTATGTTTACCTACCTCACAGGGCTGCAGTGAGGATTAGTTAGGTAATGTTTAAAGGTGTATTATTTTATAATGGTAAGTGATAGGTGATAAAGGTTTTTACTATGCTGAACACTATTCATAATGCTTTTTGGTACAATATTGTTCCCTGTGGATTCTGCAGTACAAATATTTTAGGTCTTTTGTTGTTTTTTACTAGAAAAAATGCTACATTGTTCTCAAAAATCTCTGAAACTAGTGGTCATCAGTCTTTCCATTGCTTTATTGTGACTTTTATTGTCATGAAAGATATAATTAATGCAGGTTATTTTCTGTGTATTATATGTTGTACCATCTATAGATAACAGCTAATTGGTGAGAACTTATTGTGAACTCTTAAAAAATGCTATCTAAAACCATTCTTTTCCCCTTAATTTGGTGATTATTTTCCCAGGAGGCATGATGACTGCTTAATTAGTGTTGAATGTATTTAAGGTTTAGTTGTCTTAGAATCCAAATGCAATAAAAATAATCACTACATTCCTGCGGCAGAAATAAGAGTCAGTGGGAAAATAATATTGTTTGTTTAACTTATTTTTATTTCAATATTATTTATTTAGGTTTTTTCATGACATTCGTTGTAAATCACTTTGTAATTCAGCTAGTTAATCTGAAATGGGTAGTTGCTCCTTTAGCAGCATAAAAGATTCTAATTAAAAGCCAAGTCAAATAATAAGTCTTTAAGAGAGATTTAAATTGCCCAGCAGATTTACACATTCTAGTAGCCAATGGATGAGAATTTCACAATCTAGTGGCATGACACAAAAACACAAAGTCACAAGGTTTGGTCTAGTATAAAAAGAAGACTGGATTTAGGAAGGGTCTCATAAAAAGTTACTTGAATAGTTTTGCACAGGCATTATTGCCCCCTGGTGGTGTTAATGCTAAATTTGCAATACCATTTATTACATTTCTTTCTGGCGCATTGCTGATAGCCTTGTATAAAATCAACTTCAAAGAAAGAAAATATGCCAGATAGTGAGTGAATAAACTTCTTATTCATGCATCATAATCGCTTTGGATTCTATTATTTAAGCCTTTCTACAGGTTGAATTCAAGGTCTTAGGAATAAAAGGGAGCACACATAAAGGCATTTGCATTATACTGTCAAGACACTGAAATGCCCTTTCAAAGAATCCAAACCTAAACCAGACAACATTGTGTAAATCTATTTAATTAAGTGGATTTCTCAGTCTTTACAGCTAAATGGTGCTTAATTACTGGGACACATGTTTAATTAGGTTAATTTTCACAGAGCAATTTTTGATTCCAGTGTTACTTAGTGAAGTTAAATAGAATATGTTTTTAAATTGGGTATATAGAGCAGGTGTATTTATTGATTGCTAGGTTTTATTGGGCGGCATGCAGAGGGATCACAATGGCAACTGTAGGTTAATAATATACGGCATGCCAGGTCTATTTTCTTAGAGGTTCGTTTACATGGGGACATGTAAATATGATTAGAGGGTGCACTGTAAGTCATTGTGAATATGGAATTAAATTGTTCTGGTCATGTGGAGTACAGAAGCAACACTCAAGTGGTGAATTGCAAATGGAATATGAGGGTTTGATCTTCAGCTCTGTTATGTCCCTTTAGGCTGATTGATGGCTCAAAAAGTAAGTAAAAGTATCTGCACTGGTCTCCTGAGCCTTCTCCACCCTTGGGGTAATCTAATCCCTGGGTAGTTCAGAGCTGGTATAGTAATTATCTGCCACCTACCTCCCAGCTCCCCAAAGAGGAGGTTTTACTATGGAAGGGATCATGGCTGGAGCACTGCTGCACTCTGATGAAGCAGCTGTGCTGTAAGTTATGCCTGCAGTTAAATTGGTCCCTGGCTAGCCCCAGTAACAGGGAGCCAAAAGGTAGCATAAAACCACATGTAATGCAGTACCCCCTCTTGCCCTATGCTCAGTGTAGCTTGGCTGGACCTGATTTGGCCCACTGTGTTACAGATGTTTTGCGCAGCACTGAACACACAAGTACTCAATAAGAGACAAATCTGTTGTCTTTCCTTCTTCCTCTTCTCCCTTTCACCCCAAATTGGTCCTCAGACACAATACACTCAGTGGATATTGACAGAGTTAGGTCAAGAACACATCTAATTACACCATGATTATCTCAACTACTGTTATGCAATATGTAACTCATTACAATATAATCTTTTTATATTTCCCACTTGTTTGTTCAGCCTTTAGAAGTCCAAGTTCTTTATCCTTTTTTATAAGCGTCTGCCCTGCAACCAAGCTAAATCTGAAAAGCTGTCAATCATGAATCAATACAAGATGATAAAAGTTCATCATAATAATTCCATTTTCTAGGCATTTTAGCATTAGAGGATCATGCTCTTGCCTTTGCATCAGTGAATATTACTGGGTACCATCTGCCTAACTAACACATTTTGGAAGCCGGATAGTACTAATGTTTGGTACCAGTCATAAGGAAATCAGTTGTACTATTGTATGTCATAAATAGTACTACTGATGGCTCTCTTTAGACTCTCATACTTTAAGGTCAGAAGGGGCCATCATGATCCTCTACTCTGACCTCCTGCACATTGCAGGCTACAGAACCTCTGAGTTACTGATGAACACAAATAATGATTTAGACTTCAAGTTACAGAGAATCCGCCATTTACACTAGTTTAAACCTGCAAGTGACCAGTGCCCCATGCTGCAGAGGATGGTGAACACTCCCCTCCCCTTCACCCCCGCCCCCAGATCTCTACCAATCTGATCTGGGGGGAAATTCCTTCCCAACCCTAAATACAGTGATCCGTTAGAGCCTGAGCATGTGAGCAAGACCCACCAGCCAGACACCTGGGAAAGAATTCTCTGTAGTAACTCTGGACCCTCCCCTAAATCAGCCAGAGATTATGGGTGTATTACAGGAGTGGGTGGGTGAGGTTCTGTGGTCTGCAATGTGCAGGAGGTCAGATTACCTGAAATCTGAACTGCTTCTAGTGTCCCCTCACCAGCCATTGGAGATATTTCCTGCAGCAGTCACAGATCAGCTACATGCCATTGTAGGCAGTCTCCTCATACCATCCCCTCCATAAACTTACCAAGCTCAGTCTTGAAACTAGTTAGGTTTTTTTTCCCCCACTCCCCCCCTTGGAAGGCTGTTCCAGAACTTCATTCTGTGGTTAGAAATCTTCAGTGCTTAATTTGTGCCAGGGCTTGCCAGGATCCTACACATGCCTATCACAACATGTGGTCTACCTCATCTAGTGCACTAAATACCCCAATACAACTACGTGGGTGAAACCAGACAATCACTACTCCCTTGAATGAACTCACACAGGGTGCTTTTGTCTCATCATTTTCCTATCACCTGTGGGTGAACATTTTTCACAAAGCGATGACTCTGTATCTGACCTATCAGTCTCATCCTCAAAGGAAGCCTGCACAACACTTTCAAAAGACAAGCCTGGAAGCTTAAATTTGTAACTTTGCCAGACACTAAAAATCACAGTCTTAATAAAGATACTGGATTTAGAGTTTATTACAACAATCTAACCCTCAGGGCGGTGGTGCCTTCTCAAAAGTGGGGGATCCAAGGGGCCCTGTGTCCTCCATGGCCCCATCCCCAGCCAAGCCAGAAGCCAGAGTGGGACTGGGGAGCCCGGGCCCCTCCACCTGCCCAAGGTGGGGGCTGAGAGTTGTCCCAGGCTTGTGTCCTTGCCCCTGGTTTGCCACTCAGCGCAGGTGGAGGGTCCATGGCTCCCCACAGCTGCCCGGGCAGCTCTTACCCTGACTCAGTTCTGGCCAGGAGGCAGGGCCTCGGAGCCGCAGTCCGGCCATAGTAAGAGCTGCCTGAGCAGCTGTGGGGAGCTGTAGACCTTCCATCTGCCTGAGGCAGGAGGCTCAGGGGACAGTGACATGATCTGGGGGCTTGGCCAGGGGACAGGGCCTCAGGGGGAAGAGGAGGGGCAGGGGGAGAGGCCCATGGTGAAAAGTGGACCTCCACTTTCAAAAAGTGGGAGAGCCATGGGCCCATGGCCCTTGTTCTGGCGCCCCTTCTAACCCATTAATGCCCCCCCTCCTTTTTTGCCCTATGACTCAAGGGGTGTTAACAGGCCACTTCAACTTAAGTGGTCCCTTACGATATGTGCTAACTACTTATGCTAAACTATCTGTTCAACTTTGTATTTAGCTGTGAGACTGAGGCCATGGCTACACTACCCCTGAGCAGCATAAGTTTTGCCAGCATAAATGATAGTGTGCACTGCGTTATGCTGGCAGGAGAGCTTCTCCTGCCGACGTAATTGCCGCTACTTATTGGGAGTGGTTTAATTATGTTGACGGGAGAGCCCTACATGAGAGGGGCTACACGAGATCTTATAGCAGCACAGCTGCGTTGGTAAAAAAGATGTGCCGCTGTAAGGTCTCTAGTGTAGACATAGCCTGAGTGCCTTTCCCAGACCTGAGAAAGAGCTCTGTATGTCTCGAAAGCTTGTCTCTCTCTTCAACAGAAGTTGGTCCAATAAAAATATTACCTCACCCACCTTGTCTCTCTCATATCCTGGGACTGACATAGATATAACACTGCATACAAACTTCCTTTGGTTCGTCAGTGCGGGGGGAGGAGGGAGAGCTTTTCTTTGATAAACCATAGAAAGTTAATTGGTTCAAAACTGCTACTGACTATTATATTGAGGTTGTGGGGGACTTGAAGTGAAAAGAGAAATGGGGATTTGCATGCAGGGAGCCTTTAATGCTTAAATATTTTGAAAAATTAGGAAGTTAATACACACAAACTTAGCTGTGAAACAGTTAAGAGTGCTACCCATACAATTTATCTGACTACAGCCTTCCAACATCCCCTCCATCACACTTCCTACTCACCAACACATCAACGTAGTATACCAGTGGATACAACTAATAGTGTAGAGAAAAGTTAGTGTGGTTGATAGGCTGAAATGAAGGCTGAGGAAAAGTCTGGTGTGTTTGGAAAGGATAATTTGGTAAAAGGGGGTGGTGGAAGGCTGGCATCCTTTGGTGGGATAGGGCAGAATTTTAAGGTTGTGGTGGATGAGAATTGTGGTAGTAGTAAGGTGTGTGCCTTTGAGTGGAGAAATAGAAGGTATTGCTATTAGATGGCTTAACTTTTCATTTCCTTGCTTCTGTGGTCTTTGCTACACATATAACCTATATAACACATCTTAGCTGTTTCATGACAAAATTTTGTGTTTAATTAGATCAGCAATTATGGAATACACTTGGTATTACTTAGATTGTTATGATGATCCCATTGGAGCCTTTTTTTGTGTGTTTCCTTTAAAATGTATAGCAATATAGTTTGTAGAAAAAGGTATTTCATAGCAACATGTCTGTCTTTGTGTTCCACAGCTGATTTGTTTCTTTTCTATTCTTCCTTTAGGATTTGATAAGAAAGACATATAATTTCACTTAGCATTTAGAGGTAGAGGTGGCTGATCCCAGTATAGTTAAGGAGCTCAGAAATCCTCTCGAAGTAGTCTCTATGTTTAAAGGCTTTTTAAAATCTATTTTGTGAACTCACTTCATTTTAGTTAAATCTGTTTCCTGCCTCCCCACAAAGGCACGTCAGTTTAAAATAAACAGAATCCTTTTTCTAACTTATGGGAAGCCTGATTGAGGAGAGAGAGTGAAGAAGTCCCTCCCTCCCCCCTGCAAAAGCTATGTTGGCACAAGTGGGTGTTCTGTATTATATGTATTAATGTTTTCATTAGAACTGTTCTCTTCCCCTTTCTCTGTGTCTCCATTTATTTTTTCATGCGGTCCAGTCTCTGCTCCATTTGTCACCCAGTTTTCACATTGGATTTTTATTCTTTATCCCATTTCTGCTCCTGTTTTTTCATTCTCCTACTTAGAAGACACCCACAAAGTTATTCAAATTCTGATTTAATTTTTAAACCCTTGACATTTGTGTGTTTAAAACTAGGGGAAATGACTTTGCCTCATCCCTAGTTCAAGTTAAAATATATATTGTAATTGCATCTACATAGATGATCAAGTCAAGCATGTCAGTCTAAGTGTCTTAACCATTCAATAGCTGAGGGAAGGGCATTATGCAAATCCATGAGGAACCAGCAACCCTTGCTGATAACTGCAGTCTGCAAGTTTGTGGCCTACATCTTCTAACTTGCCATAGCAGCAGAAGGTGGGATTCACAAAGGCCACTCTGATAATCATTATTAGCACTTGTCTGGCTACATGGAAATAAGGACTGGAGACATTTGACATGGATTTAATCGGCTGCCAGTTTATTATTAGATGTGTGGGACTACCCAGCGGATGGTGTATGGTGCTGGTAACCTCATGTTTATTCCATAATTACCCAGGGGGCTTTTACCAGCTTCCCTTCTTTTTCCATCCAGGTCCATCCAACAAATCCATTGCCGGAACCTTACCATCCACCCCACTCTTAGGAGGGTTAAAGTGGGCTATAAGAATAGGGTGTTGGCTCCCTGACATACCACTTATAGGAGTCCCCAACCGCACCCCGTTCGTTCCTTTAATGAACATCTCTTTTTAAGTCCTTTCCCAGGCCATTTATCTGGTCACTGTATACCTTTCCTATGGACTACCCGCAGTGGACATCTGCCCTACACTTAAATAATGAGTTGCGACATATGGCCTACCGCCCGTCATGCCATGCATGAACAGAAATCTTTCCTGAAACCCGCTGTAGAGAAGGCAAAAAAACCCCAAATTGCATCCAAGCCAATATGGTGGTAAGAGAAAAATTCCTTCCCAGCCCCACTAAAAAAAGGGACAGCTAGCGTAATGCCCACAGCAGGTGTTGACCAAACCTGGTATTTTACCACCTAAAAAGGAGGGAGGGTGGGTCCTGCTTCAGCCTTGGTCCATGTAAAAAGAGAGGCTTTAGAGGCCGACCTACCCCTTTTGAACCCCGCAGTCCTAAGGGATGTCAGCAACCATGCTAACCTCTTTTTGCAGCAGTTTTCATTTCCCCCCCGCCCCACCAGCCACAGAGCACTGTTCCTTTCACTCAGCCAGCCAGCCAAACACGCCCCCACTGCGTAAAGGTGCAGGACGGTCAATCTGATCGTGTCACATCTGAAGCAATTGAGCTTTAACGAATTAAAAATAAATCTGCCTCAGTAAATCGCTTAAATTCAGAAGTAGCTATTTAATATAATTGCTTTGTGCAAGGACCACACATATCAACAGGTTTATATCAGTAGATTCTATCAGATTATGGAATAAAAGGTATGGGTTTAATACATCATGGCTGTGATGGCACCTTCCTAGGAATTGTGGGGTGGGGAGGAAATTGAGGCGTTCTCTCTCTCTCACTCTCTTCTCTGTATGTGCCTGTGATAAATACGTAGTGTAGTTGTAGCCATGTCAGTCCCAGGATACTAGAGAGACCTTACCCACCATGACCCCTGGTGGTAAATAGTCTATAATTCTAATACTGTACAGAAAACCAACACTAGAATTGCATTTTAGTGACCATGTTAGTCTTTGAGGCTGATAGTGCCAGGACTCCTGGATTCTTATCCCAGCTCTATAAGTGCTGTACCGTGGGATAGTAGACAAATAACTTTGTAACTTTTGAAGTGTTGAGGATTGATTAATTAACTGACTTCTTAAATTGAAGGGTACTATAAGAGGTGCAAATTGTTATTATCCATGGATTATGTACGGCCTTCAGTCTGTGTGCACGTTTTCATTTATATGTGTGCACACATATAGGATTAAACATGCAGTTAAAGTATATGTCCTTAAATATTTTACTTCCAAGTGTGTAATTCACTCAGTGCAAATCGATATAGATAACTAAAGATTTCCTTCAGAATAGCGAAGCGTTAGTAAGCATTTATTGGCTACAGCAATACATTTAGAGCATATTTACTCTAATGAAAATATATTGGTGTCTATATATATAGATATATAAGCATGTCATTATTAACCATTAGGTGAACATTACTAATCACTGAGTGCTCAGAAATCATTCTGAGATAAAGTATTTTGTCATGAAAATGTTTTAAAATGGGGCATTATCATAAAAATGTTGTAGTGTTACATATAGTTTTTATATTTTTGTCTCAGGTCATTTCCTTAATGCTTCATTCCTTTGGAGACTTTTATGAAAAATGATTCATTTGTATAGAATTTGTTCATTATGATTTAATCTGCGTAGATCTAGTAACATGTTATTGTATGGTCTTACCTCATTACTAGTTTACCTTTTCCACATCTCTCCCCAGATTTCCTGGTCTCCTCTATGCTAGTACTGAGAAATATTACAATAAATGTATTGGGGAGTATTGTACTGAACATGCGGTGTATGTTTGTATTTATTACATTCTTTTTACAAAGCTTTTGTCATCTTGTTACCTCAGTGAGTGGTGGGGGTGGTGTGTGCAGTGCCTCCCTAACCATGTGAGAGGAGACCCTTTGTTTGTGGGAACTTCGGGAGGGGGAGTGCCAATATTTTTATATGGAGTAATAAAAAAAAACATATTTAAAAGTAGGAGGTACCAACCAATTAGTGCCCTTTATTTTGGTGCCTCCCTCTTTAGAAGATTGTCTCTACCATTACCACAGAAGCATGAGCTAGGTAATTTCTCATCTACAGTTTATTTCACTGAAGAGAAAAATGTAATTTAGGAACATTGGGGGTCAATACAAACTATATATATAAAAAACTATGAATTACAGTTTTATAGCCACTAGGTAATGTTTTTCAAGGATTGGATTTCTCATGATATACTAGAATAATTTCTGAATTAGTAAATGCGTCAGTGTGGAAGGAAAAAAAAAGCTTGATGTCTGCCCTTTGTCCCAAAATTCACTTGTATGAAGGTATCTGTTTGACCCCTTTTCTGCTCCACTGCCTGCGTTTTTAATTAAAAATACCCATCATAGTCATGGTCTTCTATACTGTACACTCAAAAAGAAGCTTCTAAACAAACATTTTTGTAATCCAATTCTGGTTTTTAAAAGAGAGGGTGGAGGTGCACACTTACTTGAATTTATTGAGTTAAGCCTTTTATTTTGCTCACAATATTTTTCTTTCTTAATTGGTAAAAGAAGTCCAAAAAATTTAAACTGATTTTTAGCACATTGCTAATGCGACAGAGCAGATTGGGAGCAATAATTAATTTTTAAAACATGCTACAGTTGGTATGAGGTTTGCCCTTCGAAATGCATATTTATTCTTTGGTATTTTTAGTATAAATATAAATGCATCCGATGAAGTGAGCTGTAGCTCACGAAAGCTTAAGCTCAAATAAATTTGTTAGTCTCCAAGGTGCCACAAGTACTCCTTTTCTTTTTGCGAATACAGACTAAGACGTCTGCTACTCTGAAACCTATAAAAGATTTGTAGTCAAATTTATTTGTAGACTGAAATAGCCCCCATGAATTTCAAGATCAGCTTTTAATAGCATTATAATAGGTATCATTCTCCATATAATATAAAAGTATCTCAGCTAACTAAATGTATAGTAGAACCTCAGAGTTACAAACACCAGAGTTATGAACTGACCAGTCAACCACACACCTCATTTGGAACTGGAATTATGCAGTCAGGTCGCAGCAGAGAAAATAAATAAATAAAACTTTAAAAAAGCAAATATAGTGTAGTACTGTTAAATATAAACTACTAAAAAATGAGAACGTTTAAAAAAAAAGATTTGATAAGGTAAGGAAACCATTTTTGTGCTTGTTTCATTTAAATTAAGGTGGTTAAAAGCAGCATTTTTCTTCTGCATAGTAAAGTTTCAAAGTTGTATTAAGTCAATTTTCAGCTGTAAACTTTTGAAAGAACCAAAATGTTTTATTCAGAGTTACAAACATTTCAGAGTTATGAACAACCCCCATTCCGGGGTATTTGTAACTCTGAGGTTCTACTGTAGCCAAGTTTGTTACACTTGGAGTAATTCTATATAATTGGTTATTTCAGTCTAAGTATTTATACTGTGTTTCTGTCTGTGATGGTAGATGGCTTTGCATTCAAAGATCCACTAGGGTTCAGGAATACTTGTTATTTCATATGATATAGCTACCTTAGGGGGTACATTATTTTCAAAATCATGCATGGAAATTTAGCTTCATGACTCCTATTAAAGTTAGTAGGAGCTATGCAGCTAACTAATCTATTTTGAGTTTTTCTATAGCATCTACCATGAAAACATGAAAGTGCTGATACTTGATGTGTTAAAAGAAAGCAAAAACAAACAAACAAAAATATACACACCTGTATACCCTTCATCAAGGGGGTGATGGAATCCCTCCTAGGCCTTGATTGTGATAAATTTATTCCCTGTAGCATGATGTTCAATTACCTTTCTTGTTGCTTATATGACAAATGTTATTGTTGATCATGAACTTATCCAGCTCTTTATCTGGAAGGATTTAAAATAATAAAAAAAGCAGGCACTTGTCTGGATAACAAGAATAGTCAAATTTACAATAGTACAAAAAACTAAAATATAGTTTTGGAAGGAATATTGTCTTTTTGTGGAGCAAAATGTCTGGATTGAACCCATATTATGTCTTGCATTTTTTGAGTAAGAATAAAGAAACAGTGGTTACATTTGGTAAAAGTTTCTCCATTATTGAGGCATTACTCACAAGGAAGCCCAAGACAGGGAATTTTTAATTTTGTCATTAAGAGAGAAACATTTTACATTTTTTCTCCTTTTAATTATGGTGGCATTTGAGAAGATACTATGTACTGGGAGTATGGATTGAAATTAATTGTTTTAATAGGAAATCTTGTGATTATGCCCCTATTACAGTACAACACTGAATACATGCTAGGTAAATAAAATTCATCTCTAATTTTTTAATCCCTTATATTTTAACTGTTCTCCAGAATCCCATTTTAATTTCAGTTGTTTATAATCAAGGATTACTACTGCATCCCTGGTGGGGGTGGAAACCTTTCAATTTTATGTGTAGGACCAGATTTGAAAAGAGCTCAGCTCTTCTGCATCAAAATATGCAGCCATATTTTCAAAACAGTTTAGCACACTGGATGTTGAGTCCTCTTAAAAATCTTGCTGTAAGTGTCATAATGGGAGCTACTGGATGCTAAATACTTGTGAAAATCTGGCTTTTGCTTGCACTTTAATGACAGATGAGCTCATTTGAAAATCAGGCTTGAATTGCTGGTGCTGAGCACTTGAAATATCTGGTCTTAAACTCTTTTAAGAATCTGACTCAGTGTCTTTTTATGTCAATGAAGCACCATAGCATATGGTGACAATGAGTTATCCAACTTGCTAATAATTGTTTTCTAATCATTCTGGAAGAACCACTGGGATTTAAAGATATCAGTTCATGCCAACAGTGTATTTACTGTTTTCTCCTTTTTCCAGCGTCTTGTTGAAGCTGCAGAGGATGCTCACTTGAAACATGAATTTGATGCTGATTTACAGGTAATTAGAAATTGATTTAAAAAAAAAAAACATTTATCAGAACATATAAAGGCTTATAGAATAGCTTTGTATTTTTACTCCAAGGACTGCTGTGGAAAGCCAGGCATGTGAGTAATAAAGGGATGCTTACTACAGAAAATGGAATTAAGGGAGATTGGCTCAGTATTTTGGCAAGTTATGCACTTCGTGTTTGCATTTTGGGAGACCTAGCAGGTGGATTTTACTCTTTTAGAGATTTAATTTAAATTCCCTCTATGACTACTTATGTCAAGATTTTTTAAACACAGTAATTAGCAGCATATTGCATAATTGCACTGTACTGGGAAGGAATTGCTCTTTGGAGAGTTGAATTTGCAAATGGGGTGGTAACCAACAGTGATGGGATTAGAGTGACATTGGACTGTGCAAATGGTTTGTGTTTGGACCCATGGTTAGTGCAGACAAGGCTTTTTTACACAGAGGTTTTAGTGCTGTACCATCATTGTATCAAAATGGTGCCTTTTTGTGCATACTGGTGCAGAATGCAAGGGAAGTGAGAAAACGAGAAAAATTGGGAAACAAGATAAAAAAAGATTGAAAAAGCTTTAAGAAAATAAGGCAAAGCATATAAGAATACAAATTCATCAGACAATAAAATAATAGAAGCTAACTTAATAATAAAATATGTATTGTACTTCAATATTTAAATTAATAAATATCTTCCTGGCTGTAATGAATTTCTGTTCCTTGGTCCACTGAATGCTGTATTAGGCAAAGGTATTATTCAGTTTGGTTCTCGCTACGTAGATTGTCTTCTAACATTTTCTATGGGTGTCCATCAAGAATCTGTCTGTCTTAATGCTGAGCAGTAAACATTAAGGAAAATAGGTTTAAGGAAAAGGGAGGAAGATTACATATTTCTCCATGCTTAAAATCTGTCTCAGTAGGTTCTGTTTTCAGAACTTGCCATGGTTACTTTATAGTCAAAACAAAGTACCTTTTCATAATAAAAAGCTGGAGTGGAATAAATGATTCCCTGTGAAAATAAATCTGTTATAGGAAGAGAATACCAAGAGTGACCTCTTCAGAGTTAAGGATAAAGGAAGCTTTGAAATTAAGATAAAATGTTGACATTAGAAGTAGTGATTCTTCATAATTTTTTTGTGTTATATCTATCTGGATTCAAATGGCTGAGAACTCTACTGCGCTCCAGCCTTTGGAAGGCCTACTGCATTTCATTTTATGAACTTCACACCTGGAAGAAATTGAATCTATTGTCTAAATAAATCAGGAGCACATTTATAGAAGACTGTTTTAAATGTATACAGTAAATGCCTCTTCATCCTTGAGGATGGTTCTCACTTTGACAAAGTCCTTCATTTGTTGAGGCTTTGAAGATATAAACACTTTTAGGAAGCCAGTTAAAAGCCATTTGTGGCAGCAGCATTAACAGGACAATCAAATCTCTGTGTAGCGCTCTGTTTATTACTGCCATGGTCCATTAAAGCTAATCAATTGTTAATCTTGGTTTCGGTGACCCCGCTGCAACCCTGCAATCTCTGGGAGATTATTGTTGTTTATCAAAATCTCATACCACCATCTGCTCAATATAAAAATAACGACCAGAATGATTTGGCAGTGTTCATTCAAGTTGAAGGGGATAGAAATCTTGCTGCAATTTTGCTGTGGAAGAGGAATTTGCCAAGCTTCTTATGCCTTGCCTAAATGGGGGAGACAGTGTGAAAGAAGTTTAAATGAGTTGTATGCTACACAACACGAGTCTAAGCTCTTTGTCTGATCCCCACTGCTCTTGAAAATGCAAAAGCAGATAAAATGTTTTTGTACTTTTTATTGGTCCAGAATCATTGTCTGTGGTTTGATGAGAGTATGAATAATCTTCTATCACTACATAAAAATGATGTAAAGGAAAAATAAAAGTATATTAATATTTTTATTTCTCTGGAAAAATACCAAGTTAAGAAACTACAGCTGGAAGAGCTCATCTTTTATATCTCTGGAATTCTTTGGTAATGCTGAAATTCTATCCTTCTGTTGGGTCAAATTCAGTTCCTTATGGGTTTTATTCTTAATAGCTTTATTGGTATTATCCTTAGTTATCTTATAAGAATTCTAATCAATATACTATTGTGCATTATAATGATCTAAGCATTCAGATGTTAACTTCGATAGATTCAGTGTCAGAGATAAACAACAAAAACATCTTCAGTAAGAGACATAAATAAAAATGTCCATTATTTGAAAGAAATAAATCAAACCGAGTGATATGATTGTCTAACTCACCAGCGTCAAATACTGCATGTTTGATTAATAACAGAGCTCTACCTCAGGCATATCTGAATTTAAAGCTTTAACTGGCTGTATTTGGCCTTGAGAAGTTCTTTGTTTCTACAGGAATGTGAACCAAGAGCTGCAGTTGTAGCAAGTTGGGGGTAGATGAACTTCTAAACACCTGGATTTCAAGTTCTAAGCCAAAACAGTACTTTTCCCACCAGTGTATAGGATTTCAAAGTTATGCTTATAATATGGTATCAAGGAGTGTTTGTCAAGTTTGCTTACATTTGAATAAATATTTCACATATTTCACACAACAAGAATATTTGTGTAAATAAAATCAATCCACATTCTTACCGTTAAGTGTAGTTGCTTTATGACAATATTTCTATAGACTTATGAGTTTGCTCATCATCTCTGGATGACTTATAAAGTAGGGGTAAGTATTTTTATTTATTGAACACTGACAGTGTGCTTGCCTCTGTATAAAACAACTCGAGCTTACAACTTAAAATGTCAGAGAAAGCAATATAGAGACAGGCTCTTCTGCATTGCCACAGGGAGGTTATCCCAGGATGCTGAGGGTTTTTAAGTACTGTAGATGTGAAACAGCTCTCTAACTTAGCTGCAGGAGACTTGTGCTTCTAAGGAGAGAGGGGAAAAAGAGAGGATAGTAGTTCACTCATGTAAGGAGATAATCTGTTGCAAAGAAATTGTAAATAACCATATAACAAAATCATTCCTCTTGACTGAAATCCAACATTCTAATGACTAAATTGCTTAGTACTCGTGCTTGGAGTATAAATTTCTTAAAATGCAGAACTCCTGGGAAAGAAAGATTGAAGCACCATTCTGGATTCTGCTGGTTCAAGCCTTACAACAGGGCCCTGAGCTGGGGAATGTCTGTCCAACTGGGGTCCCACCACGGAGAATGGGGAAGGCCTGGCTGGGACTCATTTTCCCCAGGAGTCCAAACTTTTCCTCTCAGTCTACTTAGCACAGATCCTCCCACCATCCTGCCCCATAGTAATCTCTCCAAACCTTTGGAAAATGGTCAGTTTGTATAATTTAAAACTTCCCAAAATTGACTTCTAAAATCTAACTTATGGCTCTATGTAATTACTACTGCAGTTGCATACAAATGATGGGCCACTTCAAACATTTAGCGATGTGATTAGTGGGTGCTTATCCAAACCACTCACTCAGCTGACAAAATTTTCTGCATCACAGTATTATATTGCAGCCACCATTTTAGTATGTGAGCATTTTTTCATGAGATTTATAGTACACTCTGATTTTCTTTGTATCTTAACAATGTGAGCTCAAAAGCTTGTCTCTTTCACCAACAGAATTTGGTCCAATAAAAGATATTACCTCACCCACCTTCTTTCTCTCTTCTTCAGCAGCTGTCAGATATGTAATATCCTGTATTTTTAATAAAGTCTTAAATACTTGTAGTGAACTCCTACATTCATAGAATATCAGGGTTGGAAGGGACCTCAGGAGATCATCTAGTCCAACCCCCTGCTCAAAGCAGGACCAATCCCCAATTTTTGCCCCAGATCTCTAAATGGCCCCCTCAAGGATTGAACTCATAACCCTGGGTTTAGCAGGCCAATGCTCAAACCACTGAGCTATCCCTCACCCCTAAACAACTGAGCTGTCCGTCCCCCATACATTCTATGCTCAGAAAAAAAAAATAGGGCGATAGGCTGAAGCTTTTCTAAGTCAGTGTTACATGGTTAGGGTACTTTTTACATTGTGACAAATTCTTAACCCTTGAAAGTTTGCAATATGTGATACATCCTTGAGAAAGAGGAATGGTGTTGGTACTCCTGTTTTCTTTCACTGGGAATTGGGTGCCTAACTGCCCTTTGTGTCTTTGGAAAACTCTATCCATCATATGGGCACATATCTGAGGGTTTCCAAATTGTATAAATAAGTGAGCTACTTCAGTTCTTTCTCTTTTTTACATTCTGCCACCACGTGAAATACCATATAAGATGGAACTTCCACAGATGCTGTACAAAGGTATGGTTGGAAATCAAAAATGGCAAGAGATGATTGGAGAATAGGAGGAACTTGGCCTAGTGTACAATTTCCTCCTGTTTTGCAATAGGAAGTCCAAGTATCGCTGCCACTGAAGTTGATGGGCATTTGCTATTGACTCCAGTGGAAGCTGCTGGGTCTTAAGGCAGGTCCACGCTACAGCCAGGATCGACACTCTGAGATCGATCCACTGGTGGGTGATTTAGCGGGTCTAGTGAAGACCTGCCAAATTGACAGCAGATTGCTCTCCAGTCGACCTCTGTACTCTACCCCCAACGAGAAGAGTAAGGTAAGTCGACGGGAGATATTCTCCCGTTGACCCCCCCCCCCCATGGTGTAGACCCCACGGTAACTCAACCTAAGGTACATTGACTCCAGCTACGTGAATAACGTACACAGACTTTCAGACTGATGACATATGAATAACGTAGCTGGAATTGCATAGCATAGGTCGACTTATCACGGTAGTGTAGACATAGCCCCAATATCTTTGAAAATCGAGCCACTAAATGTGGGGCATAAATGTGGATTTAGGAGCTTTACTTGAGGCTCTCTTTTGAAAATCTTAACCTAAATGTATGTCTGGCAGAGGTAAAAATAATTGGTTTTAGACCCAAAGAAAGAGTAGGAATTGTAGCAATAAAAGCAACTGAAGTAAAGTTTCTCAGTGGAACTGAAATTGATCCTCCTCCTCCAATTCCCTATCCCCTTTGGAAGTTTCCTGTACTTACAGAAAGTACCTGTTTAATAGCACTGGAATGGCGATACAAACTTCTCCACAAACTGCCCCACCAGTGATCCTCCACTCTGACTGGAGGGACCATCTATAAGAAGTGAGAGTATAGTTTAGGCTTTGTCTACACTACTAAGTTTTGTCAACAAAATGAATGTCGACACCCAAAAGTCAACAAAACAAAAATCGCCAAAGGGTGTTCATACTTGCTCCCGCTGTCAACAGATCCTGTCCACATCATGGGCACCATCATCGACAGTGTGAGCAATGCACTGTGGGCATGTATCCCACAGTGCAGTGTTGTGGGAAGGGGGAGCTGATCGCTGCTCATCTTGGGAGGATTCCCTCCGAGTTCTCCCACAGCCTCCTCAGCTGCCGGGCATGGCATCATCAGTAGCTCTGTGAGCTCTCTGAGCTGAGGAATGTCAAAGCTGCGCAGCAGTCTCTCCTCCCACCCTCCCTGCGACAGCAGTCTGCCGGCTGCTGTGTTCCTAGTGCAGGGCAGAACAGGAGCATTCCAATGATTTGCTCTTTGTTCCCCAAAGGGAGCAGCACACTCAGTTGTCAGATACTTCCCGGAGCTTTGAAAGGGGAGGGGTGCATGCCTGCTGGGCAGCAGAGATCAAAACACTGAGCAGAGCGATCAAGGCAGGCATTGTGGGATACTGATGGAAGCCAGTTCTGTCGACAAAACAAATAGCAGTGTCTACACTGGCTCTTTGTTGACAGTAAAGGAAGGGTCAAAGAAAAAAGTCTCTTGCAGGGGTGGAAGCTTTTTGTCGCCAAAACCGGGCATTTTTCCCGACAAAAGTCACATTGCTGTGTGTACGCTCTGACTGTTTTGTCACCAAAAGGCAGTTTTTGGTGACAAAACTTGGTAGTGAAGACAAAACCTAAGTCTCAGTGGCCCCCTCAGTCTGTCTGCTGAGGCTGCCAACAAGGTCATCAATTTGTGATGTGGATGCTTGCCCATGAGAACCTGGACCGATACCACCGAATTCCCATTGCTCCCAGGGATTGGTTTTAAAAAATAGGCAAAATGGAATTTTCTACTATTTAACCCACATTAGAGAACAAAATTAATGTTCATGTTTGGTTAACTGACATCTGTGTATGTTTAAATAAATAAATATTAGAATGTCCGTGCTACACTAGTGTCCGGTGACCACAGCTGAGATGGGGGCCTTGTTGGGCCCTACCTTATAGTACTGTACAAATATAGAGTAAGAGACAATTCCTACCCCAAAGAGCTTACAATCTAAATAGACAAAGGGATAGAGCATTCAAACAGAGTGAACAAAGTGATAATTTCCAAGAATTGTGTTAATTCCACAATTTAAAAAGAAATTAGGTTTCGTTAGGAGGGGATCAGCTACATGGAAAGATAAAGGAAGGGTAAGATGTAGGGAGGCTGGGGATGGGGAGGAGAGGAAGGAATGGAGTAGGGAGGACATGCGAGTGAGGCCTGGTCTGCACCTAAAATTTAGGTGAGCCTCGCTCTGTCATTCAGGGGTGTGAAAAGTTCACACTCCTCAGATATGTAGTTAAGTTGACCTCAGCCTGATATAGACACTGCTTGGTAAATGGAAGAATTCTTCTGTCGACCTAGTTACAGAGTCTTGAGGGGGTAGATTAACTACAGTAATGGCAAAACCCGTTCCGTCGCTGTAGCAGGTGTCTAAACTATGGCACTGCAGTAACATAGCTGTGCTGTTGTAACGTCGGTAATGTAGACAAGCCCTGGGAGTGAAGTGATTGTGTGAGAGTGGCCAGAAGGGGTTTTGAGTAAACAGACTTTCAGACTGATGACATTACCAGTGTCCAAAGATTTTGTAGGTCCCTGCAGCATCTGCTTCTGCTGGCATGATTCTCTGGCTGTCTCTACCCTGGAGTTTTTCTTTCCTAAGCACGAATTGCTGAGGGAAGGGATGGTACCGCATATCCCCTGATAACAAATTAATAATATTTTTATTGATGCATTTATGTTGCAGTTTTTAGGTATTTAATTAACATGTAATGTACTAGACTGTAGAAACTTAGATAAGCAGTGTGCCCTTGTTGCCAAGAAGGCCAATGGCATTTTGGGATGTATAAGTAGGGGCATAGTGAGTAGATCGAGGGACGTGATCGTTCCCCTCTATTCGACATTGGTGAGGCCTCATCTGGAGTACTGTGTCCAGTTTTGGGCCCCACACTACAAGAAGGATGCGGATAAATTGGAGAGAGTCCAGCGAAGGGCAACAAAAATGATTAGGGGTCTAGAACACATGACTTATGAGGAGAGACTGAGGGAGCTGGGATTGTTTAGTCTGCAGAAGAGAAGAATGAGGGGGGATTTGATAGCTGCTTTCAACTACCTGAAAGGGGGTTCCAAAGAGGATGGCTCTAGACTGTTCTCAGTGGTAGCAGATGACAGAACGAGGAGTAATGGTCTCAAGTTGCAGTGGGGGAGGTTTAGATTGGATATTAGGAAAAACTTTTTCACTATGAGGGTGGTGAAACACTGGAATGCGTTACCTAGGGAGGTGGTAGAATCTCCTTCCTTAGAGGTTTTTAAGGTCAGGCTTGACAAAGCCCTGGCTGGGATGATTTAACTGGGAATTGGTCCTGCTTTGAGCAGGGGGTTGGACTAGATGACCTTCAGGGGTCCCTTCCAACCCTGATATTCTATGATTCTATGATTCTAAGTTACTGGAAAATAATAGGATGAAAGATAATTGGGGATACCTACAGTATACCATCTTGTTAAATACTTATTCAAACCATGTGCATTATTTTAATATTAGTGTACTTGGAAAAGTCTATTCACACATTCATTATCTCAGTAATTTTGAAATGATGCACTTAGTGACTAGATTTTATAATCCATTAGTGTTAATATTTTATTAGATGTCAGTAATAAACCCACAACATTAAAGTCTGACCTTGAGAAGTCCTGATCATCACAATTCACACAGGAGTTGCAAGTGCTCACCATTTCACAGGATAAACCATTTAAATGCCTTCGTGAAAAAGTGGTTCTAAAAACAGCAAAATGGGGTCCAGTGTTTATTGTATCTCACTGATTCCTTATCAAATGTGCTTATTCTAAAAATCAGAAACATATTTTTCTAAATGCCAGCCCTCCAAATCCAGCACTGGGGAAAAGATTCTGCAGGCCAGATTTCGCTCAGCTACATTTATATTGCACTGTTAACCTTCAGTGGGGTTCACTTGTGTTCAGATTATACCTTCAGTTATACACTGTGGCTGCAGAAGTATTACCATGGCCTGCAGAATTTTTATTATTGATGAATGATTGTAGAAAAAACCCAGGATAGGCTAGCAGGGCTTATCTAAATATTGAGCAAAACTGATAGGGAATCAGTGAGACACACTAAATGTAGAACCCCACAATGTCACTTTTTAAAAAAAGCCACCTGCACTTTTAAGGATGGTGATGATAGAGGAGAAGTGACAATAATGGCTGCATTCCTATTTCCGTGTGCATAAGGCACACCTTCTCTGCTATCTTAAATGATCACAATGTTAAGCAAAATATTATTCTGTTTTAATTTTTTTCTGTTAAACTGTTTCACAAACCTGCCTTACTCGTAACGAAAGATCAAATTTTGCAGTCCTTAATTTAGTAAAACTCCTGTTGACTTCAAGCTCAAGGCCTCTTAGTTTGACTCAAAATTGCTTTTATATTAGAGCTGCAGCAAACTGACATCCAGACTTAAGCTCTAAAGAACAAACCTTTCAATCATGTAGCTTATTCGCTGTTTCCTCTTTGCTTCTTGGGGCTGTAAGGCGGAATGAGAAAAAATAAATGGCCGTTAAGCTAGCAAGGAAGCAGTGAATTTCAAACTGCTACTAGTTGATAATTCTCCAGAGTTGCTCAACACATAAATAACCTTCAGAGTGAGATCCCTACATCACATTCACAGTGCATGCCTGAGAGGGCTTATGTATCAGAGAGAGCATGCTGAGAGATGGGACCATGGAACAATTTTGGATGCTTTTCCAAGATTTTATATCTGATTTTTATGTCTGCAGCAGCTGACTACAAAAAGAGATTTGTGTCGGGCAAACATAAATAAAGCACAATTAGTTATTTCCTAGGAGAAATTACTTTGTTTTCCATTCGCTTTTCAGCTGCTATCTTTTTTTTAAAGCAAGCTTGGTCATCAGTCAGACTTCCTTCTCCTCTTCTCTTTTAAATTTGTGTTCCTTTGAGTTTCTAACAACACTCAATTTCAGGAATACAAACAACCAACTTTAATCCAAAGCATCGTACCAGAGTGATTTTATTTATATTAACATTCATATTAATTTATTTCCCTTTCAGAAAATGTGGGTTGAACTTTATAGAGGGATACAGCAATGCAGATACTTCAATTCATTGTCTGACAGCCAGGGATGCAATGCAATATTTTTCAGAAACACAGCAACAGGTTCTCTGTCATTATGTTCTTTGTTCTTGACTTCCATGCAGTTTTGCTCTTTATGAGGGAAGACATCCAGGGAGCAGTACTTTCTGCACATTGGGTTCAAGTGCTGTCCCATCAACACAGGGCTACAACTACAATGTACTGACAGAAATAGTTTGCTTCTCTTTTGAAAAAGGGGAGGATGAACTCACTGCTAGCATGTGTAGTATATTCTGTATCCTCTGCCAGCTCTGAGGCTGGATACACCCCCTACACAATAGGCCTTGTCTTGGAACTATAGAATGCTTACAGGGTCCCCCTCCTAGTGCTTCCATGAGCACCAGTGAACAGTTTCTGGTGCCTGCACAGAATCAGGTCCAGGATACAGCAGCCGGAGAGGGACTTCATGTGCTCCTTCCTTTAACACATAGTGCAGTATCTAATTGTGTGTGTGTGTAGGGGTTGAACTCGATAACTAAGATAGATATCACAAATGATGGTTTGGTGTTCAGTAATTCTCTAACTTATCATTGATACAAATAGAGGATGTGTTCAGTTATCTTTCGATTTTTGTTCCTGTCAGCTGAACCTTATAATGAGCTTATGCATTTCATTGTAAATCCAGTTTTACCTACATCTAATGCAAATATAGTGCTATTGCCTGGTGTATTTGCTGTAAACTATTCTGCAGAAATGCTGACTCATGGGATTGTTTATAGAATTGTACGATACAGCAATTAATTCAGTCATCCTAAAATGCTTCCTCCTCCTTTTGCTGTGTACCTCATTGTGAGTGCTGGCCACACCTCTTAAGGGCCTGTCTTTTGTATTTTTGTCTTGGAGGGTTGCCTGGGGAAGTTCTGTATTATTGCCAAACCCTAAACATTAAAATGTCATGAGTCAGTCCCCAAAAAATCATGAGATTTAAAATAAAATATTATATATTTGCCTTCTGGCATTTGAACCTCTAGGGTGCATTCAGGTCACATTTTCAAGCTGTTTCTCCACAGCCATAAGGATGAGAAATTTACTTTTTAAACATACACATGCTGAGATTCTCATGTGTTCACAGTACTCCAGCAGATAGTGCTATTAGTAAAACGCCAGTTGTTGTTGTTAGACTCCTGATAAAATCGTGAGAGTTGGCAACACTGAATCCTCTCTTGAAAGAGATGTCTTGAGAAACTATATAATTTATTACAGGTCAGATGAACACTTACATATATGAACCAGCTGGCATTGTTGAGATACCAGGATAAAGCTGTACATAACAGGCCTGCAGCTTAGTGTGAGCACCCACTCCTGACTGCAGGTCCCTTTGCAGGCATCCTGTCCCTGTTAGCCCTGTTTTGCAGGCCTCTTAAGAGCTCAGAGGTTTTCTCTGGTTAAGAGTCCCCCTACCTGGGACTAGTCTAATACCAGAACCGGTTTAAAACAACCCAGATTCCCAAATTAAAGTCCATTCCAACAACACAAAGAAAAAGTCCATACTTAGTCCGGCATTTTCTCTCACTCTTTCTTCTTCTATCCCAGTCTAATCTCCCAGCCAGTCCTCCGAGCTGTCGCTTGCTGGGACTCTGATGTCCAGTCCCAAATACAGTCAGGGTTTCCAGCCCCTCCCAGCAGCCTTCAACTCACTGGGCTTGTCATAAATATAAAGGGAAGGGTAAACCCCTTTGAAATCCCTCCTGGCCAGGGGAAAGCTCCTCTCACCTGTAAAGGGTTAAGAAGCTAAAGGTAACCTCGCTGGCACCTGACCAAAATGACCAATGAGGAGACAAGATACTTTCAAAAGCTGGGAGGAGGCAGAGAAACAAAGGGTCTGTGGTCTGTCTATATGCTGGTTTCTGCCGGGGATAGACCAGGAATGGAGTCTTAGAACTTTTAGTAAGTAATCTAGCTAGGTATGTGTTAGATTATGATTTCTTTAAATGGCTGAGAAAAGAATTGTGCTGAATAGAATAACTATTTCTGTCTGTGTATCTTTTTTGTAACTTAAGGTTTTGCCTAGAGGGGTTCTCTGTTTTTGAATCTAATTACCCTGTAAGATATCTACCATCCTGATTTTACAGGGGGGATTTCTTTATTTCTATTTACTTCTATTTTTATTAAAAGTCGTCTTGTAAGAAAACTGAATGCTTTTTCATTGTTCTCAGATTCAAGGGTTTGGGTCTGTGGTCACCTATGCAAATTGGTGAGGCTTTTTATCCAGCATTTCCCAGGAAAGGGGGGGGGTGCAAGTGTTGGGAGGATTGTTCATTGTTCTTAAGATCCAAGGGTCTGGGTCTGTAGTCACCTAGGCAAATCGGTGAGGCTTTTTACCAAACCTTGTCCAGGAAGTGGGGTGCAAGGTTTTGGGAAGTATTTTGGGGGGAAAGACGTGTCCAAACAGCTCTTCCCCAGTAACCAGTATTAGTTTGGTGGTGGTAGCGGCCAATCCAAGGACAAAGGGTGGAATATTTTGTACCTTGGGGAAGTTTTGACCTAAGCTGGTAAAGATAAGCTTAGGAGGTTTTTCATGCAGGTCCCCACATCTGTACCCTAGAGTTCAGAGTGGGGGAGGAACCTTGACAGGGCTTTACCTGAAAGTTCCCTGGTGTCATAGTATTGTCTCCATGCAGCGTTCACCAGCTTGGCTGGACCTACCTGGGTTTTCCCCCTTCTGCTCTCCACAGGGAATTGTCTCATTCCCCTCAGGTGGACCTCATTCCATAATCAGGGTTGGTTTAACCCCAGGCTCTCCAGCCCATGGGGCAAGCCACCCAGTTTCGCTGTACAAGAAGGAACTACTCAAATCAAGTTGAAAGGGCCATTTTTCATCAACAATACTAAAATAGGCACCAAGATCAAGTTTGCTTTAACAAGGTAATCACAGTTCTTTTAAAGTGCATCCCCAATATAATGATATGACCAATGCTAAAGTGAGGTTGAAATGTCTCCTACAGGATTGAGAGTTACAGTAATGACTCACATAATCTTAGATTGCAGATGTCAAAACTCATGAAATTTCCTTTATTCAAATGGCCAGTTACTTCCAGCAGTGCAGAATACCCTCAGCCAAGATGGCCACCATTCCTTACAATCTCTGCATATGGAAATGTGTGTCCCCAGTAGGGTTGCCAGGTGTCCGGTTTACGACCAGAGCACCTGCTCATAAAGGAGCCCTGATGCCTCTGGTCAGCACCACTGACCGAGCTGTTCACAGTCTGGTCAGCAGGACAGCGGGGCTAAGGCAGGCTCCCTGCAGCTCCTGGAAGCAGTGGCATGCCCTTCTCTGGCTCCTATGCATAGGGGTAGTCAGGGGGCTCCACGTGCTGCCCCCACCCCAAGCGCCAACTTTGCAGCTCCCATTGGCTGGGAACTGTGGCCAATGGGAGCTGCGGGACCCGCAACCAGAGCTCGCACATCACCCGCGCCCCAGCCCCCTGCCCCTGTCCTGATCTCTCTCCTACCCTCTGAACCCCTCAGTCCCAGCCCAGAGCAACCTTTTGTATCCCAAAGCCCATACCCTCAGCCCTACCCCAGGGCCCACACCCCCAGCCGGAGCTTTCACCCCACATGCACCCCAAACCCCTGCCCCAGCCCTGATCCCCCCTCCCACCCTCCGAACCCCCAGTCCCAGCCCAGAGCACCCTCCTACACCCCAAACCCCTCAGCCCCACCCCAGAGCCTCCACCTGCCTCCACCCTGAGCCCCTCAGCCTGGAGCCCCCTCCTGTACCCCAAACCCCTCATTCCCAGTCCCACCCTGGAGCCTGCACCCCAACCTCCTGAGCTAGCCCGGTGAAAATGACAGAGTGAGTGAGGATGAGGAAAGCGAGTGATGGAGGGAGTGGGGGCGGGGCCTCGGAGAAGGGGTGGGGCAGGGGGCGGAGCAATGGTGTTCAGTTTTGTGTGAGTATAAAATTGGCAATCCTAGTCCCTAGTAAAAAGAGCCAGCACCCGAATAGGTCGGAATATGAACAAGAGGCTGCTCGGCAGCTCTCCAACACGAGTTTCTACAAGCCATTACCCTATGATCCCACTGAGAGTTACCAAAAGCAACTACAGCATTTGCTCAAGAAACTTCCTGAAAAAGCACAAGATCAAATCCGCACAGACACACCCCTGGAACCCCGACCTGGGATATTCTATCTACTACCCAAGATCCATAAACCTGGAAATCCTGGGCGCCCCATCATCTCAGGCATTGGCACCCTGACAGCAGGATTGTCTGGCTATGTAGACTCCCTCCTCAGGCCCTACGCTACCAGCACTCCCAGCTACCTTCGAGACACCACTGACTTCCTGAGGAAACTTCAATCTATCGGTGATCTTCCTGATAACACCATCCTGGCTACTATGGATGTAGAAGCCCTCTACACCAACATTCCACACAAAGATGGACTACAAGCCATCAAGAACACTATCCCCGATAATGTCACGGCTAACCTGGTGGCTGAACTTTGTGACTTTGTCCTTACCCATAACTATTTCACATTTGGGGACAATGTATACCTTCAGATCAGCGGCACTGCTATGGGTACCCGCATGGCCCCACAGTATGCCAACATTTTTATGGCTGATTTAGAACAACGCTTCCTCAGCTCTCGTCCCCTAAAGCCCCTATTCTACTTGCCCTATATTGATGACATCTTCATCATCTGGACCCATGGAAAAGAAGCCCTTGAGGAATTCCACCATGATTTCAACAATTTCCATCCCACCACCAACCTCCGCCTGGTCCAGTCCACACAAGAGATCCACTTGCTGGACACTACAGTGCTAATAAACAATGGCCACATAAACACCACCCTATACCGGAAACCTACTGACCGCTATTCCTACCTGCATGCCTCCAGCTTTCACCCTGACCACACCACACGATCCATCGTCTACAGCCAAGCTCTGCGATACAACCGCATTTGCTCCAACCCCTCAGACAGAGACAAACACCTACAAGATCTCTGTCAAGCTTTCTTACAACTACAATACCCACCTGCAGAAGTAAAGAAACAGATTGATAGAGCCAGAAGAGTTCCCAGAAGTTACCTACTACAGGACAGGCCTAACAAAGAAAATAACAGAACGCCACTAGCGGTCACCTTCAGCCCCCAACTAAAACCTCTCCAACGCATCATCAAGGATCTACAACCTATCCTGAAGGATGACCCAACACTCTCACAAGTCTTGGGAGACAGGCCAGTCCTTGCCTACAGACAGCCCCGCAACCTGAAGCAAATACTCACCAACAACCACCTACCACACAACAGAACCACTAACCCAGGAACTTATCCTTGCAACAAAGCCCGTTGCCAATTGTGCCCACATATCTATTCAGGGGACACCATCACAGGGCCTAATAACATCAGCCACACTATCAGAGGCTCGTTCACCTGCACATCCACCAATGTGATATATGCCATCATGTGCCAGCAATGCCCCTCTGCCATGTACATTGGGCAAACTGGACAGTCTCTACATCAAAGAATAAATGGACACAAATCAGATGTCAAGAATTATAACATTCATAAACCAGTCGGAGAACACTTCAATCTCTCTGGTCATGCAATCACAGACATGAAGGTCGCTATCTTAAAACAAAAAACCTTCAAATCCAGACTCCAGCGAGAAACTGCTGAATTGGAATTCATTTGCAAATTGGATACTATTAATTTAGGCTTAAATAGAGACTGGGAGTGGCTAAGTCATTATGCAAGGTAGCCTGTTTCCTCTTGTTTTTTCCTACCCCCCCCCCCCCAGATGTTCTGGTTTAACTTGGATTTAAACTTGGAGAGTGGTTAGTTTAGATGAGCTATTACCAGCAGGAGAGTGAGTTTGTGTGTGTATGGGGGTGGGGGGGGGATGTGAGAAAACCTGGATTTATGCAGGAAATAGCCCGACTTGATTATGTAAAGAGTTGTCACTTTGGATGGGCTAGCACCAGCAGGAGAGTGAATTTGTGTGGGGGGGTGGAGGGTGAGAAAACCTGGATTTGGGCTGGAAATGGCCCACCTGATGATCACTTTAGATAAGCTATTACCAGCAGGACAGTGGGGTGGGAGGAGGTATTGTTTCATATTCTCTGTGTATATATAAAGTCTGCTGCAGTTTCCACGGTATGCATCTGATGAAGTGAGCTGTAGCTCACGAAAGCTCATGCGCAAATAAATTGGGTAGTCTCTAAGGTGCCACAAGTACTCCTTTTCTTTTTGCGAATACAGACTAACACGGCTGTTACTCTGAAACACGCTTTTCAATGAGACTAAAGCCAGACTGCCTTCTGGGGAGATGGCTATCTCCTTGATTGTGTGGTTAATGGGCAGGGGAATGTGAGAAGCAGGACACAGCCTGCAGAATAGCAGCAGGGAGACAAAAAGATGGGGGTGCAGAAGAACATCAGTTGGGTGAAAGGAGCTATTGTGGATAGGCCACAGTAGGTAAGGATTCAGAGGAATGGGGGGGGGTTCAGGAAAAAGGCTGAAGAAGCAGCAGAAAGAAAGTAGCCAAAGAATTTGTAAAGGCACAAACATTGTTTTCCAAGGGCATTGACACTTCTCCAAAAGTTCCTTAATAAAGCTTTACTTTTGCTGATCGTTCAGGGTGGCTAAAATGGATAAGCCATTTTGAGCTGCTTTGTGTTGTGCTAGGATTTGTTAGTAAGAGGTGAGCGAGCACCAAATAAATTCCCTCATGCACCTCACTGGAGATGAGCAGATGACATGAGGATTGACTCCAAATCAGAAGACTGTATATAAAACAGTGAACGAAACTGCCTGACATACGTTTAATTAGGAAACCCCAGAGAGATTAACAATGGGCAGCCTACAAATGCAAGTTAAAAAGAAATGAGATTTAAAAAAAGAAAAACAAAAAAGCACCACAGCTAGAAGGAAACACAGTCTTAGCAACTTCGACAGAAAAAAAATGGGTTCAGGAAACAAAGAAGAAACTGTGGGGGGAAGATGTAATAAAGCACTGCAGCATTCCTGGGAAACGTACCAAGCTTGAAAATGTCATATGTGTCAGAAAAAGTAATTGTGCTGATTTTCAAAGCAAGTAGAGGTGAAATACACTGAAAAAGAACTAGAGAAGATGTGCACAATAGACATGGTTACAGGACAACCAATTTGTGATCATAGCAATGCTGTGATTGACAACATTAAAGAACTGGGGGTGGGGGGGGGAATGATCCTTGGTGAAATGGCCACACAAGATGCTGTTATAAAGCTACTGGTGTCAGATCATGGGAAGGTTGAAAATGGAAAACAATACTCAGGGAAAGAGAGATCCACAAGTAAAACAGCTCAGGAAAAGCGGAACACCTTGGCTGTGGAAAGCCCTTTCTAACTATATTTGGCTTTCTGTCTTCAGTAAACCCTCACCTGCCCTTCAGTAATTTGATCCCACCCCAGAGAGTCATGTGTCCTTTGCCTGACCAATCACAGCAGCTCTGCACAGAATGTTGTGTGATTTCACATTGGGAGCCAGAAGTACAGATCAGACACTTTCAGACATGCCCTTTTACCCCGTCAAGATCACTCTGAATATTTCCATGAAACTATTCTCCTTGGCTTCAGCGATGTCAAAGGAAAATCATAATTCTGAGGATTTTGATTATATCTGTTTAGTTTTGAAAAAAAACACACTAGCTTAGCTTTCCATATTCATAGGCATATCGGACAATGTGAGGTGGTAGTGGCGTACTGAGACTGTTGCTTTCTGATTTGTTAAGGCTTCTATAAAGAAGATATACAACATGTTCTATCATCAAAGTCCAAGCTCCTCTACTACGTGCCTGCCTGCTCTACTTGCTATCTCAGCTGCCTGGCAGATATATTTAAAATTGATCTATTTAAAACATCTCTTTTAGTTTATATTTTTGAATTCTGAAATATGTTGAGAGGACTATACATCCAGATGCTTAGGGGGTAGGCAGTGTAGGAGTTACCTACAAGGCTTATTGGTGCTCAGCTTCATTCCAGCAAAATAAATAAAAATCCTTAATTAGCCCCTGCAAAATTCAATATAATGTTCTCTGTTTTCCTCTGAGGAATAATATAATTTAGTGGAGCAGTTCACCCTATGTGGTGTCTATCTTTTGGGAGAGTGATACCTTTTGCATGATGTACACACTATTATCTTCAGACTCTTCCTGCTTGCTTTATGTGAAAGAGTTCACAAGCAGGAATATTTGTGCAGCCTGGTACCTGATTGGGCTGAGCTTGCTGTTTCCTGGTCTTCATAGAATATTAAACTTCATTGGCTCACACCTATCTGAAAAGCAAAGCATTTCAGAATGTTACCCTAGGGATTTCTGATTATCAAGCCGATAGCCCGTAACAAGCAATGATGTCTGATACTACAGTCGAGGCATGATTTTTTCTTCTCCCCACTCCCACACCTTTCTTGTATGATTTTTAAGTTTAATAAACTATAAATGGGAGAAATAAATGACAGGCCATCTGTGCTTCTCCTCTTGGGCCCTTTTTGGAGTTGCTTCATGGTTAAATTAAATACAAGACCGTTTTCCACTCTGATAATTAGGGCACGTCTACATGTACAGTGCTGCCGTGGCACAGCTGTACCAATACAGCTGAGCTGCTGCCGTGCTCTATGCCGACGGGAGAGAGCTCTCGCGTCAGCATAATAAAACAATCTCTGCGAATGGCAAAGCTATGCTGACGGAGAAACTCTCCCACCAACATAGGACTGTGCACACAAGCGCTTATGTTCATGTAACTTAGGTCACTCGAGGGGTGGTTTATTCACACTGATGTACAATATAAGTTATGTCGACATAGCCTGTAGTGTTATAAATAGCCTTAGAAACAGACAAAAGATTAAAAAGTTGATGTTCGCTCAGTAGGTAGAAAGTTACCTTGCATTATTCCTTTTTGTGGGAGAGCAATTTCTTTGCTACACAACTATAATTTTCAAGGCAAAATAATATTGTACATAAAGATTTAATGAATGTATGTAAGGGAGGAAAGTTAGAAGTCACCAAGTAACTCATTGCTTTGGTAATTCCCATCTCTGAATGGTGTGATGTAAAAGTGAGTACTTTTTAGAAATTTTTCATCTATGATCTTCTAAAGTATTGCACATACTAATTATTTTTCTTACCAGAATTTATAGGAAGATAATGGGTGAGCAACCAGCTATATCCATCGCTTCATATTTTTGTGCATTGTTTTTTGTTGTATTTGAATCTCACATAATTGCTTAACACACAATTAAAACACTGTGCTCATTATTTCAAATTTAAAATACAACCTGCTTTAGACTTGTGCTTTGTTTCTAATTGTAGTGTCTGCATGGTGAGCTTCATTGCCTTGAGACAGAATGAGCCCGTTTTTGTACTGAAGTTAATTAAACCTGGTAATGATCATTGTTTGAAAATTTTCTGGGATCAAGTAGGTTATTTTGCCTCACCCTGTATTTTCACACATCATTTCATCAGTGATACACTGGGACAGTTAATAATAAAATTAAGGATTTGACTGAATTCAGTGGCTTGGGGGGTTTTTATTATTATTTTTAATCTGTGAACATATTTGCATACTTCATACGGCTGAAACGTTCTGCTCGTGGAATATATATTGGAGACTATTAAACGTTCAGATGTTGCTAAAATTATTCAGAACCCATAAAAATGAACTGTAATCTTAACTTGAGTAGTAGATGCTAATATAAAACTGTAAAAGGCCATGATAATGCCTAAGGTGTACAATTAAGGGCTGTCAGGTTCCTTCTGTGTTTCAAATGAAATGTTCAATGTATAATAATTCTACAGTGAACTTGCAGAAATATTAGACTTGAAATATTCAACCTTCTAGGCTAATGTCTACAATCTAGCAAGGTTTGGAATGAGTGACAGTATGAAACAAATTATGTATGCATATTTATAGGCAGGTGTACTTTAATAATAATAATGCATTTTTTTAAAGTAACAGGCTGATATTTTGGATGTGCCAATCCTTCCAAGAATGAAATAATTTTGCTTTGCACTTGAACTCTTAAGTATTTAGAGCCTAATCCTGCAAACCCTTACTGCTAGTCTTGTAGTATTTACTGTTGTGAGTGGCCCTATTAGGAGTAATTCCCTGGTAAAAGGTATTTCTAGGATCAGGCCCATAGAAATTGCAGCAAAATGCCACATATAATTGATTTACATGATGTGCTCTCCAGTGTACTCGAAAGAATGTACTCATTGCAACTGTATGTGCGGGTCCTTGTATGGCTGGACTGTTTATAAAAAAAAAAAAAGGGGGGGGAGGGAGGGTCTATAAAGGCTTCATCTGCAACTGGTAGCAGAGGGGCTAGGAAGGGGAAAATTTACCTGGTTGAAGTGGGGAAGATCAAGAAGCGCTTGGACCAGATCAGGAGGTAAAACGGATTGGAAAAGACTTAAAGGAAAGCATCCCTTAAGTGACCTGAAGAAACAGGGGTTGGAGCTCCTAAATCTGGTTCAGCAAGGAGCCAGGCCCCCTCCTTTTCTAGCCTCCTTAACCCTCGTACGAAGGGAAAGTGTTGGGGTCTCAGTAACTGGATGCCTGGGACCTGGTTGGGAAGCAGAAGGGCTGATGGCAGCCTTCCCAAAAATGTGGAAATTATTATGGAAATTATTATGACCTGCACTGTACAACTGATTGCTGGGTACTCTCTGATATTTTAAGTAAATAAAGTTGTGCTCTAATTAAATCATATCTATTGCCAGACAAATTGAAAATTTCATAATGGTCACTTGCCTCACAAAATTTTATTTGTTACATATTTATAACAAAAAATAGAAACAAAATTACAATACAATTAATTTGATTTCATGTTTAAATTGAAAACTGAAATATAAAATGTACAAGACTAAATGATTTGTGGCTACAGTTCTACAAAATGTTCAACTCAGACATTTTAAAAAATATAGGAAATCTATTTTAGTTTGAACTCAACCTGCGTGTCAAATCCACTGTGTTTGCATATGTCTCCAAATTGTGCATATCAGAGGTATTAGTGAACATTTCTGTGCATATCAGCAAATTTGAGAGGCTGCTGTTGGCTAATCATTCTTGTCAGTTTATGTGATATTTTCCAACACAGCCACTTTCCACTTCCAGTTCTGGCAAACAGTATCCTAACCCAAGGGCCATGTCTTTCTATGTATTTGTACAGTGTCTAGCACAATAATCCATCTTTTGCTCTGTGGTCAGTGCTTAATTTGTGACACCTCTAGCCTTGGCAGTTCATAGCCCTGGCACCTCTGGGCTTGCTGTGATCTGTTATAAATCTAAAAAAATTGCTTGAGCCCTGGCACCTCTTTCATTACAAATTAAGTACTGTCTATGGCTCTAATCCTGCAAAATCCTGTAAACACATGGATAATCCCATTGTGTGCAATGATATTGATTGATGATTGAGGTAGAGATTTTCAAAAGCACAAAGGGGAGTTAGACTTTCAATAACTCCCCTTTGTGGCTTTGAAAATCTCTCCTCTGAGATTGTATTGTTTAATTTGTTGAAAGTGCCCTTGTTGTAAAAGTTCTTAGTAGTACAATGATTAATTTTCTCCTCTACAGATCCTAGTTTCCAGATCTTTAACCCCTTCTAATTATGTTGCAGATATGAAAAGATGGGGAGGGAGAGGGAGAGGAAAGGCAAAATAGTAGAACTTCACTCAGGGCCTGATTCTGAGTGGTGTTGAACTTCTACCTCTCTCACCAATTTTACCTTTCAGGGTCAGAACCTAATTAACACTGAAGACTAGGAGAATTATTGCATGTTTACCAAATTTAGAAAGTAAGGTAGTGCACATAATAATAAAGTGATCCAAGGGTCGTGTATCACAATGTTCCTCATTACACACTGTTACAAACCAATGGATGTCAGAATTTGGCCATTTTATAAGTACAGTTTAGCTTGTTTATAATAAATCTTCATGGTTTGGTAGTAAATGTGATGAAGTATATTTTGTATGTAGTGTTGTAGCTTTCTTGGTCCCAGAATAGTAGAGAAACAAGGTGGGTGAGGTAATATCTTTTATTGGACCAACTTCTGTTGGTGAGCTCTTTTTCAGGTTTGGGAAACCTGCTAAATGCAAGATTTGAACATATTGTTTAGCAAAAGAACTGTCACTGCTAAATGCAAGATTTGAACATATTGTTTAGCAAAAGAACTGTCACTGCTAAATACAAGATTTGAACAGATTGTTTAGCAAAAGTAGTTAAAACATACATGTTTGAAGGTACCATTTAAGGTAAAGTGGCCTGTTAATACCCCTCCAGTCACAGAGAAGAAAGGAGGAAAGGGGAAAACAGCTGAGGTGGTTGTTAACGGGTTGCAGATTTTTGTAATAAGCCATAAATCCAGTGTCTCTATTAAATTCATGATTTTTAGTATCTAGCAAAGTTATGAATTTAAGCTCCCAGGTTTGTCTTTTGAAAGTGTTGTGCAGGTTTCCTTTGATGATGAGGACTGATAGGTCATCTACAGATGTGATAATGGGCCACTTCATGTTGAATGGTCCCTTGAAATATGTGTTAACTACTTAAGTAAGCTAAATAATCTGTTCAGATCTTCAAAAAGAAAAGGAGTACTTGTGGCATTTCCAGCACCTTGATTATCATACACATTGTAAGGAGAGTGATCACTTTAGATAAGCTATTACCAACAGGACAGTGGGTTTTGTTTGGGGGGTGGGGGGGGGGTGGAGAAAACCTGAATTTGTGCTGGAAATGGCCCACCTTGATTATCATATACATTGTAAGGAGAGTGATCGCTTTAGATAAGCTATTACCAGCAGGAGAGTGGGGTGGGGGGAGAGAACCATTTTTTCATGTTCTGTGTGTATAAAACCATCTTCTGTGTTTTCCACAGTATGCATCCGATGAAGTGAGCTGTAGCTCACGAAAGCTTATGCTCAAATAAATTGGTTAGTCTCTAAGGTGCCACAAGTACTCCTTTTCTTTTTGCGAATACAGACTAACACGGCTGTTATTCTGAAACCTCTCTTTACCGTGTGTATGGTAACACCCATTGTTTCATGTTCTCTGTATATAAATCTCCCCTCTGTATTTTCCACTGAATGCATCCGATGAAGTGAGCTGTAGCTCACAAAAGCTTATGCTCAAATAAATTTGTTAGTCTCTAAGGTGCCACAAGTACTCCTTTTTTTGGTGTAGGTGAGAATCAGGCACAGAGAGTTTAGATGATAGATCATTTTCTTCTGTGTCATTTTTGTACCTTCTCTTGTGGCAAGACTAAAGCTGCTTTCTTCTATTGACTGATTAAGGAGTCCTTCAGTGACCAATTCTTTTGTAGGCAAAGGAGATGTTTCTTAGGGTCTCACTGGCTTTTATATACAACTACACGCTTGTCTGAACCCTGTCTATAAATCACTGCATTTCCAGATAAGCTTTGACATTTCCTTGTGAATTTGGCAGGCATTACACTACAGTTTGTGTGTAAATGAACTACAGCAGGACCACATAAAATTATACAGTATTTTGTGAACTGGGCTTATAATGTCATAAACAGTGACATCATTGTGTACACACACAAAATAATGATTATGGCAAATACGATCTTGGATGCTGTCTGGAAAATGCATATTCCAGGCCCAGATTTAGACGAATTTTCATATTCTACATGTGGAATATAAAAACAAAGTTTTTGTCTATTTTGACATCTAGGTTAATAAAATGAGGTCAGGAAATCTGTTAAAGTTTGTCTCATAAAAATGTTCTTAACCCAACCACCCTGTTAAAAGATCATTTCCTTTTGTTATCTTCATGTTTAAATAGATTGCGTTTCCTGATGGTTGTCTCTCTGAAGGAATCAGAGGAACAGCCGTGTTAGTCTGTATTCGCAAAAAGAAAAGGAGTACTTGTGGCACCTTAGAGACTAACCAATTTATTTGAGCATGAGCTTTCGTGAGCTACAGCTCTGATGAAGTGAGCTGTAGCTCACGAAAGCTCATGCTCAAATAAATTGGTTAGTCTCTAAGGTGCCACAAGTACTCCTTTTCTTTTCTCTGAAGGAAAGCATTAACAGATTTCTGAAAATGATTATAATTTTATGATACATAATGGCAAGTTCTATTTTCCATTACTGTTACCTTAGATGCTGAGCTGCAATTCTGCCTTGATACTAGAATGTGTATTGATGTACTGATGTATATTGATTAAGTAACATTTTACCAACAGAACTGGCTTATGTTAACTAGAAACATGTCTCCATGACTTTAATCATTCATACTGTATCTTTAGCTACACAGAATCTTAGACAATTACAGTTGGGAATAAACGGTCTGTTTTTTGTTGTTGTTGTTGCATTTTAAACATTCCACTTTAATTGCATTGTTCTTCTAACCATCTTTCTAACAATGGTCTTTCAGCTAATTGCCTACAAGAGACTTAACAGTGGTTAGGCAGCTGGTGTGCTGAGACTGCTGCTTATCATGGTGACCAATATTGTCTCATTGTTTCTTTGTGCTCCCCATCCAGCTGTTTGTATTCACCTGTTGTCTCTTATCTTATACTTAGGACTTATTAAAAGAATCAGGTCAGTGTGCAGCAAGCTGGGGTGTAAATCTACTGCACTCCAGTGTGTTGCACGCTAACTGCTGCTGTGCACCAAAAGTTCTCTCCTGCGCTCTGATGTTCTGCTATTTGAACCAGCAAGCCCTGTGTTTGTGTAGCTCCCAGAAAAATGATGTCTTGGTTAATGACTGGGGATCCTAGGCACTACCATAGAGCAAATAAATAAATAAATAATGCTATTCAGCTAAACTACCCAGTTCAAAAAATCTTGGAAGTGATCTATCACAGCTCAGCAAGTATATTTGAAAATGTACTGAGCACAAGTTAATTTGAATATATAAGGATTTGAAATTTGGTGGCTTATGTCTGGTAGGCCCAAATGAAAAATACGGGTCTTTGTTTTTTTAAATTTTGTAGATGAATCTGAAAGGCAATGCAGCTGTTTTTTTCCTGAATAGTCCTAGGACAAATATATGAAATGTAAAAGGACAATACAATGACATAAAAGAGATGACCTATATTTGAAGTCCTGTATTTTGACTTATGCTTCAAAATATTTTGGTTGTGGTTTTTCTTTATTAAGAATCAAATTAACTTTAAATCATACAAATATGACAAGTAACAGCAGATATATGAATTGTACAAATTGCGTAGTCATTTAGTAGTATTACTAAAATTATCTGACCTCTGGTGACTCAGAAAAGGATAACTTACAGATTAGTACATACACAACTTTCCTCTGGTTGCCTTTTACTTTCCTGCAACAACTTCCTGCACCTCATCTGTTCATGAGAATCTTTGTCTTCTCCTAACTCCTTGCTCCTACGTGGCCAATCAAGTCAGAAGGTGCAATTAAAGGAGAACTTTCCAAGCTGGGGAGTGGAGGTCAGGAATTCACACTATACCAGGCTTGCTGGAGGCAAATGGGTCAGCTTGTAGCGTGTAATATGGGACTATGTGTGGCTACATAGGATGAATAGGCCTAAAATTGGCAGTCTGCAATCTCAGAGTGCAGAAGTACGTGGAAGACCTGTTTACATCTACACTGGATTCATTCAGTAACCATTTAAAATTTGGTTATGTTACACTAAAAATAGTAACATTATGGATTGTTTTGGTGCCAGTTGAGGCAGCTTCTTAAAACACACAACAGGTCACACAAAACAGACTGAGTTTATGTGAAGTAAATACTGTAAAATACAAAATTACAATGAAATGAAATCATTGTAAAATGATTAATGTTATGAGACTGACATATGCCAACTTGTAGGGCCAGCTCCTGTTTCCATTGAAACTACTGTGAATTTTGCCTTTAACTTCAGTGGGAGCAGGATTGGGATCCAAACTGGTAATGGGGACTGGCATTTGAAGTTTGCAGGAGTGAAGTGGTGTCCAAGAATTTGTAATAAATTACATTTCAATTTGTCTGGAATAATGAAAAATCCTTACTTCCTAAAGGTTCAAACATTTCAGCAAATAGAACTTTACAATTGTGTATTACTGCCTTGCCAAAATTTGCAAATATGTGTTGCCTATAATTGATGGGAGTTTTAAAATATTTTAAACAATGTCTTTGTTTATATATACATTAATATTAAACATTTCAGCCCTGCTTTTCAATATTTGAATATTAGTGTGATGATTTTGCCTGAGACATTGATTACAATTCACAGCTTCCTGTCACACTGTTCTTAACTGCTGATATAAATAACAGTGCTTTCAACATTCACTATCAATGTCATCATACAGTCATAAATACTAGCACCAATTAATATGTAGCTTATGATTATAGATATTTATGTGCAGTGACTGTAATAGAAATGATGTTACTGTCATGGGGAAGAGCAGCCTCAAATGAAAATGTGAATTGTAAACACAAAGTCAAATTATGTGATTTAATAACCTTGAGTGGCTTTTTCAGTATGAATGCACTATTATCATCCAAATTGCACTTGGAAAATACATGGCTCTGTGGATGAGGGGAAAGCAGTGGACATGTTATTCCTTGACTTTAGCAAAGCTTTTGACACGGTCTCCCACAGTATTCTTGCCAGCAAGTTAAAGAAGTATGGGCTGGATGAATGGACTGTAAGGTGGATAGAAAGCTGGCTAGATTGTCGGGCTCAATGGGTAGTGATCAATGGCTCCATGTCTAGTTGGCAGCCGGTATCAAGCGGAGTGCCCCAAAGGTTGGTCCTGGGGCCGGTTTTGTTCGATATCTTCATTAATGATCTGGAGGATGGCGTGGATTGCACCCTTAGCAAGTTTGCAGATGATGCTAAATTGGGAGGAGAGGTAGATACACTGGAGGGTAGGGATAGGATACAGGGGAACCGAGACAAATTAGAGGATTGGGCCAAAAGAAATCTGATGAGGTTCAACAAAGACAAGTGCAGAGTCCTGCACTTAGGATGGCAGAATCTCATGCACTGCTACAAACTAAGGACAGAATGGCTCGGCAGCAGTTCTCCAGAAAAGGACCTAGGGGTTACAGTGGACGAGAATCTGGATATGAGTCAACAGTGTGCCTTTGTTGCCAAGAAGGCCAATGGCATTTTGGGGTGTATAAGTAGGGGCATTGCCAGCAGATCGAGAGATGTGATCATTCCCCTCTATTCGACATTGGTGAGGCCTCATCTGCAGTACTGTGTCCAGTTTTGGGCCTCACATTACAAGAAAGATGTGGAAAAATTGGAGAGAGTCCAGCAGAGGGCAACAAAAATGATTAGGGGACTGGAACACATGACTTATGAGGAGAGACTGAGGGAACTGGGATTGCTTAGTCTGCGGAAGAGAAGAATGAGGGGGGATTTGATAGCTGCTTTCAACTACCTGAAAGGGGTTCCAAAGAGGATGAATCGAGACTGTTCTCAGTGGTAGCAGATGGCAGAACATGGAGTAATGGTCTCAAGTTGCAGTCGGGGAGGTTCAGGTTGGATATTAGGAAAAACTTTTTCACTAGGAGGGTGGTTAATCACTGGAATGCGTTACCTAGGGAGGTGGTGGAACCTCCTTACTTTGAGGTTTTTAAGGCCTGGCTTGACAAAGCCCTGGCTGGGATAATTTAGTTGGGGATTGGTCCTGCTTAGAGCAGGGGGTTGGACTTGATGACCTCCTGAAGGCCCTTCCAACCCTGATATTCTATGATTTTTAAAAATAAAGATTGCCCCTCCCCCCCCAGATTGAAGAGAGAACATTTCACTTGGTGATGTATATTTTGCATCAGAGATTAGAAACTGGTCCTCTGAATTTGCATATACAAAAGAAGTCAAAGTAAACTGTGGTTTGTATTCTAATATTAGTGTTAAAATAATTTCCTCCTGTACTTAGTCAAATGTACACAATCATGGGTTTTTCTGGAGGTACGTTATTGACGTATATCTAAAATGCAACTTGCACCAATTACTCATCAGTTTCCTCTCTCTTCAAAATACGTGTGAATGCACAGTCCTTCTGTACCCTCCCTACAACATACAGAGAAGTGTTGCCCCGCAGGATCGGAGGCATTCTGCAGGAAATACAGGCTATCTCCATTCCAATAGATTATCTCCTGTCTTGAGGCATTTCCAAATGCCTTTTCAGTTGTTTTCACAGTAAAAAACCTAAACATACTGTACTACTCACAAAACATGTCCAGTGATTTTGAAAAGTGTCATGAAACATAATATACCTGATGGATGAAATAGCAATGGGCACAGTCAGATAATTATTACTTTAACTCAACAGGTAGATTTATATTGAACTAATATACATGTTAAAGATTTTCCCAGGCAACGTGTGCAATCTTTTCTTGCCAAATTTTTCTAAGCAAGTTAACAGTTTTCCCATCTATTCACATCTAAGTGAATACACTAACAAAACATAGATAAACAAAGGCTAAAATATTACCTCTCTATTTACTCTTTAGAAAGTTAACATTTTCTTCAGATTTTGCTAGCAAGGCAGCTGCCAGATACCCAATTATAATCCAGATGATTGTAAAGAAATACTGCAGAAAAACAGGTCTGGAACATATCCCAGCTGTTCAATGGGAAAAAAGTACTGTAACATTACTAGCCACTAGATGCCACTCTTGTTTCACACCAGTACAACTGTCGGAGTATTTATGATTGTTTAAAAAAAAATACAAAAAACTAAAACTAAAACCTTTAAAGATTTCACTTAGAGAGATATGGTTATCAGGGGTTTATTTATTTATTTATTTTTTGCATTTAAGTTACAACACTCCCAGTTCTTTAAGATATTTCCTCACTCCCGAAGAATTATTTTTTTCCACTTTGTTTATAAATATTTTAAAACTGGTCCAAGATAAGGTTTTGTTGCAGTATTTAAGCATAGCTACAACCCAATGTGTTTCATTTTTATCTTTGGATGGAACTTCTACAACTTTAGCTTTCTGATTAATTTCATATGCATTTATATTGCAATAATCTCTCAGTGTAGTTGCACTCCATTTTCCTTAGTTCTATGAAGTATGCTGTCTTTTGTGTATTTATAGGGAAGACATTATGGGAAATTTCTAAGAGCTTTTCTATTTCCTTTAAAATTAGCGTTTTCCTATATGCTCATGTTTTACCAGTAGCAAACGTGTTTCCATTCTAATCTCCTATTTTCAGACACTTTATAACATCGGAAAACTCATGTTTTTCAGGCTGATGTTTTCAAGGCTCGGTCTCTGATAAAGGGCCAGTTTGTTTTGAAAGTTTATGCAAAAATAACTGAGCCATTTAAGACAAAGTAGAGAGTTAAAAAAATTCCCCATTATAAAAATTAATTGGAATGTTCAGATTTTGTTAATAGTTCTAGTGTGGATATGAATGGGTAAAATAGATTATAGCCCTTGTGAAGAAGTATCTTTATGTGTTTTGGTGAAAATTGCCTTGATTTGACCAAATTCTAAGCCTTTGAATACAGGCTTATATGAAGGCCGAGATTCTTCGACCTGCCCTGGTTCTTCCTGTACGCTGTTCTGGCATACAGGGACTGTAAAGACACCACAGTTGGCCAGAGGAGAATTCCTCTGGCACAGCAGCAGTGTAGGGATACTGTAAGTGATCTTACCTTGACCGGTAGACGTGGTGTTCCTTGACTTTAGCAAAGTTTCTGACGCTGTCTCCCACAATATTCTTGTCAGCAAGTTGAAGAGGTATGGGCTGGATGAATGCACTATAAGGTGGGTAGAAAATTGGCTAGATTGTCAGGCTCAACGGGTAGTGATCAATGGCTCCATGTCTACTTGGCAGCCAGTATCAAGCGGAGTGCCCCAAGGGTCAGTCCTGGGGCCGGTTTTGTTCAATATCTTCATTAATGATCTGGAGGATGGTGTGGATTGCACCCTCAGCAAGTTTGCAGACAACACTAAACTGGGAGGAGTGGTAGATACGCTGGAGGGTAGGGAAAGGAGACAGAGGGACCTAGACAAATTGGAGGATTGGGCCAAAAGAAATCTGATGAGGTTCAACAAAGACAAGTGCAGAGTCCTGCACTTAGGACGGAAGAATCCCATGCACCGCTACAGACTAGGGACCGAATGGCTCGGCAGAAAAGGACTAGGGGTTACAGAGGATGAGAAGCTGGATATGAGTCAACAGTGTGCCCTTGTAGCCAAGAAGGCCAATGGCATTCTGGGGTGTATAAGTAGGGGCATTGCCAGCAGATCGAGGGATGTGATCGTTCCCCTCTGTTCGACATTGGTGAGGCCTCATCTAGAGTTCTGTGTCCAGTATTGGGCCTCACACTACAAGAAGGATGTGGAAAAATTGGAGAGAGTCCAGCAGAGGGCAACAAAAATGATTAGGGGACTGGAACACATGACTTATGAGGAGAGGCTGAGGGAACTGGGATTGTTTAGTCTACAGAAGAGAAGAATGAGGGGAGATTTGATAGCTGCTTTCAACTACCTGAAAGGGGGTTCCAAAGAGGATGAATCTAGACTATTCTCAGTGGTAGCGGATGACAGGACAAGGAGTAATGGTCTCAAGTTGCCGTGGGGGAGATTTAGGTTGGATATTAGGAAAAACCTTTTCACTAGGAGGGTGGTTAATCACTGGAATGTGTTACCTAGGGAGGTGGTGGAATCTCCTTCCTTAGAAGTTTTTTTTAAGGTCAGGCTTGACAAAGCCCTGGCTGGGATGATTTAATTGGGGATCAGTCCTGCTTAGAGCAGGGGGTTGGACTAGATGACCGCCTGAGGTCCCTTCCAACCCTGATATTCTATGATTTTATGACCCTCTCACAATCCCTGAAGTAGGGCACTTGCTGGATACAGGAGGGGTGTTCTGTTCCACATACAAATGTAGAGGTTCTGGGCTGCTCTGCGGCCGAGAGGTAGCTCTTCTTGTTAAGAGAACATTAATGTTGAATAATTTAAGTACTCACAAATCCAGACATGCCAATGATAAGTCTAAGTCAGTCCCCTTTTATCTAGCAATTGTGATGCAGTTGTACATGACCATATAGTCTTTCCCATATAATATAAATTTTTAATACAACCTTAAATGTACATGAATGATCTTCTAATATTATGAACTATTGCTCATATGCCAGTCAGAGTCCATGAAATAATGTACATGAAAAAGGACACAGTAAACCATTCTTACACAACCTACTACAGGTGAAGTATAACAACCTTGAGTAATGATGAAAAAGTACAGACATAGCTGAATACAGGAGGCCCATATATGTTTACTTAATATTAAGTTGCCTCCTTTCTTGAATTGCCCAAAGTGCTGCTCGTTGAAAAGAAAATGTACAGTATGTGTCTGCTGACAAAGCCCCTGATCCTGTAATTGGGTCCTCAGAGGCAGTCCCCTGCATCCCTACAGGGCCACACTGAAGTCAATAGGGCTCCACACAGTGAAATGCGACTGAAGGATAAAAAATTGTCAGTAAAGATGATAGTGGATTATTATGAAAAGAATGAAAACTATTCTAAGATGCTACATGTGTTTATCTAAGGTTGTAGAAAAAAGTGAATTCTATTCTATTACATAAGGAATAATGATTATGTAATTAAAGAATGTAACATAATGTAGGCAGAGTTGAGGATGCACATGGATCCTTAACTTTATCATTCTCCTACCTCTGACTAATAATTGTGCAACCTTAAAAGTTCCCTTGTCATATTTTTTTTAATGGAGCGGTCTGTCTTATTTAAGTTTCTGTACCGAACATGTAATGTATTATACATGTAGGGAAGAGTCAAGTCAATGACTCAGCACTTGTTGTTTCGTGACTGTCCCTGTGTAGACAAGTCCTAAGCCATTTTTTGAAAACAGGAATGAGACTCCTAATCCATTTTTGAAAATTTTACCAGTTATCTTACCCCCCAAGTTGTGCATGTAATTTCTGGCATAGGCAGGAATAGGACCTAGCTTTTCCAGTTCCAATTCCCATGCTTTAACCAAAATATCATTAATCCACCTGCCTCCTTACTTTTACGAAGATTTAACACAATAAAATGCGTACGTAATATAACCCATACATACAGTGGGTGTTTGCATTATTCAAGCTTATCGTATTTAAGTAAGCACTATTAAAAGCATGTTCTTGCCAAAGTTTGCAAAACTTTTTTTTAAAGATTTCTGAAATTACACTAAACTTTGCTTGGTTTAGGTATCATTAAAAGTTTAAAACTCAGTGCAGTTCTATGGTAAGCTTTGCTAAGATTTAGAAATTTTTAAGCAAATCTAAGCTCAGTTGCACTAATGTAGGGATCAATGTATTTGTTCATATAAAACTTTGGAAAAACATGTAGTTTCACATGGTTTTCAACATGAAACCGGGTGAACCATGGAACTTCTATATTTATTCTAACACAATGCTCAAAGCAAAACTGGGGTGGTAAACCAGTGTGGATCAAAATCAAAACATGGTTTTCCTAAACCCATGTGGACCAAAACTGCAGGGTTCCCCACATTTCCAATGATGAGTATTGTGCTTGTTTTATAACATTTCTTGCTTAATTGACAAACATAGGCAAATAAGAATGATAAAATAACCTTGTGAGAGAGAAATAAGAAAGTGAGTGAAGGTGGAAAGATGGAAGGAACCATGGAGAATGATATCAGGGGTGAGCTAGACAACCCAATAACCATGTTGCTAAATGATATGACTAAAATAAAGGATGATCAAAATATGGATGGTAAATAGTGTGACAGTGAAAAATGGAACATACGTTACTTCAGCCAGAGGGGAAGAAAGCCAGCTCACATAATTGTGTTCTGGCTTTTTGTTCAAATTTCCAGAGAGACAGATATGCATATGCTTGATTGCAGTCTGGGTAGAGAGAGGGGAAGGAACTCCATGGTGCTCTATTTCAGTTCTTTCCGTGTTTTCCCACGGTATGCATTAATCACGTTTAATACTAATTATATATTTGCTACATACCAAATTCCTGTATAAATTGTGGAAAAATGTGAGGACATTTCCAAGCCTGGAGCAAGTTTGACAATGAGTCTGTATATGTGAATTTGTAATTGTTTGCCATTTGTCATATTCAAATCCAATTGTTCTCAGAAGATTTATTCATGTACTTTGATGGTGGTTTACACTTCCAGGAAAGTAGCTGGGCAAAAACTATGTCTTAGAAATGTTGATGCGTAATATAAATAAAATAAATTCAGGCCCATTGTTTAAGTGATTCACAGCCATTTCATGTTTTCAAGAGGGTGTGGACACTGGTCAGTTAACCTCTGTGACTCACGATACTGCGTGAGTTATCCGCTTAGTGGAAAATGTAAGAATTTACACAGTGATGATTTTTCCTTATTGCACTCAAGAATCCATACCACTTCTATAACTAGTTTATGAATAGAGTTCTCTAAATTTTCTTTTAAAAAATTCTGAAGATATCTTAACTGTCGTTATTAAATAACCATAACAGCCAGGACATCTGCCTGGTCTTTAGTATATTGACTGCCAAATTTATCATCGGAGGAGCTGCTGTGTTGATCAGCTTGCCTATCACCTTGAGGTCAAATGGATGGATTTGTACAGATGTTGAGACAGAGCCATGCAATCATTTTGTTGCTGCTAAAACAAGGGCTATCTGCTGACCTTATGGGTAAGATGAGTATTTTGACAGATGATTCAGAAGAAGCATGCTATTTGCAGTCTGTTACAAGGCCGTGCATGAGGATTTCTTCTGCAGTGCAGTTCATTAGAAAGCCTTTTTAATTAAAATCATAAGATACGGGCTATCTTTCTATATATTTGTACAGTCCCTCACACAATGGAACACTGATGCTGATTGAGTGCTCCAGGTGCTACTATAATACTAATATTAAATAATTGTTTTATATCTGCATATATATTTACTTTGCCCTACACTATATTACTGTCCACTGCTACTGTACTACACTATAGTATTGTCAAGTGTTACAGCATGATGGAATTTGTGTCACCTTTTCAATTCCGTGCAGCACTACTCCCGTGGAAGCTCCTCTCCAGAAAAGGTCTGTTTTCTCTTCCCGCTGAGAGCTGTCCTGGGCTAGAATCATTCTGGAGTAACATTGGTATTATGCAGTGATATAAGTGCTGTCAAGTTGAGGTCAGAGAGGATCAAAGTTGGCTAAAAGCCAAACTTTGAATTTAGCTACTCCCATTTTCCAGTGATTTTAATGTATTGCAGTATCTGATACACGCCATTGATGAAAATAGGAACCTGGACTACCCTAGATGGACCATTTGCTTTATCCTGTATGGCAGTTGTTATATTCTTATGAAAGATACTGTTAATATGTTCTTAGGACTGCTCGGAACCACAGACAGAAGAAAACTTAACATTTTGTGTGTGTACGTGGTCCATACCTGATTACTTTTGGCTATTGTGGCCTGTAGCAAAGTAAAAGCAGCCAGGAAGAGGTTAAAGGCTGCCTTCCTGTCACATCACCCTGTAGGCAATTTAAGGGATGGGTGTGGCCTCTTGGAGACCTCTACACTGGAATAAAAGACCCACTGTATGTTCGTGGCTGGCCCTGGTCAGTGGGACTCGGGCTCGCGGGGCTCAGGTTGCAGAACTAATAAGTGCTGTGTAGAAGATCAGGCTCAGGCTGCAGCAATTTTACAGCCTGAGTCCCACGAGCCCAAGTCAGCTGACTTGGGCTGGCCGTGAGTGTTTATCTGCTGTGTAGACGTACTCTCGAGGGGCAGAGAGAGGCCAGGGGAAAGCCTCTGGGGATTGCAGCTTAGTGAATGTGATTTTTGCGTCACATCAGAGCAGACGGCAAAAAATTGGTCAGGTAAAATAGGTATTTCCACAGCTTTTATTGCCAACAAGTCACATTCTTATACTCTTCTATTTTATTTTTTAAAATACAAATTGTTTGATTGGAAATTTTGCTTTGAAAAGTGGCATTTTTGAGAAGGGCTTGTCTTGGAAGCCTCTGGAGTGCCTATTTATAGCATCTGGAATAGCGCTGTCTCTTATCTTGGCTGAACTTGTTGGACAGAGCTCACTGTTGATTGGCAATATATGGTATAGGTGTTGGATGATTAGAAAATTTGGTGGGAAAAGTAGGTGTGGCAGTCCATTGTGCCTGCATCATGAATTCAACAAGAGTGAGCTGGCCTGTACTGCGGAGCTGCCACTGCCTACATTATATGTTTAGGATTTTCCTTTCCTTCTGTTACAAACTGCTCACAAACTTGCCACGACTGTTTGTCATGTGCATGTGATGTGCGTCACCAAATTCTTATATCTACAGCTCAGTGCAATAATCTGTAACAAAGCTCTGAAACCTAATGAGAAAGTTAATGTACACCATATGCACTGTTCCCCAGCTTCTTCTGATACAGTAAAAGTAACCAAAGATGAATTAGAGAGTCTGCTGCTGTTGCCCATAGCGCTGTTGCTTCTGTTAGTCCTCCCTCTTCTGTGCAAAAATTAAATAACCCTTGCCAGCATAAAAAAAAAGTCGATACCCTTGAACAGTACAAAGCATCCATTGTCTCCTTCTGCTGTTCCTTTAAGCAAAACAGTGAAAGATCAAAACTATTGTGAAATCAAAATATTTTCAGCAAGTTTACCTCATGGCAATATTATACTTGTGCCTTCCTAATTCAAGCCCCAAGAAAACTTCCACCTTTTTTTTGAAGATGAGCAGAAAACTTGCTTGGGATTCAGAGGTGAAGGTTGAGAGTGATAGCAGTTGTATTTTAGCCTTGTGAACCTAGTAGTTGTAGTTAATAGCAGTGCCTCAAGCTCTGAGTCTATGGGGAGGTTAGTATAAAGTACAATTTATCTTATTTTATCCTGCTCTGTCAATTTCAACTGCTGACTACCTAGTGCCAGATCTGTTCAGTACACTGAGGATCCATCCATGTCAGTTTCTTGCATTAGGCTTGCGAAGATGATCCATTAGAAATAATCAGGGAGAGAGATTATATTTCTATTGTCTCTTCTTCTTATCCTTCAGCAGGGTTTGATTTGAATATCAAATTCAAGCTGTGATGGTGTATATGTACACTACAGCTGAATAGGCTGAGAAAGAGTTAACCTTAGAGGGAAAGAGGATGGAGTTTTGAGAATTTGCCTGAGTAGGTACTGAGGGGGGGCAGAGCCCTTCACTTGGGGTTTACTAAGAGGGAGTCATAAAGATAAGGCAATCTTGGGCTGCTGGATTTGTCTCCTGTCTAGGGAAGAACTGGATGTAGAAAGGAGGGGTCCAGAAACACGGGACTCATCCAGGAAAAGAGCTGGTGAACTAATCCCATTGATGCCTGTGTAGAGCAGTAGCAAGGTGGCTTTATTCTGCGAGTCAGAAACTTTACCTTTTGTTTGGATTTGGCTGATGAAGAAAGCTTCACCTTATAGAATTACTATGAAACTTGCCTAGGAAACAGCCACACTATCCAGCTCTGTGTGGATGCTTTGAACTGGAGATGCAGGAAACTTTGTTGGTTGTGTTAGTCTGGAAGGGCCAGCACCTCTGTTTTCTCCTTTTAAAACATCCCTAATAAATAGGGCCCTACCAAATTCAGGGCCATGAAAAACGCATCACGGACCGTGAAATCTGGTCTCTCCCTGTGAAATCAGGTCTTTTGTGTGCTTTTACCCTATACTATACAGATTTCACGGGGGAGACCAGTGTTTCTCAAATTGGGGGTCCTGACCCAAAAGGGAGTTGAAGAGGGTCACAAAGTTATTTAAGGGGGGATTGAGGTATTGGCACCCTTACTTCTGCGCTGCCTTCAGAGCTGGGTGGACAGAGGGTGGCAGTTGTTGGCTGGGCACCCAGCTCTGCGGTGGCTGCTGACTGAGGGCCCAGCTTTGCAGGCAGCAGCGTAAAAGTAAGGGTAGCAGTACTGCAACCCCCCCTACAATAACCTTGTAAGGCCCCCCCCACAACTCCTTTTTGGGTCAGGACCCCTTCAATTGCAACACCGTGACATTTCAGGTTTAAATTGCTGAAATAATGAAATTTACTATTTTAAAAATCCTATGACCATGAAATTGACCAAGATGGACAGTGAATTTGGTAGGGCCCTACCAATAAAGAAAAGGAAGATGTTTTGCACTTTGTCTGCGGCATATTTTATGAAAGCCCAGGAACTATTATATGCCACTGCAGCAGGGTAGCTAGGAGGTTGTTGGGCTTGACAAAGTCATACTACCTGGCCATGCATTCACACTGCCAATCGTATTTGAGCTAAAAATTGGATTCAGAACATCCAGTTAAACGTATTCCCTCCTCCCACCCTGTAAGTTTCAGGGCCTCTCTGTAGCAGGTGTTAACTCCTCAACCCTGCTATCTCATTCAGTTCAGTGGGTTTGCACTAGTGCTCAATGTATTCAGTGCTCATCACCAATTGAATCCAAGATGCTGACAAATATGCATATCAATTTACAAAGTAATTAGAATGCAGAATATACATAAATGGAGACATTTTTCTGGTCAGAAAATAATCTTACATAAATAATAAACCTTCAGGTAGTAAAAGTCTTTCTAAATAAAAGTCTGAATTAGAGAGATTATGGAGGTGCCGCTTCATTGCTCCCAATAAGCTTTACTGAAAACAAATTCCAGGAAATTTCAGCATCAAGATGTAACAGACAATTATGCTTGATCCCACATTATGGTTGAGCCACAGTAAGTGCCTGAATGTTTGTTGAGATATTAACATGATTCCTCATATATTTTTACTGTAAGTGGATGTATGTTATATTAGGATTTGAATGATATCCACTGGCATAATCCCTTCTTTATCTTTGAATATACTTTTTGTTACAAAAGTTCAAAAGGAAAGAGTCTGGTTTAAGTCTGTGTGTTTGTTTAAACAACAAATCATTAAACTGTAACAATGTTTATTATGTTTCATGGCTTCTTCGTGATATGATGGATGCGATGTTGTTAAGATCCCCTTATGGGCTAATCACGCCATATGTTATTATGGTGCAATTGCTAATGACAAGAGGTTGCTTTATAAAGTCCTTTCATGGCACCTTATTAGGAGGGAGGACTTGCTTCCATCTTTTTTTCTGGCAGTCTTAAGGATAGCATAACCATACCTAGTGCAATTTTGCCTTTGGAATCTATATACAGTAAGTTGTCTGTGTAGCAAACTTATGTCTGGGAAGTCTGAATTAATGACCACTGGGCCAGCCTCATAGACTGTTCATTATTTTAAATACTCTCTCCTGTCGGATAAGCCCTGTATTCAAAGAGCACGTTGTTTCAGTGGTTAAATGGTTTACTGGGGTTTGCAGATGCCTTGTGTTTTCTAGGATAGGGTATTTGTACAATGAAATTATGATAGAGCCAATGGTATTGTAAGCCATTATCATCACACATTTGCATTAAAGTAATCACAGTAGAGAGATACATTAAATGTATTAATTAGCCATTAAAAGAGCCATTTAAAAACAGTCAAATAAGATGAATTTATTTTTTTAATGTATCTATGGTAACAAATTCAACAGCAACAAATTCATAACTCTATTGGGTGTTTTTTTTTTGGCCCGGGAGTATGTTTTATTAGAATGCTCTAGTGGTCTGTGTTTCTGCAATTAGTATTTAAAGATATTCAGAATCTTCTTGTAAATGTATTAGCACATTTACATAATGTCCTTTCATTTAGTTCTTTTCTTGTAATGAAATCCTGAGGAGTGAATAGTATGTCCCAATATGTTTAGAGAATATGATGACCAGAGCATATATTAACAGTGAGAGAAGAACTGTGCATAAGTCTTCAAAATGTCATTGCCACTATCCCTGCTCTAGTAACTTGCGGAGCAGGATCACTGATACACATCTGGGAGAAATAAGGAGCTCTTTGTGTTTTACTAGATGAATACTTCCAGCTGATTTGTGACTGGATGATACTGCATTCCCTCTCCTGTCTTGTTATTTTCAGTGCATTCTTTGCCAGAGACGGGGAGGGAAACGTGAAATGGAAAATTGTTTGGAGTGTTTAACTAGGCAACTGCAAAATATTTTTTCAATCTGTTTAAATGTCGGAGAGCCCCAAAGCATCAGTGTGTGTGATCTTTCTTGTTGAGATGTCTGGGAAGAAAAAGTAAGGAAATCATTTACCCTATGAAGTTGGGCTGCCATTTGCCTTTTTCAGCTTCCCAGATTCCTTACGGGCTTCCTTATTGTTTCCCTTGCAAATAGTGAAGGTGAATGTAGGTTAATTTGAACAAGTGGAATTATATTAAACTCTGTGGATTGCTCTGTCCATGTGGCTAAGTTGCTTCCAGCCCAATTCCAACCATTCCTCTGCTGTCCTGTGAATAACAGCCCCGCCAGAAAACATGGGCCTTCTCACTCCAGTTCCACTGATCATGATACCTTTTCCCTATATTACTAACATTTAATATAAACATTAAAAGCAAATAATTGATGTCCAGACCTTCAGCCTATATTCCTGTGACCAGAGATTGATAGCTTATAGCTGAGGTGAAGTCTCATCTTTACCACAGAATTAGATGGTTTGGTATCCTCAACAAACAACCACACCAGAAGTGACCTATCAGAGTCTTCTTGTCACCTGTCCGAGTCTAACACACTATCTCTCTGTGAAGTCTCCTCCCTCCTGTAGGGTTGGCTTCCAGATGGTTCTCTGTTTCTGTGTTCTGCTCTCTGGGAGTAGTTGTGTGCTGGCTCATAAGTGTTTTCTGTTCTTTTGGACCACTTGTCCTTTTTGTGAAATCATCTTGATTGACCTTGTTACCACTGTTCCCCTCATGACTCCTTCTGGTGTCTCTCTAATGGCTGGATCCTCATACAAGTGGCTGTCTCCAGGGCCCAGAGGTTCTTGAGTAACCCGTCATACTCTAGTGTCTGTACTCTCTGATGGTTGGCCGTGTCCTCTCGGCATTATCTACATCCTTCTGGCTGCAACAGGTGTCCTCTCATTGGTATCAGGGTTTTGGTCCTTTACCCCATCAGTGACTGCACTGGACTACTTTGGACCTCTCAGGTTATGGGGTATTCCTGTGCACCACAAATGCTAACAAGGAGTCTGAACCAGAAGAAATAGCTTTGTATACCAGTCTCTTAGCTGTTTTCACAGCTGATTCCACCTTACCATTACTTTACCGTTACTCTAGGGTTATGCTGGGGAGGAGGTGTGATGGTCAAACTCCTGTTTTTTGTGCAAATTTCCTTTAATTTTTCCAAGGCAAATTGGGGTCTGTTGTCAGTGAATACAATGTCCACAATGCAATATCTTGCAAAGTGGGTCTTCAGTTTGCCAATCACTGACTTGCCTCTTTGTACCTCCCAAAAATCAGAATAGTAGTCCACTGTAATTGAGTATGGCTTTTTCATTAAGGCAAATAATTCCACTTCCACCATTTCCTGTGGTTGGGTGGGCTGCTGATATGGTAACAGCATCCCTTTCTGCTGGCAGTTATCACATGACTGGCAGGTATTGCACCCTTCTATCAAGGAGCGGAATTGTGTATTCATTCCTGACCAGTAAATACACTCTGTAGCCTAAGACAGCTCTCAGTGCCCAGGTGTGTGGTATGTAATCGCATGACATCCTTATGCAATGAGGCAAGAACAACAGCTCTGTCCTCAAAATATGTTTCCATCCTACACACTCAGCTCATCTTTAATTTGAAAGTATTGCTCTGTTCCAGCCAGTACTTGGCTTTTCGCTTCTGCCACCCTGCTAGTATCCCTCTCTTGACTGGCTGTCTTTTCCTTTAGTCTCTTTGATTTCCATCAGCTTCATTGTTGAAACTAGAAGATTGAATCCATTAATATGCTGCACTATGTGCTGATCCCCTACCCCAACTTGCTGATGCTGGGCATATATGCCCTGCTCAGGGTGTCAGCTAAAACTAGTAATCATTCTGGACAATATCTGATTTCTGTCTGGTAGTGTGGAGGTGCATCAATGTGCTCTGCAATCTCTTTGGAGCACTAAGAAGGGGCTTTGCCATGATTGTCTCTAGGGTTCTGTGATCTGACAGCACTATTACCGGGTGGCCATAGATGTGTTATTGGAATTGTTCCACTCCAAATACCACAGCCAGAAGCATTTTTTCTGTTTGGGCATACCCGTGTTCAGTCTCTGACAGGGCACTACTGACATAAGTGGCTGCCTGCTCCTTCAAAAGAGCTACACCCAATCCTATCCTCAGGGAATCACATTGATGAGTCAGTGGATTTCTTAGCTAGTAATACTTCAGGACAGTGACGTCATTATCATTTGTTTCAGAGTAGCAGCCGTGTTAGTGTGTATTCGCGAAAAGGAAAGGAGTACTAGTGGCACCTTAGAGACTAACCAATTTATTTGAGCATGAGCTTTCGTGAGCTACAGCTCACTTCATTAGATGCATTCAGTGGAAAATACAGTGGGGAGATTTATATTTCAGTAGTATTGAACACTTGCTGTTAGAGACCTGCCCAGTCCCACTCCACATCTTGCCTTGTGAGTTGACATATGGATTCCGCAATGCAGCCAGGTGTGAAGAGAACTTGGACAGAAAATGTATCATTTTATGAAGTGTTGTGCCCCTTTTACATCCCCTGGGGGCAGGCGTGTCTCTGACTGCCTTCATTTTATTGGGATCTGCGTTCAGTCCCTCTTCTGTTAGCAGATGTCCAGCGTATGTCACCTCAGACTGTTGGAGTCAGTTTTTCTAGGTTGAGGGTTTATGTTCTTGTCCCTGTATCACTGTAGAAAAGCTTGTGGTTTTCTGTCATGATCATTCAGCTTCTGTATCATTGTACAATTAGGATGTCACCTGTAATTATTTTCACCCTAGATCATCCCTCCAGTGTTTGGGTGAGTTTTCTCTGGAACACCTCTGGTGCTGGGCGTATGCTCATTTGCATGCACAGCCATCTGTAGCAACCAAATGGTGCTGCAAAGGTTGTCAGTATGCTGGGCTCTTTATCCAGATGTATGTGCCGAAACCCATTCCTCACACCACAGACCATAAAGATTCTGGCTCTGGAGAGCTCTGGCAAGATGTCAGTAATTGTGGATAGTCGGCAGTGGATAGTGGCATCCTTTCAATGCCTGGTATAGAGGCTTTGGGTATGTGCAGATATAGAATTGAATGATGGCTTCTTTGCCACCACCATGCTGCTTACCCAGGCTGGACTGGCCTTTACAGGTGCTGTTATACCCCTGCTCTGCAGACCTCTGAGCTCCTTGTGTACTGGATTACATAGTGCCACTGCAGTTTTCCTTGTGATACATACATACACACACACACTCCACTGTGGGGTTTACTTCCAGTCACAGCTTTCCTCGGAGGCACCCATTGCCTTTGAAAACATCCTGATTTACTGGTACAGTTGTCTCCATTGTATCATCGACCATCCCAGACTTTGGTTAGTACCATCGTTCTTTTCCGGTTAGTTACTATGAGGTCACGTTTTCTTGCAGGCTGCATTTTACTCTCATTGTACATTATTAGGTGAGCCTGCTCTTTGTAATAGCGTGTTTGAGGCGAATTCACCCCTAGGAATCACATTGCAATAGGCCCTGCTATCCAGCTGAAATCATACAGGGTATTTCCCTTTTACCATTGTTGCATGCATAGAGGTTGGTACTGTCTCTTGTTGCTTTCCTGCCTGACAGCCTGAACCTCATATGCTCTCAGACTGAAGGAGAGACTTATTAGGTCAACACCACTTTCTGATATGCCACCCCCACTCATGTAGAAGTCTGATTTAATCTTTCTGAGATTTTTCCTCTGTTTGTGCACATGCTGCTAAAATGGCTCCTCTTCCCACATTGCTTGCAATGCTGTCCTGGTGCGGGTTACTTCTCCATTACCTGTTCATGCTGTCTCCCACTGTATATGCATCTGACTCATGGGTATGGAACCCTGGTCACCTGATCTCCTTTGCTTTTGTCTCACTGCGTGTATCTCTGTGGGTGTTGTGCCTCCTAGGGCTTCCATCTCTTGAGGCTGCCTCTGCACATCCTATGTCAAAGCACCTGGCTAATGTGAGATCGCCTTCTGAAAGGAGCCACTTCGGCAGGTGATGGTCCCAAAGTGCTGCAGTCTATCCCGTCCTGAATTAGGGAGACAGTCAAGTTTTCAGAATTCCATGTAACAGTCACTATGCATAGGGCAGTAACCTAGGGGTCTGTCCCCTCCTTTTCAGACTGTCTGTTAGTGAAAAATCTGTTTCGCGCCACAGATTTGTTTTGCTTTGTGGAGGACTGGTCCCCAGGGCTCCTAGGACTACTGTGAGGCATGAGGCAGTAGTGCGAATCTTTCTGCCTAATTCCCCAATAAGGTAAACTAACAATTTTACTTTCCTGCTGTTGTCATCGTCCTCCTGCGTAGTTAGGACTGTATACAGCTTGTACGTCTCATTCCACCTGGTCCACTGCTGGGCTAGCTTTGAGTCTGCAATATTCAGGACTCTGAGGGGTGACAGACCAAGTTGTATGGCTCAGTTTGCCAGCTGCTGCACTTCAGAGAATTCACAACTCAGATATTGCCGCCATGTTTCATTAGCAAAGAGTGAAGCCGAATGCAGGTTAAGTTGAACAAGTGAAACTTTATTAAACTCTGTGGCATGCTCTGTCCATGTGGCTGAGTTGCTTCCAGCCTAACTCTCCATGGTCTCTGTTCCACCGGTGACCCAACAGTAACAGTCCCTCCAGGGAACACGGGCACTCTGATTCCAGTTCTACTGATCATGATATACTTATGAAATCCTGCTTCTAGTTCTTCAGACTCATGCTCCTCAAACAACATCACCTTTTAGCTGCACACACCACACTTCCTACCTGTGCACTCTTAAATAGCATATAAACAAAATGAGAAACATGCTGGATAGTGGGGCTGACCATCAATTCATCTACAAATTATTCAGTCAGATTTGTTTTCAGACTAGAACTTCATGCCTTCTGGAATATGAATAATGCTGATCTGTTCTGAAAACCTAAATTATGGCTTCAGTTGTATTGATAAAGTCTTAAACCCTGCTACGGTCTGACCATAATTCAGAAACTAAGATTAAAGTCATAATGAATGCTACCACTGAATAATCAAACCAGTAAATTGTTCAGTAAGTATTCTTATCTAGCAGGAATGGCTTGTTTAAATTCCACATAATAGAAGGGATAAAAGGCCAGAGTGTGGACTATTTTTATGACTTCATTCTGACAAATTAATTTTATACAAGCTACCCTTGTGTTGCTGCTGTTGTTTTTGTTGTTGTTGACCTGACTATTTGTTACATAAAATAGATCAGGCTTGGAGACATAAAGGTAACAGCCATTTTTATATGGTATGATGTTAGGCATTAGTATTCACTTATTTTAATGTAAGACTATCATTTACTTGTTTAAATCAGTGATTATTTATGCATATTACAACTACACTTTAAACCTATAAAATCTATACTAGCCTAGCTCAGCCAAATATACACCGGGATTTTGAGACAGCTCTGATCAATTGTCTTGTGCAGCTGTGTGCACGTTTCCATTTGGTGCGGCTCAGATTTGCTGATCAAGACACACAAGATCACAAGGGTCTCTATTCTATAAAACTGACAGTTATTAAAGTTAGTTTTCTATATTTCTGTATTTTAACAATGAAATTAACATAATTCAGTGCAAGCATGGTGCAAGAAAAATCAACGATGATGTACTCAAAATTCTAAAATCCCGAGTGGGATATAATTAAAAAAGAAGAATGCATGCAGTGTTTTGAATAACTCTTCAAACCTGTAAATCATCCTGATAATTAAAATGTCTTGGTAAGATTCTGGATTTGTATCTGAGGATGAAATATTTGCGAATTGCCTGGTATGTCTGCATGTATCTAAAAGTTGAAAAATCTAATGTTAGGTTTAATATTTTTGTTTTGCAACCATTATATGAATCCACATCTTTTTAAAATTATTATTGCTTTATTTTGTTATATAATCTTGAAACAATTTTTAAATGAATAGAGTTTTTATGAATAAAGTAGATGCAGTTGTTTCTTTTCTGCAGAACTCTGTGGCTCCAGAGATATGTGTTTCTTTTATTAAATTAACTCATCAACGTGGTCTTGTTATTCCAACTTCAGACTTAGCTGACCAGATTGCTATATTACACCAGAGAGTCATAAATCTTTTGAAGGGGATTTGTATATGTTCATTTGCTCAACATCTCATCTCTCATTTTATTTCCAAATAAACTCAGTAATGTTGCATGCTCTCTCTCTTTATTTATTTATATTTTGGGTGTGGTTAATAATATTAATTTAACATGCTGTTTAAAAACAAAGAAACAACCCCAATCTCCAAAAAACAAAACATTGCAACTCAGGTTGTTGTTTGAGTACCATGAAAAATACTGGCTTGTTCTCCTTGTTGTTCAGTATTTAATGACTTGTTGGAAAGAAGAAACTAGTGTAATGTTTGCTTGTTCAGAGTTGCAGTTTATATCTAGAGTGTTGCATATGGCTCACCTGTTTTCTGGAGAATAGTAATTAGCACCCCAGTTCTTCAATACACAACACATAGGTGGTCTGTTGTGCCAATGCATAGCCATGTGAAGTCATTGGGTATGTTTATACTGCAGTGTAAGCCAGAATTTGAATTTAGGCTCAAGCCTGACCCTCCTTTTGTCTACACACATATCCCGCTAACCAAGGACTTGGTACCATGGGGATGGAGTGTCCAAGCCTGAGTCAAGCAGGGACTTAGGGTTCAAGTGTTGTTGCTTTTCAGTGTAGATGCATGCAGTCTCTCATGCTCTGGGAGTCTGCCAAAAGTATATCATGGTCCCTCAAGCTGACTCTTGTTTTCCCACACTGCACCACGAACAAAGGGCTAGAGTGGCCACATTTTGGGAGGGCAGTAGGAAGTCTGGGATATGGGTGATCGGACTTGGGCCTGTATAATGCAATGTAGATGCTGGAGTTCCAGGGTGGGACCCAGGGTTCAACAATTCCTAACCTGGGATTACAGATGAGTATAGATGCTCAAGCCCTAGGTTAACAAACCCGGGGTCTGTTAACTTGAGTTCTACTTATCCTGGGCTTACACTGCAGTGTAGACATACCCATTGTGGCTCTGCATGGGTGCATCAGTCCATCTTTGCCTTGTATTTTGAACAATCGGGGTCCAAGTTGCTTTCCACCAGAGAGAGAGAGGAAAGCCAAATGGTAGAGCTGGTTGGAAAATATTGCCGTTCCACACCCATTTCAACCTGCATGGAAGCTGGAGGGAAGAGCATGAGTTGCACAAGGGAAGAGTTTGGAGGACGCACTAGGAAGTCAGTCTAGTATTGCTGCTTATTAGTTTTCCTGGGATTGCATTAGGATTGCTGCCTGTGTGATCCAGGTGGAATCGAACTGGTCATTGCTCTGATCGCATAGATGCAAATATGGCAGTTGAGTGGCTGGCAGGCATGGGCAGTGGGTACCATAGGCTGGGGGAGGCTGTGCCTGCACAAACAGCCAGGCATGGCCCAGTGCATGCTCCGCCCCCAGACCTCCTGCTTCTGCTGTATGGCTAAGGCCCGGCTCCAGGGCCTGGGAGGGCTGTAGCTGCCCACCTTCCCTCACGGTGCTCCAGGGCTAGCTTGGGGCCGGCGGCTGCAGTGCGGGAGCTCTGGGCTCTGGCAGGCCCTTGGGTGGAAGGGGCAGGGCAGGAGGCTAGCCTCCCCCACCCAGTGGTTCACGCGCTGCCCATGCTGGCAGTCATCTTCTGCGGTGCACATTCCATGCTGTGAGTCTTACTAGGCCGACCACTGCCACTGCATTTCAGGTGTGAAGTCCTGGGCGATAACACTGAGGACTCTATTCTTATTACATAAATCTGTCTCTGTTAGAGCAGCTTATTTACAGAGTTGCTCCAACTGCAGTTTAGCATTTGTAGCCATCTATACACAAACTGACTTTCTGGTGCCTCTTTCAAGATCTTCCCTTCTGTAGACCCATGTTCCTTCCTCCAGCTTCCACGCAAGTCGCTACTTTCCTGAGGAAACATTTCACATTTCTGTGGAAAATGTTCATATCTTTGTAAAACTGAAAACTCATTTATTTTTTTATTTTCGGCAAGTTTTCATGGAAGTTTCATGAAACGAAATAGGGACTCTTGAACCTCTTCCTGTTCATGAATAGAGCTGGTTGGGAATTATTTTTTTACTATTTTTTTTAACATTTTTTTACAAATGCTGTTTTTGTTGAAATTGAAACATTTTGAAAAAGCCTGTTTCAATGAAAATTTCCACAAAAAGGCTTTTGAGACAAAAAAAAAAGTTTTGAAAAAATTAATTGCAGAATATTTTGAAAATTTGTTTCAGATTTTAATTTTAGTGTTTGTATTTTTACACTGTTTCATGACACTTGAGTAGCGTCAGTGCAACATATGCACTAATAGTATTGACATCATTTTATCACACATAATAGTTGAAATATTCTATTGATTGTATTTGATGGTGAAAACCACTAAGGGCAGCTGCTAATTAGTATTGATTGAACCATTTTACCTTTTTTTCTAGATTAGTATCACCTGTTTGTGGTGGATGTTCAATACAACACGTTTCAGCTATTATGTCATATATTATGCACTATTACAACTGACATGTCATGAAATAGTGTAAAAATAATATAAACATGTAATTCTAAATGAATTTCAAAATTCTGAAAGAAAATTGTCTGAAACTGATTTGTTTTGGAAATTCCGCTTCATGGGAGATTTCAGAAATATCTGTTGTGTGTTTGAATGAAATGAAATTTCAAAATGTCAAAATTTCCCACAAACCAGAAACTCAGGTTTTGACCAGTTTTATTCATGAATCACTGATCACAGCAAGGCTGTCCCGCTAGGCAGGATTCAGTTCAGCTGTGCTTTGTACTGCCATCTACTGTCTTAGTGCCTCATTCTAAAGCTCTTGTCTTAATCTACTTTGTGTTTATTCACGTGAACTTCAATAGCTGCTTCAGTTTTGTACAACTAAATTTTGGATATAATGTGAGCATACAGATTTTTAGCTGTAGCTAGATATGAGTTACACAGTGACAAACTAATATTATCTTACAGTGTCTGCTAACTTTATATGTATGGCTTTTATTCAAAAAGTCTTGTCCCATTCAAACGTTGAGATGGATGAGGCAGGGACAAATAGTGACAATCTGCCACAGGGCTCCTTGACATTAAAACCTACATTATCTGCGTTTTATAACAGTAGGCCCCTGTACTGCAATTTGCTATGTACAGGCGAATACCTGTGCAGTGCCACATTGATTTAATTTGAAAACTTTTCAATTTACCCACTTCAAAATCTTCTTTAACATTTTTTATTGTTGTATAACAGGTTACAAAAAAGCTATGGTTTAGAAATCTATCTGGCAGGTTAGTATCTGTTATCCAAGGAAAAGATGAAGAGACATTTAAGAAATAATACTACATTGATTTTGCTGCAGCTCTGCTTTCCCCCCACTTCTGTAGAAGCTGCTGATGCTGACTGCGTCCTCAGTTTCTAAGATGAAACTGACAGCAGATTCAAGGGAGGAGAAGCAGGCTTATAATTCTGGCTGGTAGTGTAAATTGAGATGGAGTAGTGCTAAATAATGAGTTTTGTGCATCTTCAAAGAGGGTTACAGAAAATGTAAAAGGTCATTCCCAGTGCAGGTCCCATTGATTTTGGATTTGTGCAAGATGGTGTCCCAAATCCTGTGATTCACAACCCAATAATCAATGAAAGTCCCGAGATCCCATGGGTCTCCTTTTGTGGAAGGTTAGGCTAAATGGTTAAAAGTTTCAAAAACATCTAAGCGACTTAGGGCCCTAAGTCCCATTCATTTTTCAAGGCTTGAAAGGCTACACCACAGAACTTTTGCCAGCATAGCTATCCCAGCAGAGCCCCCTCGTTGGAGGCTCATTGTAAGTTGACAGGCATTCTTCCGCCAACATAGCTACACGACTTCCCTGAATGACATTAGCTAAGCTGATGAAGCCCTCTTCTGTCACCATAGTTGTGTCTATGCCAGGGATTTTGCCAGCATAGCTATGTCTGCTGGGCAGTGTGATTATCTTTGGTATTGTAGACTAAGACTTAGGCTGCTAAGTCACTTAAATGCTTTTTGAAAAGTTTACCCATAATTACTATTAAAACTGGAATGTGAAACTAAAGCTGGAAAATGCTGAGACTTCTCAGAGCATGAGGGTAAGAGTGTATTAATGGGAATGCTTTAAATGGTACTTCATGCAGCTTTTACACATGAAAAGCAGTGATTTGGGTGCCAGTCCTGCAAAACCCAAAGCATATGCATCACCTTATGCACTGGGAGTAGCCCTATTGACTTCAGTGGGAGTACTCACAGTGCATAGAGTTAAGCGCACACAAAATCTTTGTCAACATCTAGGGCCTGAATCCTGCATTTTTGATCCTTTTTCGTGCGGTTTATTGTGAATGAGCAATTCCCTGCAAAGTCTTTTTTTAATTAAATCATTTGCAAAAATTTAGATTTTTAAAAATGAAGAGTAACTGTTCAGTGCATATGTGTGGAACTCTTCTTGTCTGTCTGGACATTTCATATTCTATACATGTAGTTTAAAAAAAAAAGAGAAGTTGGGATTAGTCTCAGGCGAACGTCTTTTCGGTGATGTGGGTGCAGAATAAAGCTGTGTGGAATGTGGTAGTTTTCAGGGGGTTATGAATTCCTTTTTCTTCGGTTCACTTTGAGTGTTTGCATCTCTTTGTACTGGAGTCTTTTTGCTTAGACATTCAGGTTCAAATGAAAACTCATTGAATTTCACTTGATTTTTTAAGCCAAATCCATGAAACTCTGCATTTTCACATGGTTTCCATCAAATAATAATTGGCCTAAGTTTGCTCCGAACTGCGTCTAGATATTTTTGAAACTTGGCACAAGTTCTCAGACCCTGTGAATTTTGTGTAATAAACATTGTGCACATGTCTTCTGATCTACTCCATACTAATAGAATATTCATTTTAACGTGACAGTGAAATATGGTACAGTGGTTCTTTTCTTATGCTGTGAAAATAATATCTATAGTCTCTTGAGGAAAAATATGGTTCAGTATGGAGTCAGGGGATCTGGGTTCTACCTTAGACTTGCTTTACAATATTGTGCCTTTGTTTCTCTTGTCCGTAAAATGAAGAACACTGGTTCTTATTTCACTGGGGTAATATGAAGCTTGTATCAATAGCGTTTGCAGGATGCTTTGCGATCCTCTAATGGAAGATGCTATAGAAGCACTAAGTGTAAATATTTGTTTTCTTGCTTTTGCAGAAGGGTTCTTTTTAAATGAAAAGTTACAGGCTTGTGGCAGATTCTCCGAAACATTTGGTTTAAATAAAGGCCAATAAAGTTCTCATGTTTATTGAAAAGAAAAAAAAAAACGAAACCCTCTTCTGTTAATGTTTCTGTACTGCATTTAAAGTAGACAGAGTGAAATTTGAGAGCACCTAAGTCCCATTTTCAAAAGAGATTTAGGAGCTTTCAGTTGATACCCTAAGTCCCACTGACTTTGTCTACTCTGCAATTACTGACTCGAGCTTGGGTTACTGCTTACTGTATTTTTCACTCCATGCATCTGATGAAGTGGGTTTTAGCCCATGAAAGCTTATGCCCAAATAAATTTGTTAGTCTAAGGTGCCACAAGCACTCCTCGTTGTTTTTGCTGATACAGACTAACACGGCCACCGCTCTGAAATCTGCTTACAGGGTGTCCTTCATGAATAATGCATTCTCCATTTCAAGTATATTGGTAAAACAATCTTATAAACTCCTCACTTAGTGTTGTAATTATGTTCCTGAAAAATGCTACTTTAAGCAAAATGATGTTAAGCGAATCCAATTTCCCCTTAAGAATTAATGTAAATGGCGGGGAGCGGGGGTGTTAGGTTCCAGGGAATTTTTTTCACCAGACAAAAGACATTGTATACATATACAGTATAATTTTAAACAAACTGTTTAATACTGTTCTTACCAATGATGATTGTGAAGCTGGTTGAGGTGAGGCGTAGTGGGGTCGGGGCGTGGGGGCTTGCCCCACTCTCCCTGCCCAGTGCTCCTGCTGGGGAGTGGGGTCGGGGGCTTGCCCACTCCCCAGCTGAAATGCTGGGCAGGCGGAGTGGGATAAGCCCCCACACCCTGACTGTGCTCCCCAGCTGGAACACCAGTGGGCAGAACGGGGCAAGCCCCTGCGCCCCAATCCTGCTCCGTGGCAGGAGCACCAGACAGGCGGAATGGGGCAAGCCCCCGTACCCCAACCCTGCAGCGCCAGGTGGAGGGGGACAAGCCAAATGACCTTATAACGGAACGTTGTGTGACTTTAAACGAGTATGTTCTCTAATAGATCAGCAATCTAATAATGAAACAGTGTTAACTGGGACGACTTTAAGTGAGGAGTTACTGTACATCTCTGTCTCCTGTAACTAACTGGAATCACTACTGTAATTTTTCCCCCTACGTGTGTTGTGTTTAGGTTTTCACAGTCCTGATAACCCGTGTGTGTATTTTTCTTGTACTTACTCAGAAAACCACTTTATGTATCTTCAGAAGAGCTGCCACATTAATTTAACAAGAAACAAAGTTATTCTCTTTCATTCAAATTGTTCTGCAATAATGTGATTTCACAATTTTAAAGTAAGACAGCAGCCAACTGAATTGTGTTTATTATTACAACTTAAAGGGGAGTACTTAGAATGTAAGTGAAAACTGGGTCAAAATGATTTAATACAATGTTTTTCCTTTTTAAATAAAAAGGAAATATTTGTATTTCAAAAAGTAAATATTGTTTTAAAAATATTTATCAAATATTTTTATGATAAACCACTTAAAGCATCACAAGATTTGTTTACTCTGGAAAAAAAATGTCAGCAGTCAAAAGAATGGCATTCATCTCAAAATAATTGCATTCATTTGCAGTAGTTCTTGTAGAGAGCTAACAGTACTGCAGTATACTTAGAGCACTTTTTTATAGCTTAACTCACTCACTAGCATCTGGATTCAGCAAGGTTCCTACTGAAGTCGATGGAACTACTCAAGTGCTTGAATAGGGCACATGTCTAAGTACCTTGCTGAGTTGAGGCTTGTAGCCCAAAAGTTTCCCCATGGTCTTGGGTCAGTCCATGTCTCTGGTGGCGGGGGGGGGGGGAAGGAGAAATCTTTCTCTCGTGGCTTTAACATTCCACAAGCCTTGCATTTTTCTCAGGATGTTTTTCTACTATACCCTTTGCAAGAATCCAGTCTCCTGGCAGTTTATGGTTGGTCCTGGTAGCTGTCCAGAGACATCATTCAACACACATCAGCTACTGTGGCAGGAATTTGCCACAAACATTCGTATTTAAACAGGCTTTAAAATAAAGCAAATTACAGTTGAAGCTTTCCTGTCAGAATCAGTCTCTGCATATTGAATTAACCTACAAACAATTTTTAGCAACTTGCCACCCCACCCACCCAAACATAACAGGTTCCTTTTTACCACTGTTGCACCCACTGTGTACAGGCCCAGCCTAAAAATGTTGGGACTGTTAGTGATATAATTCTTTGAAATGCACCCCAAACTCAGTGGAGTCATTTTATAATCAATGTGCGTAGCTCATGAAGGATCTTTTGGCTCTTCTCTGCTCTTGCTGAAGTAGAGTGGTTCAGCTGCTTGTTCCTCTGAGCTCTACTGATCAGTTTGGCTTGGAAGGAAAAAAGATTTTAAAAAAAAGAAATGAAAGCAGAGATTTCTCTTTAAATTTTTAGTTCTCCCAAGTTGCTATGCATTTGCTCATTATAGAGTGAGTGAGCATCAAAATTCTAGGTAGTTTTCAGAAACCTGCCTATTACAAAGGTGGTGATGTATAATAGCGAATGTGTAAAATACAGTTTCACAATAGCAGACACAAATGCACTCTAGAATATTAATGTTCTTGTACAGGTTTTAAGTAATATCTCTGTAATAAATTATGTTAATGGCTTTCCTTGTAATGATTTTGCTTTAGTTTGTCACTCACTGTGCATGGCTCTTTACGCACAATATTAGAATAATCTCACTGTTTGGTCATATCACAATCAGTCTCACAGTACTCCTAACCCAAATAATCATTTTGCTATTTATCAGGCTAATATGTTTTTGGCATGTCATATTGCGCACTGTGGGAGCTCACCTTGTTAAGGTTGCATCCGAGGTTGACAAGATTAAACTGAAGTCATTTTCTCTTCGCGCTTAGCAGCTGGAGTATCTGTGTTGTCAGCAAATAAGAGTTTTTTCCCTTTCCCTAGGGCATTATCTCAAATGTAGTGTCAGAGTGCCCGATGGATTTACTTCACTATTTTTAATCGAATTTTTAATTTTCCTCCTACCACCTTTCAGCTGTCATAGGCAATATTTTCCTGGGAAGCAGTAGCAAATGTGCACAGAAGAAACCACTATACAACATTACTGCCTAGATGCCAATCTCTTCCTAACCGCAATGCTCACTGTTTCAGCTGCAGAGCTTACCTGATATTTGTTCTCTATGGCACAATTTTTAAGAAAAGAAAAAAACAAATAAATTATTTTTGTTCATTCAGCATGACAAAAAAAAGTTTAGGGGAGATGTTAATAAAATCGAATGTTTTTTGTTATGGACTTTAATGCCTTTAGAATAATTGATGGATGAACATCAATTTGGTTTTACTGTATAGTTTACATAATCGGATTATTCCGCAAACATCTCCACAATTGTAAAACACAAACCATAGACTCAGGCCTAAAAAGTTAATCAAACAAAGAAAAACCCTTTAATTGCAAAAGTAGTAGTGTCTTTTATTTCGAGCCTAACAAATTTTAATACCCAACTAGCCTGGCAATTTAACATTTACAATTGTAAATTACTTTTCCTTTCAACAGAACATAGTGAAGGAGGATGTCTACTGATTAATTCATTTGGGAAAGGAATAACCAAACTGATGAAGGAAAGCAAAGTATGCCAGCAGTGTGCTGTTGTTCGTGACTCGCATGCTTTTCATGGCCAAATTGCAATCTGACCAATTTCTTCACATACTGTGTGTACTTGACTATTTCCATACCATTTATGCCTTTCTTTTCAAGAACTTAGTATATTAACAGGATAAGCCACATTCTGCTGTTAGTTTTATCAATGAAGTCAATGGAATTGTACCAGAATTAGCAAGAGCAGAAATTCAGGGAATGAAGGCATTGCACCTTTCTTTTAAAAGCTGTAATATTTAAATATATTGTGGTTGAATTTTGATTTACATGTTTATGAAAATGTGTTTAAAAAAAGCAGAAAAGTTCCATTGTCAATGGCAGTGAAATCCAAGGCACGCACAACTTGCCATCATATGATTAGATGCATTAATATTTAGTAATGTAAAAAGTACTAATGTGCTCCCTGATCTTCTGCAGCCTTAGTGGTGGGAATGTGCTGTGTGTGGGCCAGCAAAGGAAAGAGAACGGTCGGTGACTTTAAGGAGTACTCCTCCCTTGTTTATTCTCTTCCTTTTTGAATACGCTGTCTCCTTGTGGGAGTGAGATGCAGGCTGTCACGGGGCAAGACTCGCCCCTGCTGCACCTCCTGCTGGTCTCTCAGGGAATTAGCTCTTCCAGCCTCCGGAGCACCCTCTGCAGGCCAATGTCCCACTTGCCATTGGCCCCCGGTGCCCCTTTTACCCAGTCTCTGGGTCTTCCCTCCCCAGGGAACCCCCACCCACTATCCCCACCTTGCCTCAGTCTTTGGTACTGCCAGTCACCATTGAGCCCCCACACTGGGTCAGACTGCAGTGTATAAGCCAATCATCACAGGCAAGGGGGGTTTGGACCTGCTGCCTCTGCCTACGCGGGGGCTGCCCCCTGCAATCCCAGGACCTATCTTAGGCTATCTGCCAGGCCTGCTGCCTGGGGCTTTTCCAGTCTGGAGCCTTCCAGCTCCTCTGGCCTTCCCCAGCCCTACTTCACCTCAGGTATTCTGGTACACTCCCCAGCAGCCAGGCCCATCTCTCTCAACAGCTAGAGGAGACTCTACCTGCTCCTGGCCCACTGTCCTCTTATAAGGGCCAGCTGAGCCCTGATAGGGGTGTGGCCACAGCTGAGCCTGCTTCCCCCAATCAGCCTGGGGCAATGCTTGCTCTCCTGGGCTGTTTTAAGCCCTTTAAGGCCTGAGCGGGTGACCACCCCCGCTACAAGGCTCTTTGGCACATTGGCACAACATAAGCCTGTTGACTCCCACTCCCTAAGGAGGTTTTATAAGTCCTCCCCCTTGTCCAGGGTGGCATTCTGAGTAGGGACCAGGTTTTGGGCCTTGCTGTTTCGCATCATGCTCGTCATCTTTTCCAGGCTGGGAAGGAATTTTTCCTCACCACTGGATTGGCCTGGGCAGGGCGTGTGTTTCCACTTTCCTCTCAGTAGCCCAAATAAACAGTAGGTAAGATAAGCTGTAAAATTCATGTGGTTGGAACTTGGCAAGTAATTGTTCATCAGGGGTCTGGTTCCCTAATAAACTGGAGTCTGAGGTGGACTTATGGGGAAGCATCCCCTAAAGAAGCTGAGGAAAGATGGATTGGGACTCCTAACGTCTGGTACAGTGGGGAGAAAAACCCCTTTCCCCAGCTCCCTTAATCCTTGTACAAGGGGTGGGTGCTGGGGACCCAGCAACAGGTTGTGAGTGGGGAGAGCCAATGGGAGCCCTCTCAGATAGGTGGAAAGGATTAAGGAAAGACTGATGATCTGCACTATATGATTTAATGCTGGGTAGTTCCCAGATGAGATAAAGTTGTGGCCTAATTAAACCACATCTCTTGTAGTCTGTCTTTCTTCCTGCATAGCCAGGACAATAACAGCTGAGAGAGTGACTGTGCTGTATAGGACTCTGCCTCAGGCACGTTGATTGTAAGGTGATGAATGTTTCAGTGGAAATACATGAACTACAAGGTATTAATTGTTTGCATTAGCTCAGTAAAACTAGTTGCATGTAAAATTGAAAAATGACACTTTTCAAAGCATTTAAAGCTTTCAGGTACCAATCGTGTATCATTTATCTGTTTCTATGCTCAGTAGCTATCCTTTTGCCCTAATAAATATAAAGAAGAAATCCTATAAAGTTAATTTCCACAGGATTATGTATCTAGTCTCTGTGTCCTATTATTATTTATAATCGTGTACTTAGTTATAACAATGACTGGGATTCAACTTCATGGGCTTTGTCAAAGATATTATATTTGGATCTTTTACAGTTAGTAAACATTTGAAAAACTTTTTTGTTTTCAAAGGTTGAAAGATTAAAATGGGGTTATGTACTGCTGCTAGTTGCCTCCAAAGTTTGCTAGAATCCCTGTTTTTGAGCTAGGTCTCTCTCTCTCTTTTTTTTTTTCTTTCTCACGTATACACCCACACTCTCATGCACCCCCCCATCAATAATTTTATCAATAAAAAAATTTTTTTTGCTTATCTTGTTATACTTTTTCCAGAAGAAGCCAAATACCATTTAGGAGTCTTTACACATACAGATGATGATTTCTTTCTCCAGAAAAAAGTCAAATCTAGATTTAAATTACTGTCAAAGTTGAAGTTGGATTGTATGAAACCTTTTGTAATATGTATTTGTGATGTTCAGCATGAAATGGATAACTCCTTTTCTTTAAGAGATGCCAGTCAATCCAAATTATGGTTGAAGTAGTATAAAAACCTAGGAGAAAAATGCTATAAAATTCTGCTGTCATAGGTTTTAGCCAATTCCTTTTAACATACTTGATGAAGTCAGAATGCTTTCAGTATATCACTAATAGCAGTTCTCGAATTAATGGAAAATATTAAGCTAAAAAGAGAGACTTTTGCCAGTACATAATTGTGCAACAAATGGTTTAGATTGAGAAAACTATGTGTTAAAATAGTACTTCTTTTGTGTACAATGGGGTTGGACTGCCCTTACCATTTAATGTTAAGAGGGATGTGCATTCACAGATATTAAATTGTTTTCAGAAAGAAGTGCACATGTACTAGTTTCCTAAAATGAATCTTTAAGCTCCTAAAAATATGTAGCTTTTTATATCATGTTCTTCTGGTTTAGACAAAAACATATGCTAATAAATATTAGATAGATGAATGAATGGATTAAAATGTAAGAAAATTGTTCAGAGGGTGTAATAACTGAATGCGAATTTTTGTTGCAGTATGAATACTTCAACGCTGTTCTCATAAATGAACGAGATGAAGAAGGAAACTTTTTAGAACTTGGGAAGGAGTTCATTCTAGTGCCAAATGACCACTTCAATAACTTGCCTGTGAACATCAGCCTGAGTGACGTCCAAGTACCAACCAATATGTACAACAAAGGTTAGCTAATATCTTCTTTCTCTCTGCATTCCTCGAGTTAAAGGTATGAAGCAACATGTTGTTAATAAATGACTATATTTTATAAACTAATTCTGTGCTTTGTTAGAGTTAGTTTCTCTCAGTCTTCAGCTGAGGTAATGCCATAAGAGCTACAGCTCTGAAGATAATTTCTTTTCTTCTATGGCAACATGTATGGTGACCTAATATAATCAACACATTGCATATGTATTTTGCAGCACATATTGTATCAGAGGAAAACTTATTTAGGGCAAATTGCTTTCCATAGTTTCCAGATCAGTTGAACAGGCTGTAAACCGTCATTCATTAGTTAGGCTCATGGCAAATAGAGAGCCTAAATGCACCTTTTAAACATGACGGAGAGTAAACCCATCAAGCAGGTAGGAAAACTCTCAACTGTTTATAACTACAGCTGCTGCTGACTCTTAGGTAACATGTACAGCAAGTTAATTTTAATAAGATATCACACTTGATACTGAATGGTATACTTGACATGTAGTACATAATATATATGCCTACTAAATGCCTGATCTAACAAACTCAGTGGATTGAGCCGGAATATAGGGAGTACAAACTGAACTCATAACAGCTTGTTTTCATTTTCCCATTGGAATTTCTTGTTGTCCAGTCATCAGAATTCAGTCTCTATGTCTGCTTATTGCAATTATAGAGCAACAATCAATTTAATTTTCTGGGCCATTCCAGTGATGGAATGTATTAAGTTATAGCACACAAGTTTACAAACTGTGGTCCTTGGAGCCCTTGTCAGTGATCCATGGAGAGCTGGCTTCTCATTTAAACTGTGTTAAAAGACAGCTAAAAATGCATTCAGTACTTTCCAAATGCTACAATTCCATGTCAGCAATTGCGGTAATTGACGTAGGGATGTTGTGTAATTGCAAATGAAACGGGAGATAGTCCAAACAATTTAGACTGAGAGGAGAAGTGATTCATGAGGCAACCTTTCTTCTAAGATGTGATTCACACTACGGAGAAGCCTGACAACTCAGAAATTGTAGAGAAATGTTTAAAATTGGGATCACAAAATAACAAAGCTTCACAGAGAATATTTAAAGGTTTGTGAGATGACTGAAGTGGAATATTTTAAAGAGATTTAGAAAAAACTTTGAACACTATCAAATGATTTCTGTTTCACATTTAAAAAGTGCTAATATTTTTCTATTTGTACCTGTCTCTAAATGAGCTCATTCCAGACTTTCTATATTCATATTGAATCCTCATTAAAAGAAAAACAAAAAGGAAATATTATTGTGATGGTTGCAAAGGGATTTAGAAATGCTAAGTTAGTCATATTTTAGGGAGAAGTTAAATCGCTGAGCAATTGAGGTGATGGGGATTTTATTAAAATGTGAGGACCTTCTTCCTATTTAATATTATACAGTACTTTTCTGTGCAGAACTACTTTTCAGACCCTAATGAACTACACATTCAGGCCTAAGTCAACTGGGCTGTCAAATCATGTTTTGGCCACTCATACAGGATCTGCCTATAGAGAGATATGAGGGAATCCATGATGGTGATTCCTGTCTCCACTTTGCCTAATTCAAACCAGCCAAAATAATCACTTTGTGCAGCTGCAGAAACATTATTTTTATCTTTCAAATTTTTTCCAACTGCTGAAATCTGGATTATTGCTGATATTTTCCTAAAACAGATACACAGACTCAGCTTGGATGTTCACGTTGACATTCCCTCAGCAAAGCGAGGTGATCCATATGCTTAGGCTTTTTGGCACACCATACTCATGTTTATCCATTGCAGTGTATGGTCCTCGATAGCTTAATCAAACCGTTGGCTTAAGGCATAGGCACTGGATAGTTATGGATTGCCAGCAAAGCACCTGCATAACAGAGAATATCCTTTGGTCAGCTGCGTCTTTTGTCTCATTTTGTTGGATTCGTAGGGAATTGGCAAAACCACACAGTATTGCCAACCAGGGTATTTGAAATCATGAGTCAAGCCTCAATAATAATGAGATTGGCTTAAAAAATCATAAGACTTTTAAAAATAATAATTTTGGGGGACTTTTTAAAATATTTGCCCTCTGTTGTTCGTGCCTAACTGGTATTTCTACACTGCAGTTAGACACCTGTGGCTGGCCCATGCCAACTGACTCAGGTTTGCGGAGCTTGGGCTAAGGGCCTTTTTAATTGTGGTGTAGACGTTTGGGCTTGTGTGCACTCTGAGTTCTGGGACCCTCCCACCTTGCAGGGCCCTAGAGCCTGGGCTCCAGCCTGAGCCTGAATGTCTACACCGCAGTTAAACAGTCCCTTAGCCCGAGCCCCGGAAGCCTGAGTCAGCTGGTCTGGGCCAGCCTGGGTGTCTAACTGCAGTATAGACATACGCTTAGAATTCACATTTTCAAGCTTTTGTCTGCAACTATGAGGGCTAGAAATTTACTTGGGGTGGAAAACAATGAGATTTCACGTAATTCCATGAATCCCAGAGCTGGGACTTAAAGCAACACAGCAAATATCGGGAGATTTGTGATAAAACCAGAAGAGTTGCCAACACTGAATGCCACAGATATTAGTACAGATTGTGAATTACTAGATACCATCAGAGATATTTGGGCAGTGCTCCCATCAGTGTCTGGTTGGGTGGGCACAAGTGGCAGAAGGCCGATAAGCACAGTAGAACTTATCACTTATTCAGCTATTACAGACTGCTCAAATGTAGCAGTCTAAATTTATACAGCACTTCACAGACCATAGGTAAGACCCATTACATTCCTGAGGAGCTCACAATCTAATATGCAAACTGTTCAAGGAAAAACAGCCAACCAGCTTAAAAAAAACCAGACAACCCAGCCTAGCATGGAAATATATATAAGTAAGTTTATATACAAGCTGTTTGACTGAGTGAAGAGCACTTATCCATACTGTAAAGGTACATTTAAACATGCAACAGGGGAATCACTTACTAAATAAGAGGATTTGTGTACAACTATATTTTCTTTCTGGGATAATTTTCTGATCCTAAATTTTGCATTGGCGTGGGGGTTAGTCTGATTATTAGTGTGCCATTACCAAGTGTGATCTTGGATGGTACCTGTCTCTCTTTCCCTGTGTCTCCTGTGTACTAGCCTATACGAAACTGAGTACATTAATTAACAAGATATGAATCTTCACCATTGTAATGCAAAGCTATTGATTTTTAGACTGTGAAGCTAGTACAAGTATTGGGTTGTAGTGAACAGACTGATGTTTCTGAATTCCTATCATGAATATAACTGAAGGAGTTCTGAAGCTAAGTGGGATGTTAGTGTGCTTATTTATATGTCAAAACACACAACACTCTTCCAGCGCTCAGCTGTTTCACCAAGAGACTCATGTTCTGTTTCTGAGGTTATTTAAAATGCAAAAGTTTGAGGACATGGTGCTGGAAAGTATCTGTTTACAATAATGTTTTGTTTTTCAAGCAGTTTGAAAAGCATAGAAGTTCAACAGTCATTAGACATGAATTTAGAGAAGTTTTCGTAAGACTCAAGATAAGGTGCCATTTTAAACAATGAGTAAATTATGTAAAACCAGCATGAGATCAGAATCCTCCCTTGTGTATTTTAGAAACACTAATAGTCAGACACTTAGGTGTGTCAGAGCAGTGCTAAGCACACCTTGGAAAACGGTGCACAGGTGGCTTGTTGACACTGACCTTTCCACCCTCCATCTCTCCTTCCCCCATCCATGAAGACTACCTGAAGCCAAACTGTCAGTTAGAGCAGCTTCAGGGTTACTTTAACTTGCATGAGCTGATAATGACTCCCATGGAGCAGCTCTCCTGGCCAGGATTGTTGGAGTGCATTGTGCTCTGGCCCTGCATTCTCTCCAGTACACCTGCTTTGCCAGGTGGTGGGAAGCAGGTAGCTAACTGGGGAATCCTCAGTTGATATTTAATTACTGCTTAAAGGCCCATTTGTGCTACTGTTGAGGTACAAAACACATTTACCAGAGGCCAGATATATGGACCAACCTCTGCAACATCTCTCAGAAACCAGTTTCAGCAGCAGGAGTCTGATGTCCAGTTGGGGGAGACAGCAGACAGTAGTTTGAGTCCCAAGGTTGTCATTTAAGGTACTATGGGCCTGATCATGTTCTCATACCACATATACACCTGTTTCAGAGTAGCAGCCGTGTTAGTCTGTATTAGCAAAAAGAAAATGAGTAGTAGTGGCACCTTAGAGACTAACCAATTTATTTGAGCATAAGCTTTTGTGAGCTACAGCTCACTTCATCGGATGCATTCAGTGGAAAATACAGTGAGGAGATTTATATACACACAGAACATGAAAGAATGGGTGTTATCATACATGCTGTAAGGAGAGTGATCGCTTAAGATGACCTATTACCAGCAGGAGAGCGGGCGGGGGGGGGGGGGAGAAAACTTTTTGTAGTGATAATCAAGGTGGGCCATTTCCAGCAGTTAACAGGAACGTCCGAGGAGCGGGGGGGGGGGGGGGGAATAAACATGGGGAAATAGTTTTACTTTGTGTAATGACACATCCACTCCCAGTCTCTATTCAAACCTAAGTTAATTGTATCCAGTTTGCAAATTAATTTCAATTCAGCAGTCTCTCATTGGAGTCTGTTTTTGAAGTCTTTTTGTTTTAATATTGCGACCTTTAGGTCTGAGATCGAGTGACCAGAGAGATTGAAGTGTTCTCTGACTGGTTTATGAATGTTATAATTCTTGACATCTGATTTGTGTCCATTTATTCTTTTACGTAGTTACTGTCCAGTTTGACCAATGTACATGGCAGAGGGGCATTGCTGGCACATGATGGCATATATCTCATTGGTAGATGTGCAGGTGAATGAGCCTCTGATAGTGTGGCTGATGTGATTAGGCCCTATGATGTGTCCCCTGAATAGATATGTGGGCACAGTTGGCAATGGGCTTTGTTGCAAGGATAGGTTCCTGGGTTAGTGGTTCTGTTGTGTGGTATGTGGTTGCTGGTGAGTATTTGCTTCAGGTTGGGGGGCTGTCTGAAGGCAAGGACTGGCCTGTCTCCCAAGATTTGTGAGAGTGATGGGTCATCCTTCAGGATAGTTTGTAGATTCTTGATGATGCGTTGGAGAGGTTTTAGTTGGGGGAAGAAGGTGACGGCTAGTGGCGTTCTGTTATTATCTTTGTTGGGTCTGTCCTGTAGTAGGTGACTTCTGGGTACTTTTCTGGCTCTGTCAATCTGTTTCTTCGCTTCAGCAGGTGGGTATTGTAGTTGTAAGAATGCTTGATGCCCACCTTGATTATCACTACAGAAAGTTTTCTCCACCCCTCACTCTCCTGTTCGTAATAGCTCATCTTAAGTGATCACTCTACTTATAGTGTGTATGATAACACCCATTTATGTGACCATTGCTTATTAGCACCGTAGTGTCATCATGATATCTTCATCATCTGGACCCATGGAAAAGAAGCCCTTGAGGAATTCCAGCATGATTTCAACAATTTCCATCCCAACATCAACCTCAGCCTGGACCAGTCCACACAAGAGATCCACTTCCTGGACACTACGGTGCTAATAAGTGATGGTCACATAAACACCACCCTATACTGGAAACCTACTGACCGTTATTCCTACCTACATGCCTCCAGCTTTCACCCAGACCACACCACATGATCCATTGTCTACAGCCAAGCTCTACGATGCAACCGCATTTGCTCCAACCCCTGAGACAGAGACAAACACCTACAAGATCTCTGTCAAGCATTCTTACAACTACAACTACTCACGAAAGCTTATGCTCAAATAAATTGGTTAGTCTCTAAAGTGCCACTAGTACTCCTTTTCTTTTTGCAGATACACCTGTGTGATTTGTTGAATTAAATGGAATTGTTTAGCTTTACTGCAGGGCAAATGAGAGTGAACTCAGACATATAGCTACAGTCGAACACACTGATAGTGAACAGAGATGATAAAGTGCTTTTATGGTGAAATAAAATGACAGACCCAAATGGTTTCGGGTCACTGCAACATTCAGAATACAATTTGGCTTTATTAAATCTCTGCTTTAAGTAAATATGTTCAATATAAACACTGACTTCATTATAAAAATTCACTTTAAGGAATTCACTGTAATTTTAACCGTGGTCCAAACAGGGAAGCAAATCATCACAAGGACATTTTTAAAGCACGAACAGTTTGTTGTATAAAAAATTTAATACACTGTGTAGTGAGGTTGGCTTTTCCATCTGGTCATGTGTCTGCTACCTCAGTTTCCCCAACCCAGTTTCCTGAAGAATGCACGAAGACTTGCATGGTTCCAGGGTACCCCCTTCTTTGGGTCTAGTTTATTAACAACAGTTCAGTGTCAACTCAAATAGAAATCTTTCCCACAGACTTTACAGTTCCTTCCCAAACCACAGTACTGATGACTGGCCTTTGCTAAAACCTCTCCCAAGTGAGGCTTCTATTCCTGCTCCCTGCAGTGTCTCCCTCCAGGCTTTCTGCTTAATTGGTGTAGAGTGCCTCTGCTAGGTCCTAACCCTGGTTTTCCCTGCTTTATTTAAATGGGCTCCCTCTTAAAGGAAGTGCTGTCTCCAGGTTGCTATCATGTGGCACTTGGTCACCTGACCCAGCTGCCAGCCAAAGCTGTGAAGTAGGGTCATAGATACATATATGTGCCTCTAGACTCCTACCACACTGTTTACTCCTGGGGGAATTTTGTGTCAGTGTGCAAGTTCAGAATTAATGTCCTCCACAAATTCCACCCCCCTCCCCCCTCCAGAATAATTGATTCTGAGGGGGAGGCAAAGGGAAGCCACAGGAGGGGCACACTGCAGTTACATCTTTCACCCACCAGGGGCTGATGTGGCACCAGAAGAGAGGGCAGCTGGTTTACTGGCCGGAACTAAAGTTACATACTTAGTTGCAAGAAGTTTGATGAAATAACTAAATAGACACTACAAGTGAAAAGTGTAATTTTTCTTGGCAACAGAAACCAAGTAGGCTTAGCTAAATTGATTTACGTTAATGGAAGATTTTCTTTTATACTCATTTCCAGTTGACTTTATGCAATCTTATCTCATTCACTGAGTTTTATAATGCAGAAATATTTCCTAAAGGATAAACTTTTCATCCAGTTAGCACAATTGGCAATGGAATTAAATGTTCTCTGTAGCGCTGCAAAACTTAGTTATCTATTGAGCTGTTTTGTTCTGTGTTAAATTTAGTTACAGTAAGAAATTGGGGTGGGGAGAGTCCAAACCTACTTAGTATCAGATAAAATACAGATTTCAAAAATCTGACTGCTCTGTTTGCCTATTTATTTTAAATGTGTTTCTATTCACATTTTGGAATGCTTCTACAGCAAGTGTCAGGAGCGAAAACACTTTTATGCAATAATACTTTGAAGCACAGTATTTTTAATCTATAGCAGGGATGGGCAAACTTTTTGACCCAAGGGTCACATCAGGGAATAGAAATTGTATGGCGGGCCATGAATGCTCACAAAATTGGGATTGGAGTGCGGGAGGGGGTGCTGGCTCTGGGATGGGGCTGAGAATGAAGAGTTTGGGGTGTAGGAGGGTGCTCTGGGCTGGGACCGAGGGGTTCAGAGGGTGGGAGGGGGATCAGGGTTGGAGCAGGGTTATGGGAAGGGGTGCAGGTTCTGGCTGGGGGTGTTGGCTCTGGGGTGGGGTTGGGGATGAGAAGTTTGGGATGCAGGAGGGTGCTCTAGGCTAGGATCAAGGGTTTTGGAGAGTGGGAGGGGGATTAGGACTGGGGCAGGGATTTTGGGGCGTGGGAAGAGGCTCAGGGGGTGCAGCCTCTGAGCAGCGCTTACCTCAAGCGGCTCCTGGAAGCAGTGACATGTCCCTTCTCCGGCTCCTACGCTGAGGTGCGTCAAAGTGGTTCTGCACACTGCCCCGTCTGCAGGCACCACCCCTGCAGCTCCCATTGGAGCACGTAGGAGCCAGAGCTGGGCCATGCTGGCTTCCGGGAGCCATGTAGTGTGGCCCCCGACCCAGCTGGAGCAGGGCCAAGCCACGTGCTGCAGCCCTGAGACCCAGCACCCCACCTGGAGCACCGGAGCGGGGCCGAGTTGCTGGTGCAACTCGCAGGCCAGCTTAAAACGGCTCGTGGGCCAGAGTTTGCCCACCCTGATCTATAGTCATCACTCCGCAATTAGTTTCAGCCAGGATTCCATTATATCCCTTGACACAATTTTTCAAATAATGCACATGCAGCCCATTACTTAGTGTGTGCTGTGTGTCAGTGCTCAATCCACAGAGGATGTAAGTCTAAGGCCTCTATTCAGCAAAGCACATCCGTTTTACTTTAAGCAAATTGACATTAAAGTTGACATTAAAGTTACACAAGTGCTGCTTAAGGGATGGACTTAAGCACGTGGTTGAGTGTTTTGTAAAAGTAGGGCCATATATCTTAAACTGAAACTGTAGAGGTTCATGCTTTAATGCTGTAGGCTCTGGGTTGAATCACTGATGATGACCAAGATGATAGACATTTCATATGTGACAGACATGGTGGGGGAGGTTATATCTTTTATTGGCCCAACTTCTGCTGGCGAAAGAGACAAGCTTTTGAGCTTTAAAAGGGTATGTCTACACTGCAATAAAAGACCTGCAGCTTGGCTGCAGCTGGCCCTGGTCAGCTGTATTGGGATCGGGCTGGGGGGATATAAAATTGCAGTGTAGACATTTGGACTCAGGCTGGAGCCTTGGCTCTGAGATCCCACGAGGGGGGCGAGGGGAAAGAGAGTCTCAGAGCCCAGGCTCTAGGCTGAGCCCAAACGTCTACACTGCTATTTTTAGCCCTGCAGTCCGAGTCCTACAGGTCTGAGTCAGCTGACCTGGGCTCTGAGACTCGGAGCTCTGGTTTTTTTAATCTCAGAGAGGTTCTTCAGGTTGTGTAAACTCTGTGTAAACTTGCAATCCTGTCTCTTTCTCTAACAGAAATTGGTCCAATAAACGACATTAGCTCACCTACCTTGTCTCTCTCCTAACCTGGGATCAACATGGCTACAGCAACACTGCAAACAATTTCACATGTGCACATTTGAAAATGGCATACTTGCAGCGATGAGGGAAAGACCCAGTGTTACATACACACATTGGATTTGCACATGCACGTTGACTCGCTTTTGGGGCTCTCTCCACAGCTCCCCTATAACTTTGGCTATTAACATTAATTTTCACTGTTGGCCCAGGTGAATTTTTCAACAAAGTTTAAAGAAAAGTGTCCAAATTGCTTCTGAGTTTCCATCAATAAAAGTGACCTGAATTGAAATTTTGATCAGTGTTGAGAGCAGAATTTATCACATAATACATAACAGCAACATTTAAAAGCCTTCACGTACAGTGAAACTTTTCTAATGACCATCTCCAGTAAATGACTTTCTGATTTAAGTGGCCACTTTAAAGCATCCTCATGCATTTTTACTTGTTGCTCAACACACATTAAATAACCAGCCTTTCAGTATGAGCTGAGATGTATTTACATGAGTCTGTCATTCTTTAGAAATCTGATGCTATTGACCGCCCGATCCAAATGTGATGCACTCCATTGCATTGGTGAAGTTTGCGCTACAGTAATGAAATGTAAACATGTTAGAAACAATTACTGTTTTTAATGGAACATTGTCAAAATACAGCACAGAATATCTTCACAATCTCTCAGTAAAGCTGGAAAGTTGCTGTCCAATTTGGCTTTATAACACAGAGCTGTGTTTTGATTTTCTCTTTTATAGATTATGAAAATTATGCAGGCTTTTAGCACACTGTTTACAGAGATTTTTTTAAAATGTTGAGACATCAGAATTATTCAGACTTAATAAATTTCTCCTCTTAGTTTTCTCTACAATTCTGTCTGACATTAACTTAAAGACTATCAGTACATGTGAGTGATATTGCTATCCCTTTTTTTAGATCACATAAGACAAGCTTCAGAGGATACTGTGTGATTTGAAAAAAAAAACGCTTTTGGACCACAAATCTGTTCATTTTTTTTAAAGTGACAGTTCTGTACTTAGGCAGATAATATAGTCGAAGCCATCTACTGGTAGCTTGATTCAGATCGCCTTATTTGCAAAGGCATCAGCAGTGTCAGCCAAGCATCAAGGGAAAAAAAACCCCAAACCAGCACCCATGCTCACACACCCAAAAAACAAGCCAAATTTTGCTTTACTTCAGTTTCTCAGAACTCTTGTACATTTAGATGTGCATTCAGTGCATCCACCACTGGAAGAAGAAAGCGGGGAAAGTGGTTCACTAATGCTTCCTAATTTGAGTAGTAGTGTTTTATAATGTTGCTCTTTAATCAAGTACAACATGTTTATTTTGAAGATGGTCAGGGCCTTGTCTTACTATGTAATTGTAAAGTTACCTGGGTCTTTGTGGCCTACGTAAGTTCTGAATATTTGCCCTTCAGATTTAGCACTTTGTCATAGCTCTAATTTCAGCTGCTTCATAGTTTCTAAAATATGTGGTATCTACGTGCTAAAATGTTAAATGCATATAAATTTAATCGTTCATTTTCTCCCTTACACTTTTTTTGGGGGGGATTGGGTGGTACCTGGTAAGCTGCAAAACTCATTTGTGGTAGTTAATGTAATAAGGAAAATATAAATATAAATATAAAATTATATTAAATATAAATATAAAATATAAATAAATATAAATATAAATATAAATTATTCTTGATTAATGCAGAAAAAGAAAATATTTTTATTTTTAAGCACAAACATTTTGCATGTTTTGAAAGTGGGCCTAGACAGTTCGTAAGAAAATTTATTGAATGAATGGTCATCAAAATGTTCCTGTAAATTTGGAATTAAGTTCTGATCTCAGAAGAACTATGAATGTGGCACCTATGCAAAGTTGTCTGGGAGTATCACTGGTTACGATTCATCATCTTAGAGAAAATAATATGGTGGTACTATTGGGTTACAAAATGGTATTTCATTACAAATCCATTTACGGTAGGATTTTCAAATGTTTGGAAGTCAGTGAGAGTTGGGCACCTAACTCCTTTTGGAGCCTTTGAAAATCCCAAGCCTAGTATTTGTTAGGATAAAATAGTCTGTTTTCTAAATTTACTGGTAGTAAAAATAATCCTGGGGAATCCATTGACAAGTTGACAACAATCTTATTCTCACTGCAAAAATGAATATTAATGAATCTCATTGGAGAAGGTGCTCTATCCGAGTAACAATCAGATATGAATTGTGGAACAGTGCAACTCACCAAAATGATCAGATTATAGTGATAAAAAAGTAAAATAAAAGGTTATTTAAAACCCTGAATAATTATCAGGTAAAATCTAGCAACTCTCTGAATGCCAGGGTAACCATTTTTAATGAAAAAGAAATCTCTGAGTGCACAGGTACCACCACAAACCCTCGCCGCTTTGTCTGAGCCTGCAGTAAAGAGAGAACCCTTGGGCCCTTTTAGGGATTGTCCCCCCATCTTTCTCCTGTCTTCATGGTCACACAGCTTCTTGGTGGGTTTAGGGAGGGGAGGAGAGGGACTTCTTGGCTGACTGACTGGATAAAAGGGTGCAACGGAAGACCATTGGCTCTTGTACACCCAAAGGAAGGGGCCTTTCCCCTCCCTGGAGTACTGTCTGCACCAGAGAGCAATAGCTCCTTCCCTCTTCACAGCCTTGGGGTTAGAGTAGGACCAGATATTGAGCCTTGCTGGGGTCTTGTGCTGGCTGCCTTTTTGGGGCTGAGAAGGAATTTTTTCCTCACTGCCATCCTCTCTGCAATTCAGGGACCCAATGGGTAGCTTAGATTGTAAAAATCAAGTTGTTGCAACTTGACTCAAGTGCCCAGTGCAGATAATCCTTCAGTAGGGAGTCTGGCTCCCTGATAATACCCAAAATGGAAGCAGAGTGGGAGAAGGTGCCTTTTAAGGAAGACAAGGAATGATGTGGGGGCTCCTAATGTCATGAACAGTGAGGAGACACCCCTTCCCCCATACGCTCAACTCTTGTATGAGGGAAAGGCGATGGCACCAAATAAGAGGTATAGAGGGGGTGGAGCTGAGGGTAGACCTCCTTCAGGTAGTATGGATTACAGAAGGAAGGAAGACCTGCATTGATCTAGCTATAGCCGGATAGTTACCCAGATGTGATAAGTTAATAAAGTTGCTGGCTAGTTAAAACCACATTCTGGTGTCTTGTCTTTCTTCTAGTGGCATCCGGGACAATTCATAACACCGATCAAAAGAGGGAAAAATCTGGTTTGGTCTAATTAACCATCCAGCATTTACTGAATCCAGGGAATTGGTCCACTGCCTTGAGGATGCACAATAATGCCATACTGTAGCAATTTAGTGAGGTCCTAATTTTTCTTTAAATAAATCCCTCTTTGATGTAGAGGCTGGTTTGAGCTTTTACAGGGTATAGGAAGTGATTTTTATCTATGCTTTCCATAGCTACAGAGTATTTTTCTATGATGGATGGTACAGTCCATGAATACTTTTAAGCATTTCTGTCAACAGGAGATATGGTTTATGTCGACTCAACTGACAAACATAAGGCAAACAATATGTTGCTGAGAGTCTGAAGCTGTGCTTACAGTTTTTTAACAACTATGTGGCTTGTGGATGTAATATAAAATGTTCAATAGTGTGGAGAAAAAGATTCAGAAGTCCTGATTAATTACAGCTAATCAAACTGTAACCAATCAAACTGTACCAGCTAATACGGTAGTATTCTGCTGAGACTACTTACATACCATTGACTAGACACTTATTTAAATAGCAACAATCTTTCTGTTGTAAGTTTGACTCAATTACAGTAACCACTTCCTATAAACAATATATTTAGAGAAAAGCATTTGTGAAAATGATTTTAAAAAATCCATTTGCCAGAGTCTAATCTAAACAAGTTACAGGAAAAAGTAAATTTAAAATGTTCTTCTGTATTTTCTGGTGTGGTAATTTAATTTAGTTTTTGTCCAGGTTTGCTGCTTTCCATGAGGAGATACCATATCTGATATTCTTCCAATATCATCAGCCAGTTTGGTCTGGCCATCAATCTAAGCTTAAGATGCTCTTGTCCAGGAATGTGCTTTTATCTCTACCTTCCAGGTCGCTAGGCATGACATGATTGTCTATATAACATCCATATTGTCTCCCTTGCCACATCCTTGTCTCTGCCATCCTGTATCACTTGCAGGATGTTAAAAGTACACTATCATGTGACTTAAACCAGTTTGTATCTTCTGAACATTTTAATGAAATTGACAGTCAATTTTACATTCCCTTTCTTCATTATTCTTTTCCAGGCTGTGTTATCTTTATCTCTTCATTTGTGGATGTTTCCTATCTTCACTCATGATCAACCACATCATTTAATACCATGAAAAAAGTGAAAATGGTGAGGATGCAATATGGCCAGGAGCAATTCTGAATGTGATTATTTTAGTAACAAAAATATCAAACAAGCTCTGCTTTCTTCTCCATATGCATGCACTCTTTCCATTAGGATCAGTGGGACTTATTTATATGTACTACATAAGGATACTGAAATAGAATACCAAAAGTTTTTACCTTGTGAACACTGAATGGTGGCATATGTGAAATGAACTGATAGTTCAATTCAGTTCCTATGCATCCACACCACAAATTTGGAAAAGGTATGTTACTGTGCAATGCATGAGATTAACTAATGGACCAGCATACAACATAAAATAAATTGGATACTGAGGAATTACAAAATATATATATATATATTTAGACAAATAGTCACTTATTTGAAGTTCAGCCCCTCAAAGTCTTAACTAACTTGGCTTCTGTTTGTTACAGGACATGCACATTTCGATTAGACCCATGACTTACCTGTTTGCTTCTTTCAGCACCAGAAACTTGGCAACTGTGGATTGCAAACTTGGACTTTACAGAATCACATTTAAGTTTTCCCTTGAACACTTTATAGCCAAGGAAGAGAATATCACCTATGTCAAATGGCATTTCCATAGCATGGTGTTCAGTGGCATGCTAAAAGATGCGTTTATTCACAACAAATTGATAAATGCAGGCCGTAATCAAAAGTTCTGCTTGCATAGGAAAAAAAAATCTGTAATAGAGCCTTCTCAAAAAGATATTGAAATGTGATGAACCACAGCCATTTTTTTGATTAAGTAGGTTTTTTCAATTTGGCACTTAAAAGAAGCTATGAATATCATTCAGTCATACTTCCCCATCAACTCCTTCCAAGTGGCTGTCAAACCAAAATTATCTATTTTCTAGAATATTAGAACCAAAAAAATTCATTCTCCAAGTGATGCACAAAGATTATAATCTACAACTGGCAGATATGTAAAAACACTTTCCTGCCAGGTGTGAAATTGAGAAATAAAATCTCATCTGTCACTATCATATGTAATTTGTTAACTTCCATGCTTGATAATCTTTCCTGGACATGCTGTTGAAAATTTGACATGCTGGGGATTATTAAAAATAGATATAGCCACGTACAACCTTGATGACCACTGGGTTTATATGTTGAAATCCCTCCTCCTAAACTCTATTTTTAGATTGTAAACTCTTTTAGACAGGGTCTGTGCCTTCTTTCTGTTGGGACAATGCCTCACATGCTTTGGGTGTTACCAGGAACAAATTAATAGTAATACCTGAACTATACAAATAATGCAGATAGCCGCAGCAAAGTACAAAAAATAGAAATGTTGGTCTTTGTTCACTGATAGAAATACAAATTACAGACTTTATAAGTATAAAGGGAATAATCTTTCAACTTCCTTCACTTTTCTTGCAAAATACCTGATACTTGGAGTTATATGTTGATGTAACCTTATGGGAATTGCAAAACATAATTACTATCTCATGAATAGCACCTCAATTTGATGATTTAACTAAAATGTATTCCGCGTCAGAACCCTTTTCCCGGTAGTGACTGGTACAACAATATTCTTCTTCTCCTTGTCTCTCTGAATATTATTAAGTCTCAGTCATCATCCCTCGTGTAGATGTAGGTAAACTGGAATCTCCATTGGCCAATCAGCAGTAAACTGTTGCTTGGCACATTCATGAGGCAGTTGGGCACTCCAGCCTTCAGCTAGTTACGCACTCGTGTGTCTGAAATCATCTCAACTAACCAGAGTGAATACCAAAGCAAAGGCACACCCTGATACCTCTGTATTCTGATGTTCCTTTGGTATATGCCCTACAGAAACAATAGTGGGAAGGGCACGATAGACTAAGGTAAATATTGGTCAAGAAGTTTTATGCAGCTTGGATGGGGAAGGCCAGGGTAGTTATTCTTGCTCTTCTGGATTTCTTTTCTGTTTGTTTTTTAGCTCCCTAGTTAGTTCTGATATTAGTATTGTTTTCAAAGTCCAGACTATTCAAAGCATCTTGTTCTTCAGAGGTTCTGGTATCCACCCTGCTAACCCTATCTTACATTATTTTTCTTTGGATCTTTGCCAGTGTCTTTCTTGATTATTGCAGCCAGCCAAATAGGTCCCTCTGTCCAGTTTGCCTGTCTCTCCAAAATCCAAGCACAGGTCAAAACAGGAAGTACTGGTTGGTATGTTCACACTTTCAGATAAAAACTTTCTTTTTAAAGGCAGGTAACTTGGTTTTATCAGAAGTGCTGGCAGCTCTTCAGTCTGATTCAAGGGAACAGTGTTCTCTGTAGCACTGCTATTTCCAATCACTTTTACCCTGCTTTCAATCCTAATTCCCTGCAACTCTGGTCCATTGTGTCATGTAATGGTCTCCGTATCCACAGTTTCCCACCATTCTGGCTTTACCAACTGCAGTCTCTGCTCAGATAAAGACGTGTGCGATTGCTGATGGTGGAGTTCCCATGTTAAAGGACTTCCATTGTTCATCCCTTGAAAAGACCTTCCTTATTCATTCAGATTTAATCAATATTGCAGAGAGTTTCCCATCATTCCACATTTCTTTCTTTTAACTCTGACTGGCTGTTTTACAAAGATGCACAGAATTCTCTGCTGGTTGCATCTCGCTTTGCTCAAATTCCATGTGTCAGATAATTCCCAGTCTCTCTTAAGGTCACTGCTTTGTGCTTGCAAAAGGCATTAGCTTCCCAGTTGTTTGTTCTCTGTACTGAAGCAATGTCTACAGGACTTCGGAAATGTTGGCATCCTTACTCAAGATGTGTATTGTGCTTGACCTTTCCTATCTGGCTCTATCTAATCTATATGTTTTAATATATCCATATCACCACAGCAACTAGATGTCAAAGATGAGCTGAGTTGTCACATGTTTTTTTTTTCTGTAAGAGCCCCTACTCTTTAACACTTCTTGGTTCAGCTGCTCTTGTTTAGTTACTTAGGGCTAGAGTCTGACCTTTGGCACAGCCTTGTGGAAAGGATGGTGTGATAGCTACATTCACTACTTCAGGCATATCCCCTAGAGCAGGGATCTCAAACTCAAATCACCATGAGGGCCACATGAGGACTAGTACATTGGCCTGAGGGCTGCATCACTGACACCCCGCGCTGTCCCTGGCCCTGCCCCAATCCACTGCTTCCATGAGGCCCTGACCATGCCCCGCCCCCATTCCAAACCCTTCCCCAAAGTCCCCACCCCAACTCCATCTCCTCCCTGCCCCGTTCCAACCCCTTCCCCAAATCCCTGCCCCGCCTATTCTCCACCTCCTCCCCTGAGTGTGTGGCTCCCTGCTCCTCCCTCCCCCCCTGGAAAGCGCTAAGCACTGCCAAACAGCTGTTTGGCGGCGGGAAGTTCCTGGAGGTAGGCAGAGGAGTGGGGACACGGCGCGGTGGGGGGCGGGCGGGGGCGGTGGGTGAAGGGCGCTTGGCAGCCTGCAGGAAATAACTCGGGGTGTGGGGAGGTTGGCAGGCTGCAGCAAATAACTCCGTGGGCTGCGTGTTTGAGATCCCTGCCCTAGAGTCATTGTGACCTAGGGAGACATCTTAGTTGTAATTCTTCCCATACTTCCTCCTTGCTCCCAGGTGTTCAGGGGCAGTTACTCACCACTGGCCTATACCATCAGTGGATTACCACCAACCTGCCTTGCTTCTTTAACTACTCTGTTTACTTAGTAGCTATTCTGGAACCAATGCTCCATCTGCTCTATGAAGGGAGTAAATGGCCGCATTGCCTTGCTTACTCCTTTGTACCTGAACCTATTATCTGGGTAGCCCATATAACTGTGTAAAAGGGGCTGTTACATCCTAAGTCTCCTGCCCAGACACACATTCTGAGTAAGACTCTAGCTCTTAATGTATTTTTTTAAATCTCTCCATGGACAATGTTTCTGGGTACGTAATACTAGGCCAAATGTTGCCCTCTATTACTCCCATGAAACCCCACCGTCTTACACTAGTATAACTGATAGCAGAATTCGGCACTCTTTGGTCTTTCATTCAGTTCTGAAACTTCTCATTTTAAACGTTAGGTATATTCTACAGGAAAAACAAAGAAACAAAAAATGAGTAAGACAAATACCTGAAGAATAAAGTGAACAGTTGTAAGTGATCACTAGACAAGATTAAGAGTAGACATAAAAATAAGGTAAAAGTCATGATCTAATCTCTTTTGGAGTTGGGGGGGAAGTGAGCTTAGTGAGATCATACAGTTATCACTTCTAAATAATAAAACACTTGTGCAAGCCATCTGCACCTTTCTTGATTGCAGAATCAACAAAAATTAATATGATGGTGTATACAGAAAATGGATTGTAGTTTAAATCCTGTTGGCCCTACTCATTTGAGTAGTTTCATTTGCTTCAGTCTGAATAAGCAAACTGGATTTGGCCTATTATTGATTTAAATAAGAGGAGAAACAAATCAAACCCCCATGCCACCCACAGTAGAAGCAGACATACAATAGATTAATCAGAAACAAACGCATGACTATATATCTATACAAAAGTTTTTGACTGGATTGAAAAAAAGGTTTTTCGAGGTACCATTTCCCCCTCTGAACTGTATATTTAGAAAGTAGCCGAAATATCCACGCTTGGGTGGTAAGTGTTGTAATATCTGTTTCTGACACCCACCAGGATTGGATATGCCCAGACGTTTGTTCAAATAGTTGTATGACAAATGTAACAATTGTAGCTTTTGTTTACAGGGAAGCAGAAGAGATCAACAGTCACAGAAAGATACATACACACTTGTTCTAAGATGCATTTTCTTCATTTTTTTCTATTATTTTAGAATACAGTAATTATTTGCCTCTCCATCTTGCTACATAACACAGACCTCACTTTGATTTTTTTGGATCTGTATGGTGTGAAAGAACAACCTAGACAGGAGGGTGAGACAGAGAGAGAAAGCATGCTCTTGTGGTCTAGTATTAGTATACTTGGCTAGAACATAAAACATTTAGGAATTCTATTTGTCTGAAAACCTACAAAGGCATTTTTACACTGTCTGCATTTTGTTTTTCTGTGTTTCTTTCGTATGGTTTTTATTTGCCGTATTTCAAAAGGAGCAATTAGTGTTTTAGAATCCATAATTCTGAATTTATAATGTATTCATCCCAAGATGCACTTGTCCATCTGTATTATGGTTCCAGATGTTTTATTAGTCGTTGTAGAGGTTTTTAAGCAGCTGAACACTTTCATATCTGAAAAACTTGTTCTAACCACATTTCACTTAGGCAGAACCTCCGTTGAAGGCAATGGGAGCTTTGCCTAGGTAAGAAGTGCTGAATAGAGCCTTTAAAGAAGCACCATAGCTGTTGGCAGGTTATGGGACAAGTGAATTGTAGAGATAACATAGAGTGATTTGTCACAGTCAACAGTCTGAGGTCAGACAACATTGTGTCTGCCTGATTTGTGTCTCACCCAGATTCAGACAACCACACTCGTGTTGATATATTCTCATGTGTATTGGTGGAGGCTTGGTATTTGACTATAGCCCTATATAATCCTAATACGTTTTAGCAAAAGGAACAAAAATTCTCTCTCTTTTCTTTTTTTAAGGCTCCAACATACCCTAGAGTATATGGATAGTTCCCATTCATAGTACACATGATGTTTTTCTATTGAATAACTTAACAATAATGATCAGGCACTTACTTTACAGTGGGCTCAGGTTTTTTCTTATGGTGGTTACTTCTGCTTGCTTTTAAAACACTTACAGAAAAGATTTGTACACAGGTTTGTCCTTGAGCAGATTCTGTGAGCTTAGCTTTGGTTTCCAAGGCTGCGCCATATCCTTGTCATATATCATTTGGACAGCAGCTGAGTATAACTCTCTCTTTTGGTATGTTGTATGTTAAATATTTTATGGCATGGTTGATTTCATTTAGTAGCATTGACATTTCCTTTCTTTTACTATAATTTGAAATGTGTTCTACTGGCTTCCTGTATTGTCTGTCAAGCACCTTTTCCTCCCATGCCACCAGCATAGTTTTAGATTTCCTGGTCGATGATAGATGCAGTTCCATCCAGTTTGCTTGGAAACATGTTCAAGCATTTCCTGTGTGTCACAATTGACTCTTCATATTCTTTTAGTTTCTGAGTCTGGATTTGCTTCTGTGATGAACTTGCTACATTTATGTTGGGCTCCTATTCTTTCAGTTTGTTGGTTATTGTGAGTTGAGAGTTGTACTTTTCCTTTCCTTTCCTATCTGGAGAGCTGCGTTAGTTGTCGTCTTCTGCATTGTTCTTCACTTTTCCTCAATCACACCTTGGCCTTCTAGAGCTCTGTGATGATGCATTTTCTTAGAAGCATGTACAGTACCTATCAGTATTGTTATCCTTCTGTTAGTATTCCTGCAATAATATAAACATCTGTTCTATATTTCTCCGAAAGTATGAAACTGGCCTGTTGCCTGAAGTAGTCTTACCTTGTGATGTGATCCTACTGCATCTCACAAGCTAAACAGGGTTAAAAGAGGTCAGCAGTTGAATTGGAGACTGCCAGGATACCTCCAAGTGTTGCAGAAAGTATTCTTTTAATTCATTAGATGGCAAGCTTTTCTCTGAGTCAGTGCCCCAGCATGGTGTTAGGAAGAACTTTACAGCTGGAAATGATGTCTTTTGAATGAAAAATAAAACTGAGATCCAGACCACCTTGGTAATTTAAAAATTCCATGAACTTTTCATAAAAATGAGCACACTATGGCTGTATTCCAACTTAGAATCATAGTATCATAGAATATCAGGGTTGGAAGGGACCTCAGGAGGTCATCTAGTCCAACCCCCTGCTCAAAGCAGGACCAATCCCCAATTAAATAATCCCAGCCAGGGCTTTGTCAAGCCTGATCTTAAAAACTTCTAAGGAAGGAGATTCTACCACCTCCCTAAGTAACGCATTCCAGTGTTTCACCACCCTCCTAGTGAAAAAGTTTTTCCTAATATCCAACCTAAACTTCCCCCACTGCAACTTGAGACCATTACTCCTTGTCCTGTCCTCTTCTACCACTGAGAATAGTCTAGAACCATCCTCTCTGGAACCACCTCTCAGGTAGTTGAAAGCAGCTATCAAATCCCCCTCATTCTTCTCTTCTGCAGACTAAACAATCCCAGTTCCCTCAGCCTCTCCTCATAAGTCATGCGTTCCAGACCCCTAATCATTTTTGTTGCCCTTCGCTGGACTCTCTCCAATTTATCCACATCCTTCTTGTAGTGTGGGGCCCAAAACTGGACACAGTACTCCAGATGAGGCCTCACCAATGTCGAATAGAGGGGAACGATCACGTCCCTCAATCTGCTCGCTATGCCCCTACTTATGTTGTACCAATAAAATAAAAACCAGCAGGATCTTATTAAAGGGAAAAAGGCAAAATACCACATTTATTGTGAATACAGAAAGAATCATAGAAAGCAGTTAGTTCTAGTTATAACATTCCATTCAATCTCATATTTATTCACACATTCATTCATACAAACACACACACACACACACACAGGTTCTGCAAGGTTGTTATCATAGTTACCAGCCTTAGAGTTGCTCATGCCAAGCCACTGGCCAGGTGGCCTGGACATGAGGAGGGAGCAGGGCCTTGTCAGATGCTCATCTGATGCTCCTGGAAGTTGGTTTGCAGAATCAGACCCCCAAAGTTCTCACTTTTTAGAGTCTATTTTTATAGGAATTTCTTCCTATGCCAGTCTATGGGAATTGCTTCATCATGCTGTTGCTGAATCAATCAGCAGATAGCACATTCCTGACGGCTCCAAGATGTTATCTTGTTCTTTGGTTCTCCCATTCTTGAGGCTGTTGGGTGGATTCCAGTCTGCCCTCCGGGGGTCCTCTGGTTATTTCCACTTGACGCCTTCTTCAGCCGATGGACACTGGATTCTTAGGCTGGCACCTCCCTGATCATTCAGTTATTATCCACACCAAGCATCCATCCACATACATCCTCTATCTCTATTTTAATCACAATCGTTAATACAACAAAAGGGTGGGGAGTCTCTGGGTGTTGTTTCTGTTGTTAGAGTATTGCTTTGAGTCTCTCTCTCTGTGAATTGCTTTGAGAACAGACTCTGTCTTAGAATGTACTAACACAATTAGCAGCTTGCAAGTTTCACACATAGAGGGAGAGAAACAGTACCAAAAACCAAGAGACTTCTTAATTAGTAATACCCTGGAATTTAAACTATGGGGAATCAAACTCATTTGTGATTTTAATACAGAACTTCTTTAATATGATCCAACACTTATACATCCCAAAATGCCATTGGCCTTCTTGGCAACAAGGGCACACTGCTGACTCATATCCAGCTTCTCATCCACTGTCACCCCTAGGTCCTTTTCCGCAGAACTGCTGCCTAGCCATTCGGTCCCTAGTCTGTAGCTGTGCATTGGGTTCTTCCGTCCTAAGTGCAGGACCCTGCACTTATCCTTATTGAACCTCATCAGATTTCTTTTGGCCCAGTCCTCCAATTTGTCTAGGTCCCTCTGTATCCTATCCCTGCCCTCCAGCGTATCTACCACTCCTCCCAGTTTAGTATCATCCGCAAATTTGCTGAGAGTGCAATCCACACCATCCTCCAGATCATTTATGAAGATATTGAACAAAACTGACCCCAGGACCGACCCCTGGGGCACTCCACTTGATACCGGCTGCCAACTAGACATGGAGCCATTGATCACTACCCGTTGAGCCCGACAATCTAGCCAACTTTCTACCCACCTTATAGTGCATTCATCCAACCCATACTTCTTGAACTTGCTGACAAGAATACTGTGGGAGACCATGTCAAAAGCTTTGCTAAAGTCAAGAAACAATACATCCACTGCTTTCCCTTCATCCACAGAACCAGTAATCTCATCACAGAAGGTGATTAGATTAGTCAGGCATGACCTTCCCTTGGTGAATCCATGCTGACTGTTCATGATCACTTTCCTCTCATGTAAGTGCTTCAGGATTGATTCTTTGAGGACCTGCTCCATGATTTTTCCGGGGACTGAGGTGAGGCTGACTGGCCTGTAGTTCCCAGGATCCTCCTTCCCTTTTTTAAAGATTGGCACTACATTAGCCTTTTTCCAGTCATCCAGGACTTCCCCCATTCGCCATGAGTTTTCGAAGATAATGGCCAATGGCTCTGCAATCACAGCCGCCAATTCCTTTAGCACTCTCGGATGCAACTCGTCCGGCCCCATCGACTTGTGCACGTCCAGCTTTTCTAAATAGTCCCTAACCACCTCTTTCTCCACAGAGGGCTGGCCATCTATTCCCCATGTTGTGATGCCCAGCGCAGCAGTCTGGGAGCTGACCTTGTTCGTGAACTTGGGTAATTCATTTGTAAATGTCTAAATATCTCCTCTACTTTCAATTAGATATAGTATTTACTACTTCCTGTCTTACAATGTTGTCTGTTACCACACACTATTAAATATCCACTGTGTTCCACCCCAGAGATAAGCTGCATCCCTATCTAGAGTGGAGTAATACCCTTTACCTATCTTGCACGGGTATTGAGACTTCATATACATTTGTAAAGCACTTTGAGATCTTCAGATGAAAGGTGCATTGTATGTGCACACAATTACATAAGAATGTATTAATTTATCATATTTCAGAATGTTTAGAGTAGTTCAAGATTTTCTGTGTTCAGGAGCAAATTCTATTTTAATGTCATTACAGGTTCTCAGGCTCCTGTGACACTGGGTGTTACTTAACTACATCACAGGGGCATTGTGAAGGATTTATTAGTTATTTTTTGGACAGTGCTCTGAAGATACAAAGCACTATTTTAAGTGCCAGCTAGAATAATAATTATACTGGTGGTCTGTGTGCCAGTGATGTGATTGATTTCTGTTATTTTTAAAACATCAGACTAAATATGTTGTCAGTGTCAGCATGGTTTAGCTGGCAATTCTATCACCTTTTGAGCTACAGGTGTGTTGGATTTTAAGTCTCGTATTAGCACTTGGTCTTATACACAATACTGACACTGAGCTACAGTACTAGGATGACCAGAAAGCAAGTGTAAAAAATCGGAACAGGGGGTGGGGGGTAATAGGAGCCTATATAAGAAAAAGACCCAAAAATCGGGACTGTCCCTGTAAAATTGAGATATCTGGTCACCCTATGCAGTACTGGTACTGTACTTTGCTCTGCAGCGTTAGAGTTGCTGTCCTTCAGGGCAGACATTACAGGGAGAAGACCTTTTGTATGTCCCTGGAAGCTGTTCAGGCAGAATTTAAAGATCACATCACCTATTGAATACAATAGGGGATAAACCTATTATCTTGATTAATACTTGCTCTCAGTAATGAGACAGATTGCCCAAAACATTGTGGGAACCACAGTATTGTATTTCCTTCAGAGTCATTGCACTTCACCATCAATATCAAATATATTATTTTGAAGCTTGCTGAAATAACTAGAATGCAAAATGCTCTATATTAGCCTCTTATCATAGAATTATCTTACCTATTTCCCTGTGCATGTGAATTTCTTGTGAACCATGTCAATAAAATGTTTTATTCCAGTGCCAGTCTTCCTCTTCATTCTGTGCATTCCATTTTGGTGCATTCTGTCAGCTGGCACATCTTGCTTGTCTTTGCCGAGCCTTCAGCCCTACTTCTTGGGGTCAATAGTATCTGTGACACTTACTTAATTGCTACATGCAGTTGTACTGTTCCTTGGCAATAATATTTCAGATTCCTGTCAATGTACCTGTTTGCCTTGGGGCTGTGTTTATATTAAATATCAATAAAAAAACCGGATAGCAGCTACACAAATGGTTATAGAACAGAATCATAAGTATCTGCAAGCCAGGCAGAGTAGGAGATGGGAGAATAAAAGAATGTTTTAATTTTATTTTAGAGGTTATTGCCAGGACGTGTCTTTGCAAAACAAAAATAGGATCTATGTTTAAAGTATTGTGGCAGAAGATTTACATTTATTGTTTTTGAGTTTGCCTGATAGCATCATGCTAATGAATTTTTGTTTACATACAGCTTTTCATCCCCCAAATATTCAAAAGAATCTCGTTAACCAATAT